>NC_133619.1:315011151-315611151 GCF_048593235.1 Sminthopsis crassicaudata
TACTGGAAATGTGACTTAGACAACTTACTTAACATTTCCAAGACTGTTTCCTTCCCTGGAAAATAGGGATTCAGAAGAAAAATTGAGAGCATTTTGTAAAGCACTCTCTTATGTACATGCTACTTTTTTTCCAGGGCCAAAGAATGAAAACAGAATAAAGACATTGTCATTGGCTTCAAGGAGATTACAGTTGGATAGTGCAATGAAATATTTATATACTAGTATATACCAGGAGAATTCCTTTCTGCCAGTCAGTATTGGCTTCTAGCATTCTTTTATGTGCTAGAATGTGTTAGAAAATGAGAGTAAAGGAGAAGGTTATTCATGGCATACATGAGAAAGATTTTTACCTAGGGGATACTAGAAAGCTTTATATAGTCTAATCTCACTACCCAAATGCAAGCCTGGATATCCCCTACATTCTAGTATATACATATACATATATATATATATATATATATATATATATATATATATATATATGTATATATATATTTCAAAAAACATTATTAGACCATAAATACATAGAAGAGACCTATCACTTAAGACTTTGTTTCTATGGAGGGCATTGCTGTAAGCTTTATATAAAGGCAAATTATCCTTGCAGAAAGGAAAAGAGTAAAACAAAAATAAAATATGAAACTATATTTTCCCCAGAGAGAAGATAAATATACATATAACCACGGATATCAGAAATGGTCAATGAAAGATACAATTTTCTTTGAATAAATAGTGAGTGATACAGATAAAACAAAATGAGACTTATCAGGAATGTCAAATAAAAATTTTGTAGAATTTCTTTATAATTTCCTTGTTTTGTTATTTTTACCACTTTGATGGGTGTAAGTTGAGATGTCAGAATTGCTTTCATTTGCATGTCTCTATATAGTACAATTTTTTTTTTCCCCACATGGCTAAAGATGACCTGAGTTTTGTTTCCTTGATAATTATTTGTTTATAGCTTTAGAATATTTATGAATTGGGGAATAGTTGTTTTTTCTATAAGTTTGATTAATTTTCTTATATATCTTGGAAATGAGAACTTCAGAACAATTTGATGCAAATATTTTCAGTTATTTGTTTCCATTTTAAACTAAGATTTACTGAATTTGTTTTTCCAATTAAATTATTTAAAAAGTAATCCATTTTATCTTCTGTGATTGTTTCTATCACTTATTTTGTCTTTAATATTTTAATCTTAAACTTGATAGATTTTTTTCTCCATATGTTCCAATTTGTTTATGATATGACATCATATCTAGACCACATGCCTGTTTGGAGCATTTGTGTATTTTATTTTGTGCGTGTGTGTGTGTGTGTGTGTGTGTGTGTGTGTGTGTGTGTGTGTGTGTGTAGGAGAGGTATGTTAGATGTGAGGTGTTGGTATAAATCTAATTTTCCCATGTTGCTATTCAATTTTCTGAGAAATTTTTTACCAAATAATGAGTCCTGGAGCTGGAGCCAAGATGGCTGAGTAAAGGCAAGAACTCACCTTAGCTGTCCTCCAGACCCATCCAAATAAATACCTTTAAATAATGATTTAACATTTTTTAAAGCATCAGAACCCGCAAAAAGAAAGAATGGAGCAATTTTCCATCCAAATTTCCCATCCATAGAAGGTCAATAGGCAAAGTCTATTGCACCAGTATAATTCACCAAACTTGCAAAGTCCTCCATAAGCTCATGCAAAATCAAATATCCTATATACAAAGTAAAAGCAATTGTGGGATAATTAGCTGTGAATGTGTCTGCTACGTCTCAACAGAACAGTGATATAAGGTTATTCTAAAGGATTTATAATGAAAAGTACTATCCCCACCCAGAAAAGAACTGATTGTATCTGAATACAGATTAAGGCATACTTTTTAAATTTCATTTTTACTGAGGGCTTTTTGGGGGGTCAAGAGAGATCTTTGTTTTCTTTTGCAACATGACTTTTAGAGAAATGTTTTTCATAGTTTCACATGTACCTTCTCATTGTGACAGAGGGAGAGGGAAGAGAGTAGAAAATACAGAGCTCAAAATTTTAAAATCAAGTATAAAACTCATTTTACATGCAACTGGGAAAAATAAAATATTAAATCAAGATTCCTAAAGTAAATTAAAATTTATCCTTATTCTAGTGTCTAGAATCTTTGCTTTATCAAATACTAGAGCCCTAGATTAATTTGTTTTTGTATGTTGTATGTCTTATCTGTCCTATTTTTCTCTTCTCTCTATTTTAACCAATTTCCAGTTCATTTGAATATCACTAATTTTTTAGTGTAGTTTGATGTCTAGAAGTGCTAGAGAAGCGGAACCTTTAAATTAGGGACCGCGGTTCCTGTCAGACACTTCCAGTTTGAGCGCAGGGGCTTTTCACATCACCTGCTGCAGACATCCCCGCCCCACCAGGATGCATAGGCTAGGCTTTGAGTCACCTTTACTGTTCAGTCTCAACCTCAGGGAAGCCACTAAAACACAGTGCCCTCAAAGCACAACAGTGCTAGTCACCTCTGAGGCACTTCCAGGGAGGGGGTGGGGAACTCTCTCCCAGAGATCTCTCTCTTAGAAATACAAAAATTAAAAGGAGAAATCAATAATATTGAAACTAAAAAAACTATTGAATTAATAAATGAAACCAAGAGTTGGTTTTATGAAAAAGCCAATAAAATAGATAAACCTTTGGTAAATCTGATCAGAAAAAAGAAAGAGGGGGGGGGCGGAGAAGAAACACACGACTCTGTGAACGTCCTCACTCCCTCACAACCAATTAGATAAATTAAGTCTCAAAATAAGCCCAGGACTGATAGATACCACAAGGACTGGAAGCACGACTTACCAGCTGAAGAGAATCTGGAGTTTCAACAGAAAAGGTCAGTCCCCAGGGGAGGAAGAAGAGAGGCCAGCACAGACGGTGGGGTAGTGGCACACTGCACTGGTTGCACTGGGAAGGGCTCAGGGATCAGAGAAGCCACTGAGGTAAAGGAATCTGGCACAGGCTGTTAGCTCTTCTCTGCTAATTATTTAGCAGTTCAGAAGAGAAAGCCAAAATATTTTAAAACTCAGATTAGATTTTCCCGGACCCTGGAGGTGACTCAGCAGATCTTGGCACCAGGGGGTGTGGCCTCAGCTACCACCTGAGAGTAGTTAAGAGATTGACATGTGGGTGGATACGGCCCAAGGCAACACACACAGCCTAGCTTAGCTGGAGGGAGTGGAACTCAGCTCCAGGAAGTCCCAGAGAAGCAGAACCTTTGAACTAGGGACTGCTGTTTCTGGCAGACACTTCCAGTTTAAGCACAGGGACTTTTCACGTCACCTGCTGCAGAAATCCACGCCCCACCGGGACACATAGGCTAGGCTTTGTGCTGTCTTTACTATTCAATGCCCTCGGGCACAGCAGTGCTAATGACCTCTGAGGCACTTCCAGGGAGGGGGTGGGGAACTCTCTCCCAGAGCTCTCTCTAAGCTCAGGCACAGGAGCCGCTGCATCCATCAGGTCTGGGAGGAAGCTGGTAAAGAAGTAAATAAATAATTTCCTACCCCAGGGACAGACCCCAAAAGATTTTTTAAATATGAGCAAAAAAGCCAGAAAAACTATAGATTTCTTCTATACAGAGAAAGAGCGGGTATCCAACTCCGAGGAAGTTAACAGCAGAGAGACAGCAGATAACAACCTAAAGGGGAATGATTCCTGCCCCCCATCACATAACTCTCTCCTAGAAGAAACTCTTAAAAAATTAAGGGAGTTTGAAGAAAAATGGGGAAAGGAAAGGGAAGCTATGATAGAGAATAACAACGTCCTGAAATTGGAGTTGGAAAAAATAAAGAATTCACAGGAGATGCAGGGAAACAAAATTTATGAATTAGAAAAGGTTAAAAAAACACAGGAAAGTAGGATTTCAGAATTGGAAAAGATAAAAAAGTCTCAAGAAAATAGAATCTCTGAATTGGAAAAAGAAAATAATTCTCAAAAAAAAAAAATTAGGGAAATGGAAAAAAATTCAATAGAGCAAAATAATTCATTTAAAAACGAAATTGGGCATTTACAAAAAGAACTAAAAACTGTGAAAGAAGAAAATAACTCCTTAAAAGTCAGGATGGAACAAATAGAAATGAATGATTCACAGAGAACCCAAGAATCAGTCAAACAAAACAAAAAAAATGAGAAGCTGGAGAACAACGTCAAATACTTACTGGGAAAATCTATAGACCTGGAAAATAGATCTAGGAGAGATAATCTGCGGATTATTGGACTTCCCGAAAACTATGACCAAAAAAAAGAGCCTAGATTCTATTTTACAGGAAATTATCAAAGAGAACTGTCCAGAGATAATAGAAACAGAAGGGAAAGTAGATGTGGAAAGAATTCATCGAACTCCTTCTGAAATAGACCCTAAAAAAAGAACACCACGGAATATAGTGGCTAAGCTGCAGAATTACCACACAAAGGAGAAAATCCTGCAAGCAGCTAGAAAAAAACAATTTTAATACCAAGGTGCCACAATAAGGGTCACCCAAGATCTGGCTGCCTCCACATTAAAAGATAGAAGGGCCTGGAACCTGATATTCCGTAAGGCAAAAGATCAAGGACTGCAACCAAGAATGAACTACCCAGCTAAGTTTAGCATCTTTTTCCATGGAAGAAGATGGTCATTCAATGAAACAGAGGAATTCTATATGTTTCTAAGAAAAAAACCAGACTTAAACAAAAAATTTGATCTACATCCACAAGACTGAAGAAAAACAGAAAAAGGTACACAGAACCCTTGAGAACTGTAACTCTGTTGTGGGTATATAAAAAGATACTCAAGGATAATTTGATTTTACTGATATAAAAGAAAAAAAGGGGGTGTAGTAAAGGGAAGGAGGTCGGTTCAGAAAAAGGGGAGGAATGATAAAAAGAGGGAAACTACATCCCAGGAAGAGGCATAGAAAATACACCATATCTGAGGGAACTTAGTGAGGGGGAGAATCATTGTGTGAATCTTACTCTCATCAGGAGAGGCTCAAAGAGTAAATAATTCAGAGAATTTTCTCTCACCTCATTAAAAGGGGGGGAGAGGAAAAGGGAAAAGGAAAAGGAGAATAAGGGAAGGGACTTGGAGGGAGGGGGGAGGGATCCTAAAAAAAAAAAAAAAAAAAAAGAGGGAGGGTTGTGCGTCACAAGGGGAGTCTGTAAATTAAATATCGGGGAGGGGGATCAGGGGGGTCAAGGGAAAAAATCATAATCTGGGGATAATACGATGGCAGGAAATACAGAATTAGTAAGTTTAACTGTAAATGTAAATGTGATGAACGATCCCATCAAATGGAGACGGATAGCAGATTGGATCAAAAAGCAGAACCCTACAATATGTTGTCTACAGGAAACACACTTAAAGCAGGGAGATACATACAGAGTAAAGGTAAAAGGTTGGAACAGAGCCTATTATGCTTCAGGTAAAGCCAAAAAAGCAGGGGTAGCTATCCTTATCTCAGATCAAGCAAAAGCAGAAGTAGATCTCGTTAAAAAAGATAAGGAAGGAAACTATATCCTGCTGAAAGGTAGTATAAATAATGAAGCCATATCAATGCTAAACATATATGCACCAAGTGGTATAGCATCTAACTTTCTAAAGGAAAAGTTAAGAGAACTGCAAGAAGAAATAGACAGTAAAACTATAATAATGGGAGATCTCAACCTTGCACTCTCAGATTTAGACAAATCAAACCACAAAACAAACAAGAAAGAAATTAAAAAAGTAAATAGAACATTAGAAAAACTAGGTATGATAGACCTTTGGAGAAAACTTAATGGCAATAGAAAGGAATATACTTTCTTCTCAGTAGTTCATGGATCCTATACAAAAATTGACCATATATTAGGACATAAAGATCTCAAAATTAAATGTAGGAAGGCAGAAATAATAAATGCCTTCTTCTCAGATCACAATGCAATAAAAGCTACATTCAGTAAAAAGTTAGGGGTAAATAGACCAAAAAGTAATTGGAAACCGAATAATCTCATCTTAAAGAATGACTGGGTGAAAGAGCAAATTATAGAAACAATTAACAATTTCACCCAAGATAATGACAATGATGAGACATCATATCAAAATCTTTGGGATGCAGCTAAAGCAGTAATAAGGGGAAATTTTATATCTTTAGAGGCTTATTTGAAGAAAATAGAGAAAGAGAAGATTAACGAATTGGGCTTACAACTTAAAAGGCTAGAAAAAGACCAAATTATAAACCCCCAACCAAAAATTAAACTTGAAATACAAAAATTAAAAGGAGAAATCAATAATATTGAAAGTAAAAAAACTATTGAATTAATAAATAAAACCAAGAGTTGGTTTCATGAAAAAGCCAATAAAATAGATAAACCTTTGGTAAATTTGATCAAAAAAAAGAAAGAGGAAAATCAAATTGATAGTCTTACAAATGAAAAGGGGGATCTTTCCACCAATGAAGAGGAAATTAGAGAAATAATGAGTTACTTTGCCCAACTTTATGCCAATAAATTTGATAACTTAAGTGAAATGGATGACTTCCTCCAAAAATATAGGCTCCCTAGATTAACAGAGGAGGAGATAAATTGCTTAAATAGTCCCATTTCAGAAAAAGAAATAGAACAAGCTATTAATCAACTCCCCAGGAAAAAATCCCCAGGGCCAGATGGATTCACATGTGAATTCTACCAAACATTTAAAGAACAATTAGCCCCAATGTTATATAAATTATTTGAAAAAATAGGGGATGAAGGAGTCCTACCAAACTCCTGATACCTAAACCAGGTAGATCGAAAACTGAGAAAGAAAATTATAGACCAATTTCCTTAATGAATATTGATGCTAAAATCTTAAATAAAATATTAGCAAAAAGACTTCAGAAAATCATCTCCAGGATAATACACTATGATCAAGTAGGATTTATTCCAGGAATGCAGGGCTGGTTTAATATTAGGAAAACTATTAATATAATTGACCATATTAATAATCAAATTAATAAGAACCATATGATCATCTCAATAGATGCAGAAAAAGCATTTGACAAAATCCAACATCCATTCCTACTAAAAACTCTTGAGAGTATAGGAATAAATGGACTATTCCTTAGAATAATCAGGAGCATATATTTAAGACCTTCAGTAAGCATAATATGCAATAGAAATAAACTGCAACCTTTCCCAGTAAGATCAGGAGTGAAACAAGGTTGCCCACTATCACCATTACTATTCAATATAGTACTAGAAACGCTAGACTCGGCAATAAGAGCCGAGAAAGAGATTCAAGGAATTAGAGTAGGAAATGAGGAAATTAAACTATCACTTTTTGCAGATGACATGATGGTATACTTAGAGAACCCCAAAGACTCTGCTAAAAAGCTACTAGAAATAATTCAAAATTTCAGCAAAGTGGCAGGATACAAAATAAATCCACATAAATCCTCGGCATTTTTATATATCACTAACAAAATGCAACAGCAAGAGATACAAAGAGAAATTCCATTCCAAACAAATGTTGAGAGTATAAAATATTTGGGAATCCATCTACCAAAGAAAAGTCAGGAATTATATGAGAAAAATTACAAAACACTTGCCACAAAAATAAAATCAGATTTAAATAATTGGAAAGACATTCAGTGCTCTTGGATAGGCCGAGCGAATATAATAAAGATGACAATACTCCCCAAACTAATCTATTTATTTAGTGCTATACCAATCAGACTCCCAAGAAACTATTTCAATGACCTAGAAAAAATAACAACAAAATTCATATGGAAGAATAAAAGGTCGATAATTGCAAGGGAACTAAAGAAAAAAAAGTCAGAGGAAGGTGGTCTAAGTGTACCTGATCTCAAGCTATATTATATAGCAGCAGTCATCAAAACCATTTGGTACTGGCTAAGAAATAGAACAGTAGATCAGTGGAACAGATTAGATACTAAGGACAAAAAAGGGTACATCTATAGCAATCTAATCTTTGACAAACCCAAAGATACCAACATTAGGGACAAAAATTCATTATTCTGAAGAAACTGTTGGGAAAACTGGAAATTAGTATGGCAGAAATTAGATATGGACCCACACTTAACACCATATACCAAGATAAGATCAAAATGGGTCCATGATTTAGGCATAAAGAATGAGATCACAAATAGATTAGAGGAACAGAGAATAGTCTACCTCTCAGACCTGTGGAGGAGTAAGGAATTTATGACTAGAGGAGAATTAGAGATCATCTTTGATCACAAAATAGAAGAATTTGATTACATCAAACTAAAAAGTTTCTGTACAAACAATACTAATGCAAAGAAGATTAGAAGGGAAGTAACAAATTTGGAAATATTTTTAAAAGGAAAGGTTCTGACAAAGGTCTCATTTCCAAAACATATAGAGAACTGACCTTGATTTATAGGAAACCCAACCATTCTCCAATTGATAAATGGTCAAAGGATATGAACAGACAATTCTCAGATGATGAAATTGAAACTATTTCCACTCATATGAAAGAGTGTTCCAAATCACTACTGATCAGAGAAATGCAAATTAAGACCACTCTGAGATACCACTACACACCTGTCAGATTGGCTAAAATGACAGGAACAAATAATGATGAATGTTGTAGGGGATGTGGGAAAACTGGGACACTGATACATTGTTGTTGGAGTTGTGAAAGAATCCAGCCATTCTGGAGATCAATTTGGAACTATGCCCAAAAAGTTGTCAAACTGTGCATACCCTTGGACCCAGCATTGCTGTTATTGGGATTATATCCCAAAGAAATACTAAAGAGTGGAAAGGGACCTGTATGTTCCAAAATGTTTGTGGCAGCTCATTTTGTTGTAGCTAGAAACTGGAAGTTGAATGGATGTCCATCAATTGGAGAATGGTTGGGTAAATTGTGGTATATGAAGGTTATGGAATATTATTGCTCTGTAAGAAATGACCAGCAGGAAGAATACAGAGAGGCTTGGTGAGACTTAAATCAACTGTTGCTGAGTGAAATGAGCAGAACCAGAAGATCACTATACACTTCAACAACAATACTGTATGAGGATGTATTCTGATGGAAGTGGAAATCTTCAACATAAAGAAGATCCAACTCACTTCCAGTTGATCAATGATGGACAGAAATAACTACACCCAAAGAAGGAACACTGGGTAGCGAATGTAAATTGTTAGCACTACTGTCTATCTACCCAGGTTACTTATACCTTCAGAAGCTAATAATTAATGTGCAACAAGAAAATGGTATTTACACACATATATTGTATCTAGGTTATATTGTAACACATGTAAAATGTATGGGATTACCTGCCATCAGGGGGAGGGAGTAGAGGGAGGGAGGGTATAATTTGGAAAAATGAATAAAAAAAATTAAAAAAAAAAAAAAAAGTCTTTTAGAAGTTCAGGACTCTTATGTGATCGCTCAACAAAAAAATCAATCAGATAACAGAAAGGGATTAAAATTGGGGAGAATACAGGCTTTTTTAATCCAACAAAAGGGCAGTGTCCAGTGCAATTAGTTCCAACGTACTAGATAAGTGATAAGGAGAGATTTAGAAAGTGGCAAATAGAAGGGACCAGATAGGTTAACTGCTTGGGAGAAAGAGTTTGCTTGTACATCCTACAGATGGAGAAGGAATCAGATGGGTGCCAATGAGCACCTCGAGAGAGATAGAAAAGGAGAAAAATCTGGAAACAAAGGAGAAGACCTAAAAAACATCTGACACCGAAAGAGCATGGCTAATAATGAGACTGTTGCAGGACATGAAAACCAGCAGGAATCATTGGATTCCTTGAGACTTCAAAACTGGCAGGAATTATTGGAATCCTGGCAGATGAACTAATGGACAATAGACTCCTTCTGAACTATTTCTAGGACTTACAGACATGTATAATTCCTCATGTTGATTCATGTTATTTGTTACATCACTACTAGACTGTATTACTATGTGCTTATGTAATTTGTGTAATTATGTGTAATACCTCCCATATTGGTGGATTTATGTATACCTGTATCAAGTGAGCCCCTTCAGAAACCCACTAATCTGATATGATTTCCCATTTCCTTTGGTGTTTTCATTTTCCTTCCTGAGATGTTTTGGAAGGCATTATCACCTCTTTTTATGGCGTTTTCATCCCTTTTTTGAGCAGTCAGGGAAGGCGTGATCACCTCTTTTTTGGGGTTCTCACCTCCTTGAAAAGTCAGGGAGAGCATGACCACCTATGTTCCAAAAACAAAAGAAAGTGAGAGATGTTATGGGCCAGAACTTGAAACAAGGTGCTAAGTCAGTGGAATTGATAGGGATAATAGTTTTCTAATTTAGCATGGTGCTTAACAATTCTCTAGTTCAATACATATAATTAGTACTTACTATAGTTCTATAAGATTCATACCTTTGATAAGAGAGCATATATAAGCTAGGAGCCTCAACAAGTATTTGTTCAGGGTGATTCAGAATTCAGAGAAGGAAAGTGGGAGCTCAAGCCCTCAGAACCAAGAACAGACTACAGAAGGCCTCCAGAAAAACTAGTCAAGCTTCAAGTGAAGGAGACAAGACTTTGAAGGAGACAGTAAAGGTTTTAGACTTCAACATCTGGCTGCATTTTGTGTGATTACTGAACTGAAAGGAAGGCTGCCTCCAGAGAACTAACCTCATCAGACTTATGCTTCTTGGTTATAAAATCTCAGAATCAAATATATCTTAATGAGCCTTGGTACTTTCATAGCAAAGAGAAAATGACTACAAAATTCATGTCTTTTGAATTGGGAAAGGAGAGAAGGAGAACAAAGGCACACTACTTATCAGAAGACGTATGGCAACATATTCAAAAATACCTAATAGTCTTGTACCTTAAAATAAATGACAAATATACTATTTTTAAAATTATAAAAGAATAAATGCCTGAAATCCTATAAATTTTCAATTAAAAATCACTAATCTTTTTGTAGAAGTATGTAATCACATTAGAATGTTTAGGACTAAAAGTGTTTATAACAGTCATGGTTGTCACATTCAAAGACTCATAATTGCACTAATGTGAGATGATCTCTACAAATATATATTCCAAAAGCTTTTTGTGCCTGAGTAAATGGTTTCTTCAATTACTGTGGCAAAAAGATAAAAAATACTCCATAGACAAATTTCTGATTACTGTGAAAATAGATAATAATGAAAAATTAAAAAAAAAAAACTGTGCAAGTACCAGATACTAAGCCCATAATAAAAACTTTTCTGGATTGGCTAGACCCATAAAAGACTTGGTTTTATAATTCAACTTGGATAGTCTAGAATAATCCTGCGTGGTCTCTCTCTCTCTCTCTCTCTCTCTCTCTCTCTCTCTCTCTCTCTCTCTCTCTTTCTCTCTCTCTCTCTTTCTCTCTCTCTCTCTCTCTCTCTCTCTCTCTCTCTCTCTCTCTCTCTTCTCTCTCTCTCTCTCTCTCTCTCTCTCTCTCTCTCTCTCTCTCTCTCTCTCTCTCTCTTTCTCTCTCCCTCTTTCTCTCTCTGTGAATCTGTGGGTGTGTGTATGTATGTATGTATACACACACACAATATGCTAAAACATAAAAGGAAAAATTTTACAATCAGAGAATCTCAAAGATATAATGAAAATAGTACATCATTCAATCCAACCCATAACTGAAAAAGGATCTCTAATGTTCCTTGAAAAAAAAAAAAAAAAAGGCCTCCACAGTTTTTTACTTAATGATCTGTATTGAGAACTGAGGTATAGTGGATCAAGAATGACTTTAGAATCAGTAAAATTTAATTCATCTTCCATCTTTGTGACATAGCCATTTATCCTTTTTATGTCTTCATTCCCTTACGTGTCAAATAAAAGGATTCAATTAGATCAAGGCTTCATAACCTTTTTTTCCACTATCGACCCCTTTTTGCCTGAAAAATTTTCACATAACTGTAGAAATATAGGTTTTAAAATAAGTATATAAATCAAACATTTGCTGATAATAAACCATAGTTTTATGACCCCCACATTCAGTGACATGACCTCACATGGTGTTGTGGCCCACAGCTTAAGAAGCTTTGACTTAGATCTCCTTTGAGGTCCATTTTAGATCTAAATGTAGGATCTTACTTTATGACATCCCAATCTGATCCTTCTATTTAGGCAATTCTCGTTATTTATATATTTTTTTTCCTTTTTTCAGAAAATACAATTTGTTTCTCTACGATTTCCACTAATTGCTCCTAGTCTGTCCTGTGATAATAGATAAAGCAAATCTAATCTTTCTTTCAAAAGTCTATTATTAAAACCTTTAAATCTTTTTGTACTTATTTCTGGATGCTATGTTCCCAGATTTTAAACTCTTTGATAGGTTAGAGGGTCTGTGTAATTTATATAATAAAGTTTGCCCCACCCCCTGAATTTTTCAGATATTCACCACTTGTTTCCAGTTTATTATATAAAAGTTCTTAGAGGCCTTTAGTAGCTATGTATGACTAATTACCTTTAAATCATTTATAAATTACATATAAATCAAAATCATTTGACTTTTCCAGCATCCAGTTCTTTCTGCCTTCCAGGCCTACATTCTACTGAGTAGAACAGGTTGCTCTCTTTCTTTTTAAAATGTGATGCCTCCAATTAAGCTAACTTCAGTGACTAGGAAACTTATCACTTCTTTTATCCTGGACACCTTAACATTAATAATGTAGTCTAAAAATTGTATTAGTTTTTTACAAAAGTAAAAGTATTAATCTAATAAAAGTTAAATTTAGAAATCTGATTTTCCTGCTAATTGTTTTCCTATTTCTTTTCTCAAAGAAATCTGCTATCTTTAAGTGATGCAACAAGACATCAAGAAGTCTATTCCACAAATCTACACACCACCAATCTGTCCTTCAAGAATGTTTGGGGAAGCAGAGCCAAGATGGTAGAGAAGATACACGTGAATTTGTAAGCTCCTTTCTTCCCTCAATACCAACTAGTTAAATGAGCCTCAAAAATAATGCTGGACTGATAAAAACCACAAGAATTAGAAGCACAACTTACCAGCTGAAGAGATTCTGGAATGTCAACAGAATAGGTCGCTTCCGAGTGGAGGAAAAAAAAGATCAGCACAGAGAGTGTTGGATGGGGCTAGCACACTGTGCCAAACTAGCTGGGGGAACTCTGGGATCAGAGAAGCCACTGAGATAGAAGAATCTAGCATAAGCTGATAGCACTACTCTGCTTTTTAAAATAGCAGATCAGAAGAGAAATCAAAGCCACATTAAAACAATAGCCAGATAATATAATCACCCCAAACCGGAAGTGACCTAACAGATCTCGGCACAGCTGTGCAGCCCCCTGCTGCTATCTGGGGCTTTTCCTTGGGGCAGTTAAGAACCTGAAAAAAGGGGGAAACAGCTCAGGGCAGCCTCTAATCCACATAGTGCAGGGCTCAGCCTGAGGCAGTGGAATTCTCCCTGCAGTGAAACTCCAGCAGCAGCAGAACTCTCATAATAGTGGAACCTTCAAAGCAGGAACTGTGCACTCTGGGCAGATAATTCCACTTTGAGAGCAAGGGCTTTTGGCATCAACTGCTAATATCCATGGCCCCACTGGAGGCTTTGGCTGGGGTTTGTGACACCTTTACTGTTAAGCCTCTAGTCTCAGGGCAGTCACAAGGCCACACAGTGAGGGTCCTTCTCTGAGCATTACTCACAATGCAGCCATGCTAAATATCTCTAAGTCACTTCTGGAGGAGAGGGGAACTCTCTCCCACAGCTCTCTCTTAGTCCAGACACAGGAGCCAAACTATCCCCGTCTGGGAGGAAGCTGATAAATAAATTTCCTACCTAAAGGACAGACCCCACACAGATTTTTAACAATGAGTAAGAAGCTGAAAAGAACAATTGACACCTCTATACAGAGAAAGAGCGGGTATCCAACTCCGAGGAGGCTAACAGCAGACAATCTCCAGATAACAACCTAAAGGAGAATGATACCGGCCCCCCATCACATAACTCTCTCCTAGAAGAGACTATTAAAAAGTTAAGAGAGTTTGGAGAAAAATGGAGAAAGGAAAGAGAAGCTATAATAGAGAATAACAACGTCCTGAAATTTGAGTTGGAAAAATAAAGAATTCACAGGAAGTGCAGGGAAACAAAATTTGTGAATTAGAAAAGGTTAAAAAATCACAGGAAAGTAGGATTTGTGAATTGGAAAAAGAAAATAACTCACTAAAAAAAATTAGTGAAATGGAAAAAAATTCAACAGAGCAAAATAATTCATTTAAAAACTCAATTGGTCATATGCAAAAAGAACTAAAAATATTAATGAAGAAAATAACTTATTAAAAATCAGGACTGGAAGATGGCGGAGAAGAAACACACTACTCAGTGAACGTCCTCACTCCCTCACAACCAATTAGATAAATTAAGTCTCAAAATTAGCTCAGGACTGATAGATACCACAAGGACTGGAAGCACGACTTACCAGCTGAAGAGAATCTGGAGTTTCAACAGGAAAGGTCAGTTCTCAGGGGAGGAATAAGAAAGACCAGCACGGACGGTGGGGTAGGGGCACACTGCGCCCATTGCGCTGGGAGGGGCTCTGGGATCAGAGAAGCCACTGAGGTAAAGGAATCTGGCACAGGCTGTTAGCTCTTCTCTGCTAATTATTTAGCAGTTCAGAAGAGAAAGCCAAAATATTTTAAAACTCAGATTAGATTTCCCCCCCCCCCACCCTGGGGGTGACTCGGCAGATTCGGCACCAGGGGGTGTGGCCTCAGCTACCTCCTGAGAATAGTTAAGAGACTGACAAGTGGGTGGATACGGCCCAAGGCAACACACACGGCCTAGCTTAGCTGGAGGGAGTGGAACTCAGCTCCAGGAAGTCCCAGAGAAGCGGAACCTTTGAACTAGGGACCGCGGTTTCTGGCAGACACTTCCAGTTTGAGCGCAGGGGCTTCTCACGTCACCTGCTGCAGACATCCACTCCCCACCCGGACACATAGGCTGAGCTTCTTGCTGTCTTCACTATTCTACGCCCTCAAAGCACAGCAGTGCTAATCACCTCTGAGGCACTTCCAGGGAGGGGGTGGGGAACTCTCTCCCAGAGCTCTCTCTTAGCGCGGGCGCAGGGGCCGCTGCATCCATCCGGTCTGGGAGGAAGCTGGTAAAGAAGTAAATAATTTCCTACCCCAGGGACAGACCCAAAAACATTTTTTAAGTATGAGCAAAAAAGCTAGAAAAACTATAGATTCCTTCTATACAGAGAAAGAGCGGGTACCCAACCCCGAGGAAGTTAACAGCAAAGATTCAGAAGATAACAACCTAAAGGGGAACGATTCCTGCCCCCCATCACATAACTCTCTCCTAGAAGAAGCTCTTAAGAAATTGAGGGAGATCGAAGAAAAATGGGGCAAGGAAAGGGAAGTTATGATAGAGAACAACAATGTCCTGAAATTGGAGTTGGAAAAAATAAAGAATTCACAGGAGATGCAGGGAAACAAAATTAGTGAATTAGAAAAGGTTAAAAAAACACAGGAAAGTAGGATTTCTGAATTGGAAAAGATAAAAAAGTCTCAAGAAAATAGAATTTCTGAATTGGAAAAAGAAAATAATTCTCAAAAAAAAAAAATTAGGGAAATGGAAAAAAATTCAATAGAGCAAAATAATTCATTTAAAAACGAAATTGGGCATTTACAAAAAGAACTAAAAACTGTGAAAGAAGAAAATAACTCCTTAAAAGTCAGGATGGAACAAATAGAAATGAATGATTCACAGAGAACCCAAGAATCAGTCAAACAAAACAAAAAAAATGAGAAGCTGGAGAACAACGTCAAATACTTACTGGGAAAATCTATAGACCTGGAAAATAGATCTAGGAGAGATAATCTGCGGATTATTGGACTTCCAGAAAACTATGACCAAAAAAAGAGCCTAGATTCTATTTTACAGGAAATTATCAAAGAGAACTGTCCAGAGATAATAGAAACAGAAGGGAAAGTAGATGTGGAAAGAATTCATCGAACTCCTTCTGAAATAGACCCTAAAAAAAGAACACCACGGAATATTGTGGCTAAGCTGCAGAATTACCACACAAAGGAGAAAATCCTGCAAGCAGCTAGAAAAAAACAATTTAAATACCAAGGTGCCACAATAAGGGTCACCCAAGATCTGGCTGCCTCCACATTAAAAGATAGAAGGGCCTGGAACCTGATATTCCGTAAGGCAAAAGATCAAGGACTGCAACCAAGAATGAACTACCCAGCTAAGTTTAGCATCTTTTTCCACGGAAGAAGATGGTCATTCAATGAAACAGAGGAATTCTATATGTTTCTAAGAAAAAAACCAGACTTAAACAAAAAATTTGATCTACATCCACAAGACTGAAGAGAAACAGAAAAAGGTACACAGAACCCTTGAGAACTGTAACTCTGTTGTGGGTATATAAAAAATACTCAAGGATAATTTGATTTTACTGATATAAAAGAAAAAAAGGGGGGTGTAGTAAAGGGAAGGAGGTCGGTTCAGAAAAAGGGGAAGGAGTGATAAAAAGAGGGAAACTACATCCCAGGAAGAGACATAGAAAATACACCATATCTGAGGGAACTTAGTGAGGGGGAGAATCATTGTGTGAATCTTACTCTCATCAGAAGAGGCTCAAAGAGTAAATAATTAACATATTTGTTTTTCAGAGAATTTTCTCTCACCTCATTAAAAGGGGGGAGAGGAAAAGGGAAAAGGAAAAGGGGAATAAGTGAAGGGACTTGGAGGGAGGGGGGAGGGATCCTAAAAAAAAAAAAAAAAAAAAAAAAAGAGGGAGGGTTGCGCGTCACAAGGGGGGTCTGTAAATTAAATATCGGGGAGGGGGATCAGGGGGGTCAAGGGAAAAAAGCATAATCTGGGGATAATACGATGGCAGGAAATACAGAATTAGTAATTTTAACTGTAAATGTAAATGGGATGAACGATCCCATCAAACGGAGACGGATAGTAGATTGGATCAAAAAGCAGAACCCTACAATATGTTGCCTACAGGAAACACACTTAAAGCAGGGAGATACATACAGAGTAAAGGTAAAAGGTTGGAACAGAGCCTATTATGCTTCAGGTAAAGCCAAAAAAGCAGGGGTAGCTATCCTTATCTCAGATCAAGCAAAAGCAGAAGTAGATCTCGTTAAAAAAGATAAGGAAGGAAACTATATCCTGCTGAAAGGTAGCATAAATAATGAAGCCATATCAATACTAAACATATATGCACCAAGTGGTATAGCATCTAACTTTCTAAAGGAAAAGTTAAGAGAACTGCAAGAAGAAATAGACAGTAAAACTATAATAGTGGGAGATCTCAACCTTGCACTCTCAGATTTAGACAAATCAAACCACAAAACAAACAAGAAAGAAATTAAAAAAGTAAATAGAACATTAGAAAAACTAGGTATGATAGACCTTTGGAGAAAACTGAATGGCAATAGGAAGGAATATACTTTCTTCTCAGCAGTTCATGGATCCTATACAAAAATTGACCATATACTAGGACATAAAGATCTCAAAATTAAATGTAGGAAGGCAGAAATAATAAATGCCTTCTTCTCAGATCACAATGCAATAAAAGCTACATTCAGTAAAAAGTTAGGGGTAAATAGACCAAAAAGTAATTGGAAACTGAATAATCTCATCTTAAAGAATGACTGGGTGAAAGAGCAAATTATAGAAACAATTAACAATTTCACCCAAGATAATGATAATGATGAGACATCATATCAAAATCTTTGGGATGCAGCTAAAGCGGTAATAAGGGGAAATTTTATATCTTTAGAGGCTTATTTGAAGAAAATTGAGAAAGAGAAGATTAACGAATTGGGCTTACAACTTAAAAGGCTAGAAAAAGACCAAATTATAAACCCCCAACCAAAAATTAAACTCGAAATACAAAAATTAAAAGGAGAAATCAATAAAATTGAAAGTAAAAAAACTATTGAATTAATAAATAAAACCAAGAGTTGGTTTTATGAAAAAGCCAATAAAATAGATAAACCTTTGGTAAATTTGATCAAAAAAAAGAAAGAGGAAAATCAAATTGATAGTCTTACAAATGAAAAGGGGGATCTTTCCACCAATGAAGAGGAAATTAGAGAAATAATAAGGAGTTACTTTGCCCAACTTTATGCCAATAAATTTGATAACTTAAGTGAAATGGATGACTTCCTCCAAAAATATAGACTCCCTAGATTAACAGAGGAGGAGATAAATTGCTTAAATAGTCCCATTTCAGAAAAAGAAATAGAACAAGCTATTAATCAACTCCCCAGGAAAAAATCCCCAGGGCCAGATGGATTCACATGTGAATTCTACCAAACATTTAAAGAACAATTAGCCCCAATGTTATATAAATTATTTGAAAAAATAGGGGATGAAGGAGTCCTACCAAATTCCTTTTATGACACAGACATGGTACTGATACCTAAACCTGGTAGATCGAAAACTGAGAAAGAAAATTATAGACCAATCTCCTTAATGAATATTGATGCTAAAATCTTAAATAAGATATTAGCAAAAAGACTTCAGAAAATCATCTCCAAGATAATACACTATGATCAAGTAGGATTTATTCCAGGAATGCAGGGCTGGTTTAATATTAGGAAAACTATTAATATAATTGACCATATTAATAATCAAATTAATAAGAACCATATGATCATCTCAATAGATGCAGAAAAAGCATTTGACAAAATCCAACATCCATTCCTACTAAAAACTCTTGAGAGTATAGGAATAAATGGATTATTCCTTAGAATAATCAGGAGTATATATTTAAGACCGTCAGTAAGCATAATATGCAATAGAAATAAACTGCAACCTTTCCCAGTAAGATCAGGAGTGAAACAAGGTTGCCCACTATCACCATTACTATTCAATATAGTACTAGAAACGCTAGCCTCGGCAATAAGAGCCGAGAAAGAGATTCAAGGAATTAGAGTAGGAAATGAGGAAATTAAACTATCACTTTTTGCAGATGACATGATGGTATATTTAGAGAACCCCAAAGACTCTGCTAAAAAGCTACTAGAAATAATTCAAAATTTCAGCAAAGTGGCAGGATACAAAATAAATCCACATAAATCCTCGGCATTTTTATATATCACTAACAAAATGCAACAGCAAGAGATACAAAGAGAAATTCCATTCCAAACAAATGTTGAGAGTATAAAATATTTGGGAATCCATCTACCAAAGAAAAGTCAGGAATTATATGAGAAAAATTACAAAACACTTGCCACAAAAATAAAATCAGATTTAAATAATTGGAAAGACATTCAGTGCTCTTGGATAGGCCGAGCGAATATAATAAAGATGACAATACTCCCCAAACTAATCTATTTATTTAGTGCTATACCAATCAGACTCCCAAGAAACTATTTTAATGACCTAGAAAAAATAACAACAAAATTCATATGGAAGAATAAAAGGTCAAGAATTGCAAGGGAACTAATGAAAAAAAAACTCAGAGGAAGGTGGTCTAAGTGTACCTGATCTAAAGCTATATTATATAGCAGCAGTCACCAAAACCATTTGGTATTGGCTAAGAAATAGACCGGTAGATCAGTGGAACAGATTAGATACAAAGGACAAAAAAGGGTACATCTATAGCAATCTAATCTTTGACAAACCCAAAGATTCCAACATTAGGGATAAAAATTCATTATTCGGAAAAAACTGTTGGGAAAACTGGAAATTAGTATGGCAGAAATTAGATATGGATCCACACTTAACACCATATACCAAGATAAGATCAAAATGGGTCCATGATTTAGGCATAAAGAGGGAGATAATAAATAGATTAGAGGAACAGAGGATAATCTACCTCTCAGACTTGTGGAGGAGGAAGGAATTTATGACCAGAGGAGAACTAGAGATCATTATTGATCACAAAATAGAAGATTTTGATTACATCAAACTAAAAAGTTTCTGTACAAATAATACTAATGCAAACAAGATTAGAAGGGAAGTAACAAATTGGGAAAATATTTTTAAAAACAAAGGTTCTGACAAAGGTCTCATTTCCAAAATATATAGAGAACTGACCATAATTTATAAGAAACCGAACCATTCTCCAATTGATAAATGGTCAAAGGATATGAACAGACAATTCTCAGAGGAAGAAATTGAAACTATATCCACTCACATGAAAGAGTGTTCCAAATCACTACTGATCAGAGAAATGCAAATTAAGACCACTCTGAGATACCACTACACACCTGTCAGATTGGCTAAGATGACAGGAACAAATAATGACAAATGTTGGAGGGGTTGTGGGGAAATTGGGACACTAATACATTGCTGGTGGAGTTGTGAAAGAATCCAGCCATTCTGGAGAGCAATCTGGAATTATGCCCAAAAAGTTATCAAACTGTGCATACCCTTTGACCCAGCAGCGCTACTACTGGGATTATATCCCAAAGAAATACTAAAGAGCGGAAAGAGACATATATGTGCCAAAATGTTTGTGGCAGCTCTTTTTGTTGTAGCTAGAAACTGGAAGATGAATGGATGTCCATCAGTTGGAGAATGGTTGGGTAAATTGTGGTATATGAAAGTTATGGAATATTATTGCTCAGTAAGAAATGACCAGCAGGAGGAATACAGAGAGGGTTGGAGAGACTTAAATCAACTGATGCTGAGTGAAATGAGCAGAACCAGAAGATCACTGTATACTTCAACAATGATACTGTATGAGGATGTATTCTGATGGAAGTGGAAATCTTCAACATAAAGAAGATCCAACTCACTTCCAGTTGATCAATGATGGACAGAGGTAGATACACCCAGAGAAGAAACACTGGGAGGGGAATGTAAATTGTTAGCACTAATATCTGTCTGCCCAGGTTGCATGTACCTTCGGATTCTGATGTTTGTTGTGCAACAAGAAAATGATATTCACACACATGTATTGTACTTAGACTATATTGTAACACATGTAAAATGTATGGTATTGCCTGTCGTCGGGGGGAGGGAATAAGGGAGGGGGGGTAATTTGGAAAAATGAATACAAGGGATAATATTATAAAATATATATATATATATATATAATAAAAAAAAATTAAAAAAAAAAAATCAGGACTGAACAAATAGAAATGAATGATTCATGGAGAAATCAAGAATCAGTCAAACAAAACAAAAAAAAAAATGAAAAGCTGGAGAATAACGTCAAATACTTACTGGGAAAATCTATAGAGCTGGGAAAGAGATCTAGGAGAGATAATCTGAGGATCATTGGACTTCCCAAAAACTATGATTAAAAAAAGAGCCTATATTCTATTTTACAGGAAATTGTCAAAGACAACTATCCAGAGATAATAGAAACAGAAGGGAAAATAGGCGTTGAAAGAGTTCATTGAACACCTTCTGAAAAAGACCCTAAAAAAGAACTCCACAGAACATTGTGGCTAAGCTTCAGAACGACCAAACTAAGCAAAAAATATTGCAAGCAATGAGGAAAAAACAATTCAAATATCAAGGTTCCAAAATAAGGGTCACACAAGATCTACCTGCCTCCACATTAAAGGATTGAAGGGCCTGAAACCTGATAGGCAAAAGAACAAGGATCGCAACCAAGAATAGACTACCCAGCTAAGTTTAGCATTTTCTTCCATGGAAGAAGATGGCCATTTAATGAAACAGAGGAATTCCATTTGTTTCTAAGAAAAAAAAAATGAAAAAAACAGACAAACAAAAAATTTGATCTACATGCAAAAGACTGAAGAGAAGCAGAAAAAGGTAAAAAGAACTCTTGAGAACTGTATCTCTGATGTGAATATACAGTAAGTCCACATGGATAATTTGATTTTATTGATATAATATAAAAAAGGGAAGTAGTAAAATGAAGGGTCAAAAAAGGGGGAAGGAGAGATAAAAAGAGGGAAATTACATCCCATGAAGAAACATAGAAAATCTACCACATTGGAAGGAATTTAGAGAGGGAGAGAAACATTGTGTGAATTTTACTCTCATCAGAGTAGGCTCAAAGAGTAAATAATTAACATAGTTGTTTTTCAGAGAATCCTCACTCACCTAATTAAAAGTGGGGAGAGGCAAAGGGAAAAGGAAAAGGGGAATAAGGGAAGGGTACAAGAAAGGTGAAGGGACTTAACAGGAGGGAAGAGGGATACTAAAAAGGGAGGGCTGCATGTCAAAAGTGGGGTCTATAAATTAAATACTGGGAAAGGGATTCAGGGGGGCCAAGGGGGAAAAAAGCATAATCTGGGGATAATATGATGGCAGGAAATACAGAATTAGTAATTTTAACTGTAAATGTGAATGGGATGAACTCTCCCATTAAAAGGAGGCAGATAGCAGACTGGATCAAAAGTCAGAACCCAATAATATGTTGTTTACAGGAAACACAATTAAACAGGGAGATACATATAGAGTAAAGATAAAAAGTTGGAGCAGAATCTATTATGCTTCAGGTAAACCCAAAAAAGCAGGGGTTGCCATCCTTATCTCAGATCAAGCAAAAGCAGAAAATGATCTAATTAAAAGAGATAAGGAAGGAAACTATATCCTGCTTAAAAGTAGCATAAACAATGAAGCCATATCAATACTAAACATATATGCACCAAGTGTTATAGCATCTAACTTCCTAAAGGAAAAGTTAAGACAGTTGCAAGAAGAAATAGACAGTAAAACTATAATATTTGGAGATCTAAACCTTACAATCTCAGAATTAGATAAATCAAATCACAAAACAAATAAGAAAGAAATTAAAGAGGTAAATAGTACATTAGAAAAAGTAGGTATGATAGACCTTTGGAGAAAACTAAATGGTGATAGAAAGGAGTATACTTTCTTCTCAGCAGTTCATGGAACCTATACAAAAATTGACCATATATTGGGACATAAATATCTCAAAATTAAATGCAGGAAAGAAGAAATAAGAAATGCCTTATTCTCAGATCACAATGCAATAAAAACTACATTCAACAAGAAGTTAGGGGTAAATAGACCAAAAAGTAATTGGAAACTGAATAATCTCATCTTAAAGAATGACTGGGTGAAACCAGCACATTATAGAAACAATTAATAATTTCACCCAAGATAATGATAACGATGAGACATCATACCAAAATTTGTGGGATGCAGCTAAAGCAGTAATAAGGGAAATTTTTATATCTTTAGAGGCTTACTTGAATAAAATAGAGAAAGAAAAGATTAATGAATTAGGCCTGCAACTTAAAAAGCTAGAAAAAGACCAAGTTAAAAACCCCCAACCAAAAATCAAATTTGAAATACAAAAATTAAAAGGAGAAATCAATAATATTGAAAGTTAAAAAAAAAAAAAAAAAACTATTGAATTAATAAATAAAGCCAAGAGTTGGTTTTATGAAAAAGCCAATAAAATAAACCTTTGGTAAATCTGATCAGAAAAAGGAAAGAGGAAAATCAAATTGTTAGTCTTAAAAATGATAAGGGGGATCTTTCCACCAATGAAGAGGAAATTAGAGAAAGAATAAGGAGTTACTTTGCCCAACTTTATGCAAATAAGTTTGATAACTTAAGTGAAATGGATGACTACCTCCAAAAATATAGGCTTCCTAGATTAACAGAGGAGGAGGTAAACTGTTTAAATAATCCCATTTCAGAAAAAGAAATAGAACAAGCTATTAATGAACTCCCCAGGAAAAAATGCCCAGGACCGGATAGATTTACATATGAATTCTACCAATCATTTAAAGAACAATTATCGCCAATGTTATGTAAACTATTTGAAAAAATAGGGGATGAAGGACTCCTACCAAACTCCTTTTATAACACAGACATGGTACTGATACTTAACGATGTAGATTGAAAACTGAGAAAGAAAACTATAGACCAATCTCCTTAATGAATATTGATGCTAAAATCTTAAATAAGATATTAGCAAAAAGACTTGAGAACATTATCCCCAGGATAATACACCATGATCAAGTAGGATTTATACCAGGAATGTGGGGCTGGTTTAATATTAGGAAAATTTTAGTATAATTGACCATATTTGTAATCAAATTAATGAAAACCATATGATCATCTCAATAGATGCAGAAAAAGCATTTGATATAATCTAACATCCATTCCTACTAAAAGCACTTGAGAATATAGGAATAAATGGAATATTCGTTTAAATAGTCAGGAGCATATATGTAAGACCGTCAGTAAGCATAATATGTAATGGAGATAAACTGGAATGTTTCCCAGTAAGATCAGGAGTGAAACAAGGTTGCCCACTATCACCATTACTATTCAATATTATATCAGAAATGCTAGTCTCGGCAATAAGAGTCAAGAAAGTGATTAAAGGAATAGGAAATCAAACTGTCACTCTTTGCAGATGATATGATGGTATACTTAGAGAACCCCAGAGATTCTAATAAAAAGTTATTAGAAATAATTCAGAATTTTAGCAAAGTTGCAGGATACAAAATAAATCTATATAAATCCTCAGCATTTTTATACATCACCAATAAAATGCCACAGCAAGAGATACAAAGAGAAATTCCATTCAAAATAAATATTGAGAATATAAAATATTTGGGAACCCATCTACCAAAGAAAAGTCAGGAATTATATGAGCAAAATTACAAAAAACTTGCCACAAAAATGAAGTCAGATTTAAATAATTGGAAAGACATTCAGTACATCATCGATAGGCCGAGCAAATATAATAAAGATAACAATACTCCCCAAACTAATATATTTATTTAGTACTATACCAATCAGACTCCCAAGAAACTATTTTAATGACCTAGAAAAAATAACAACAAACTTCATATGGAAGAATAAAAGATCGAGAATTTCAAGAGAATTAATGAAAAAAAAAATCAGATGAAGGTGGCCTAGGTGTAACTGATCTAAAGCTATATTATAAAGCAGCAGTCACCAAAACCATTTAGTATTGGCTAAGAAATAGACCAGTCGATCAGTGGAACAGATTAGGTACAAAGGACAAAAAAGGGTACAACTATAGCAATCTAGTGTTTGATAAACCCAAAGATACCAACATTAGGGATAAAAATGCATTATTTGAAAAAAACTGTTGGGAAAACTGGAAATTAGTATGCCAGAAATTAGTTATGGATCCATACTTAACACCATATACCAAGATAAGATCAAAATAGGTCCATGATTTAGGCATAAAGAATGAGATAGTAAATAGATTAGAGGAACAGAAGATAGTCTACCTCTCAGACCTGAGGAGGAGGAAGGAATTTATGACCAGAGGAAAACTAGAGATCATTATTGATCACAAGATAGAAGATTTTGATTACATCAAACTAAAAAGTTTCTGTACAAACAATACTAATGCAAACAAGATTAGAAGGGAAGTAACAAATTAGGAAAATATCTTTACAGTTAAAGCTTCTGATAAAGGCCTCATTTCCAAAATCTATAGAGAACTGACCCTAATTTATAAGAAATCAAACCATTCTCCAATTGATAAATGGTCAAAGGATATGAACAGATAATTCTCAGATGATGATATTGAAATTATATCCACTCATATGAAAGAGTGTTCCAAATCACTACTGATCAGAGAAATGCAAATTAAGACCACTCTGAGATACCACTACACACCTGTCAGATTGGCTAAGACGACAGGAACAAATAATGATTAATGTTGGAGGGATATGGAGTTGTGAAAGAATCCGGCCATTTTGGAGAACAGTTCAGAACTATGCCCAAAAAGTTATCAAACTATGCCTACCCTTTGATCTAGCAGTGCTACTACTGGGCTTATATGCCAAAGAAATATTAAAGAGGGGAAAGGGACCTGTATGTTCCAAAATGTTTGTGGCAGCTCATTTTGTTGTAGCTAGAAACTGGAAGTTGAATGGATGCCCATCAATTGGAGAATGGTTGGGTATGGTATATGAAGGTTATGGAATATTATTGCTCTGTATGAAATGACCAGCAGGAGGAATACAGAGAGGCTTGGAGAGACTTATATCAACTGATGCTGAGTGAAATGAACAGAACCAGAAGATCGCTGTACACTTCAATGCTGTATGAAGATGTATTCTGATGGAAGTGGATATCTTCAACATAAAGAAGATCCAACTCACTTCCAGTTGATCAATGATGGAAAGAAACAACTACACCCATAGAAGGAACACTGTGAATTGAAAATAAACTGTTAGCACTACTGTCTTTCTACCCAGGTTACTTATACCTTCAGAATCCAATTCTTAACGGGGAACAAGAAAATTCGATTTACATACATATATTATATCTAGGTTATACTGTAACACATATAATAAGTATAGGATTGCCTGTCATCTAGGGGAGAGAGTAGAGGGAGAGAGAGTAAAATTTGGAAAAATGAATACAAGGGATAATGTTATAAAAATTACTCATGCATATGTACTGTCAAAAAATTATAATTATAAAGTTAATAAATCAAAATATATCACACACTGAAGTTCCAGGGATTTCTTGGATGGCATGAACCAGAGAGATTTTTTTTGCAAGAATCCAAACTGTGTTTTGAAATCCAGAGAACTGCTCCAACAAGAGAGTCATATGTGTGCCCACTCTACTTAACTTTCAATTATTTTCAATTTTGAGTAAGGGCTGATGATGTAGGGGCATAATAATAAAAAAAATCTATCTGGCTTTGCAAAAAAAAATGTTTGATCCACTATCTTTGATCTTCCAGATAGATATAAACAATGAACATTTTTTAGTCACAGGAGGGAATGAGCAATTGTTACTATTTACTTATTCCCAATTTCCAACAAATCATATTACCCCTCATGACTGAGCTCTGCAATCATACTGGTTTGCCACTCAGGGCATTAAGTCCTTGTAAGATCTATCATAACTTTTTCCTCATCCACAGATGCCTCTTTTTTTTCTGTTATTTCCAAAACTAAAAAATAGTCCCCCTGCCCCCATATTTGGGGGTCTTAACTCTGCTCTAATTCTGAGATCCTATATATTGATAAATTCATGTTTTCTTAACAAATAATCATGCTGGAAACTTTGTTTCATGTAACATAATTTTAACTGCATTATCTTTCGGATCTTTGTTTCTACAAATAGTTGGCTATATACAACCCCCTCATTTTGTAAATAGTATGGTTATTTTTTTTTCAAGTTCTAAAGAGGTGCTAATTTATTTAGGTGAAAATAGTTTCATGGGCATCATAGATGAAAGAACAATTTACATTTTGGAGTACACAGCTTTTAAACTGTCAGGGAGAGTAGAGGTAGTATCTATGAAGTAAGGGAAGGAATCTTTAGAAGTGGGACCACATAATTTTTCTTTTTTATAATTAATATATCTTTTTTTATTAAAGTATCAAACTAATATGAAATCAGAAAAAGTACAAGAGAAAAAAGAAAGACAAAGAAGGAAAAAAAGTAACACAAAACATTGTCATGTGCCCAGCAAAACATCAGGGAGAAATTAAAATATTTAACAATAAATTTCCATTTCAAGACAGCATAGTATTTATGAGTGTCCGTTTTTCTTTTGTTTCCTTATAGGTTATTATTTTGTTCTTAGCTGAGCACTCTCTGCTTTATTCTTTTTCCCCCTTTCATCCCCCTTACCCCAAGAAGGCTATACTTAAGCACTGATACACACACACACACACACACACACACACACACAAACATACAAACACACACACCCATCACTTTCAAACCCACTCACACATAGTTTTCAATGTGCACTTTCATAAGATTTTGAGTTCCAAATATTTTTGCTCTCCTTCCCTTTCTTTATCCCTTGCCGAGATAGCGAACAGTCTGATATAAGTTATACACATATGACTGTATGATATACAATTGTACATTAGTCATCTTGTGAAGACAAATAAGAATAAAAGAAAAAATCACAATGAAGTAAAAACAAATATAAATTGAAATTAATATAAATAATCTGTATTTAGACTCCATTATTCTTAAGTCCTCTACTGTTTTTTAATAAGAATGTATTGTATTTTGTCCAAGCATTTTCTGTATACATTGAGACATTTCTGAGAAAATTGCATTAATTTTGTTATTGATATGGTCCATTAATCTGAGAGATTTTCTAATATTGTACCCACCCTGCATTCCATGAATCTACATGGTCATTGTTTATTATCCGGTGATAAATTACTGTAATCTGCTTGTTAATATTTAAAAATATTTCCATCAGTATTCATTGAGGAAACTGGTCTATAATTTTCTTTCTCTGCTTTGACTCCTCCTGGTTTGGTTCATTTTTGCATCATAAAAATTTTGGTAGGTTTGCTTCACATCTAATTTTGGTTTATATAATATTAGAATTAATTGTCTTGGTGGAGCCATGATGGTGGAGAAGATACACGAGACTCTGTGAGCTTCCTTCTTCCCTCACTACCAATTAGATAAATCAGCCTCAAAAATAGCACTGGACTGATAGAAACCACAAGGACTGGAGGCACGACTTACCAGCTGAAGAGAATCTGGAGTTTCAACAGAAAAAGTTAGTTCCCAGGGGAGGAAAAAAAAAAGAGGCCAGCACAGACGGTTGGGTGGTGGCACACTGCACCGATCACGCTGAGGAGGGCTCTGGGATCAGAGAAGCCACTGAGATAGAAGAATCTGGCACACGCTGTTAGCTCTTCTCTGCTTATAAAACAGCTGTTCAGAAGAGAAATCAAGCCACTTTAAAATTTAAAACCAGATACTGGATCTTCCCCAATCCTGAGGGTGACTCAGCAGATCTCAGCACTGTGGGTTTGGCCTACTTAGGCTGTCTGGGCTTTCACCTGGGGGTAGTTAAGAGATTGAAAAGCCGGCGGTAACTCATAGTGCACACTTAACACCATATACCAAGATAAGATCAAAATGGGTCCATGATCTAGGCATAAAGAATGAGATAATGAATAGATTAGAGAAACAGAAAATAGTTTACCTCTCAGACCTGTGGAGGAGGAAGGAATTTATGACCAGAGGAGAACTAGAGATCATTATTGATCACAAAATAGAAGATTTTGATTACATCAAACTAAAAAATTTCTGTACACACAATACTAATGCAAACAATATTACAAGGGAAGTAACAAATTGGGAAAATATTTTTACAGTTAAAGCTTCTGACAAAGGCCTCATTTCCAAAATCTATAGAGAACTGACCCTAACTTATAAGAAAGCAAACCATTCTCCAATTTATAAATGGTCAAAGGATATGAACAGACAATTCTCAGATGATGAAATTGAAACTATATCCACTCATATGAAAGAGTGTTCCAACTCACTACGTTTCAGAGAAATGCAAATTAAGACAACTCTGAGATACTACTACACACCTGTCAGATTGGCTAACATGACAGGAACAAATAATGATGAATTTGGAGCTATGCCCAAAAAATTATCAGGCTGTGCATACCCTTTGACCCAGCATTGCTGCTATTGGGATTATATCCCAAAGAAATATTAAAGAGGGGAAAGGGACCTGTATGTGCCAAAATGTTTGTGGCAGCTCTTTTTGTTGTAGCTAGAAAGTGCAAGTTGAATGGATGCCCATCAATTGGAGAATGGTTGGGTAAATTATGGTATATGAATGTTGTGGAATATTATTGCTCTGTAAGAAATGACCAGCAGGAGGAATACAGAGAGGCTTGGAGAGACTTATATCAACTGATGCTGAGTGAAATGAACAGAACCAGAAGATCGCTGTACACTTCAATGCTGTATGAAGATGTATTCTGATGGAAGTGGATATCTTCAACATAAAGAAGATCCAACTCACTTCCAGTTGATAAATGATGGACAGAAAAAACTACACCTAGAGAAGGAACACTGGGAAGTGAATGTAAATTGTTAGCACTACTGTCTATCTACTCAGGTTACTTATACCTTTGGAATCTAATACTTAATGTACAACAACAAAATGGTATTTACACACATATATTGTATCTAGGTTATATTGTAACACATGTAAAATGTATGGGATTGCCTGTCATCGGGGGGAGGCAATGGAGGGAGGCGGGGATAATTTGGAAAAATGAATACAAGGGATAATATTATAAAACAAAATTACTCATGCATATATACTGTGGGAAAAAATTCTAAATAATAAAAAAAGAATTAATTGTCCTTTAAATATCTGGTTGGATTCACCAGTTAAATATATCTGGCCCCACAAATGTTTTTCTTAGTAAGGTCATTGATGGCTTGTTCAATTTCTTTTTTCTAAAATGGGGCTATTTAAGTATTTTGTTTCTTCTTTGTTTAATCTGACCAATTTATATTTATGTAAATATTCATCCATTTAATTTAGACTATCAGGTTTACATATGTTTGGCATACAGTTGGGCAAACTAGTTCCTAATTATTGCTTTACTTGCCTCTTCAGTGGTGGTGAATTCATCCACTTAATTTTTGAAACATGTAATTTGTTTGTTTTTTTTAATCAAATTTGTCCAAGGCTTATCAATTTATTGTCTTTCGTCAGCTCTTGTTATATTATCAATTTAATAGTTTTTTTTAAACTTTCATTTATATTAATCTTCAATTGAGTTTTAGAATTTCTAATTTGCTACTAATTTAATTGCAAATATTTTATTTGTTCTTTATAAGATTTTTTAAATTGCATGCCCAATTTATTGATATATTTTTCTCTGTTTTATTCATATAAGCATTTAGAGATATTAAATTTCGCCTGTGGACTGCTTTGACTGCAACCCACAAACTTTGATATATTGTCTCATCATTGTTTCTCCTGAAATTATTGATCTTTTCTATAATGTTTTTTGACCCACTCTTTCCTTAAGATTAGATTCCTTGATTTCAATTAACTTTAATATATCTTTCTATGATTCTTTATTGCACACAATTAGTTTTGCATCATGATCTAAAAAAAGATGCTTTTCATATTTCTTTATAATGGTTTTATGCCCTAATGAATGATCATTTTTTTTGGTATTATGTATAACAAAAAAGCACATATTACTTTCTATTCCCAATCATTTTTCTTCAGAAGTCTGTCAAATCTAACTTTTCTTAATTTCTGTTCACCTCCTTGAACTTCTTTATTTGTTTATTTTTGCATTAGATTTATCTAGTTCTGAAAGGAGGATGCTCAACTTCTAACTATTACAGTTTTGTTTTCTACTTCTTCCTGTAACTCACTAAATTTCTTCTCTTAAGAATTTGGATGCTGAAATACTTGATACATTTATGTTTAGTATTATAAGAAATCACTATTTGACAAAAACTGCTGGGAAAATTGGAAACTAGTATGGCAGAAAGTAGGCATAGACCCACACCTAACACCTAATGGGTTCATGACCTAGACATAAAGAATGATATTATAAACAAATTAGAAGAAAAAAGGATAGTTTACCACTCAGATTTGTGGAGGAGGAAGGAATTTTTGACTAAAGAAGAATTAGAGATCATTATTAATCATAAAATAGATAATTTTGAATATATTAAGTTAAACAAAACTAATAAGATTAGAAGGGAAGCAATAAACTGGTAAAAAATACATCAAAACGATGTGATTAAGGTCTCATCTCTAAAACATATAGAGAATTGTCTCAAATTTATAATAGTGTAAGCCATTCTCCAATTGATAAATGGTCAAATGATATGAACAGACAATTTTCAGATGAAGAAATTGAAGTTATTTGTAGTCACATGAAAAGGTGCTCCAAATCACTATTGATAGGAGAAATTCAAATTAAGACAACTCTGAGGTACTACTACATACCTCTCAGATTGGCTAGGATGACAGGGAAAGATAATGACCAATGTTGGAGGGGATATGGAAAAATTGGGATACTGATACATTGTTGGTGGACCTGTGAATGGGTCCAACTATTCTGGAAAGCAATTTGGAACTCTGGTCAAAAAGTTATCAAACTGTGCATACCTTTTGATCCAGCAGTGTTTCTACTGAGATAATATCCCAAAGAGATCTTAAAGAAGGAAAAGGGACTCAATGTTTAAAAATGTTTGTGGCAGCCCTCTTTGCAGTGGCAAGAAACTGGAAACTGAATGGATGTTCATCAACTGGAGAATGGCTGAGTAAATTATGGTATATGAATGCAATTGAATATTATTGTTCTGTAAGAAACAACCAGGAGGTTGATTTCAGAGAGGCCTGGAAAGGCTTACATCAATTGATGCTAAGTGAAATAGCAGAATCAGGTGATCATTATGAACAGCAACAACAAGACTATATGATGATCAATACTGATGGACATGGTTCTCTTCAATATTGAGCTGATTCAAACTAGTCCCACTTATGCACTGATAATGAAAGGCCATGTACAGAGAGAGAATCATGGCAACAGAGTGTGAAACACAACATAGAATTCTCACTCTCTGTTGTTATTTACTTGCATTTTGTTTTCTTTCTTAGTTTTTTTTTCTTTTTCATCCTTTTTGATCTGATTTTTCTTATACAGCAAGATAATTGTATAAAAATGGATATATATATATAAGTATATGCATATAAGTATATATATATATATATATATGTATATAATTTAACATGGATTTTAACATGTGTAACATGTATTGGACTACCTGCCAGCTAGGAAGAATTGAGGGGAAGAAGGGAAAATTTTGGAACAAAAGGTTTTGCAAGGGTAAAAATTACCCATGCATATGTTTTGCAAATAAAAAGCTTTAATTTAAAAAAAAAAAAGAATTTGGATGCTGAAATACTTGATGCATTTTTATTTAGTATTTATATTATTTCATTTTTATCTTTCTTGTTATCAATATGGTTTCATTCCTTATCTTTTTTAATAAGATCTATTTTTTTCCTTTTACTGAAATTAGGATTGTTACCCCTGCTTTTTGACCCTTACTTCTACTGAAGCATAATATATTTTATTCTAGCCTTTTACCTTTCTCTCCATGTGTCTTTCTGCTTCAAATGAGTTTCTTGTAAACAACATATTATAGACTTTTAGCTTTTAATCTATATTGCTCTCTGTTTCCGTTTTATGTGGAGAATTCTTGTCATTTGCATTCAGTTATAGTTACTGAATATATATTTTCCTCCATCCTGTTTCCCCATTTACACTTTTCTTTCTCCTTCATACTGTACCTCCTTATCAGTATTTTGCAGTGTGTTTTCCCTTCTGTGAGCACCCCTCTCTTTTCTTCCTCCCTTTCCCTCTTACTTACTGATGTCCTCCCTTCTTCCTTCTCATGTATCTAGTGCCTCTCTTTTCTTTCCCCATTCTGTTCCTGTTTTCTTAAAGGGTATATAAATCAATATTCTTAAGTAAGGGTGTATATTATTTCCAAATATGATGAGAATTAAGGTTCAAAAATGCTCTCCTCCTTTCCCATCATTTCATTTAATTTAATAGGTCTTTTACATATCTTCATGTCATAAAATTTACCTTAACCTGCCTCCCCTATCTTCTACCAGTAAATCCTTTTTTTTTTTTTACTTCTTAATTTTTTGTATGATCACAGCAAACTCAACTTATACTCTACTCTTTGTCTAATACTCTCTCTAATTCCTATGATTTACAAGTATTGTTTTCCCATATAACAATGCAAACAGTTTAACCGTAAATATTTTTATCTTTTCCTGTTTAACTTTTTATGCTTAAGTCTTATATTAGAAGATAATTTTTTGTTGTTGTTGTTCAGCCCTGTTTTTTTCATCATAACAATGGGAAAGTCTCCTATTTCACTGAAATACCCTCAGAATTGTTTTAACTTATATTGCTCTAATCAATAGTGATTTAGAGCATTTGTAATATGATTATAGGTGACTTTAATTTTGTCATCTGCAAAGTGTTCATATCTTTTGACCAAATTTTCAATTGTGAAATGACTTGTATCCTTATACAAGTGTCTTTGTATCTTTGATACAGTTCTTTATATATTTTAGAAATGAGACCTTTTTTAAGTAACACTGGCTGTCAAGATTTTCCCCACATTTGTATTTCTCTTTTAATTGCTCCTGTTAGTTATGTTTGTGCAAAAACTTTTAAATATAATGTAATCAAAGTTGCCCATTTTGACTTTAATAATGGTCTCTAGTTCTTCTTTGGTCATAAATTCCTCCCTTCTCCAAAGATCTGACAAGTAAATTATCCCTTGATATCCTAATTTGTTCAGAGTATCATCCTTTATGCCCAAATCATGTATCCATTTTGATCTTATTTTGGTATGGGACGTAAAATGTAGGTCTATGCTGAATTTTTGACATATAATTTTCCAGTTTCCCTAGAAATTTTTATCAAATATTAAGTTTGTATTTCTGAAGTTGGGGTTTGGGTATTTATCAAATATTAGATTACTAGAGGCCTTGATTATTGTGTCGTGTATATCTAATCTATTCCACTGATCCACCACTCTATTTCTTAGGTAATAGCAAGTAGTTTTGATGAGTGCTGCTACATAATATAATGTTAGGTTTAGTACTGCTAAGTCACCATTCTTTATATTTTCTTTTCATTCATTTCCTTGGCATTTTTTATCTTTTTGTTCTTTTAGATGTTATTATTTTTACTAGTTCTATAAAATATTTTTTTGGCCTTTTGATTGGTATGGAACTAAAGAATTAACATTTTTATTATATTAGTTTGAGCTATCCATAATCAATTAATAATTTCCCATTTGCTTATATCTGACTTTATTTGTGTGAAAAGTGTTTTTAAATTGTGTTCATTATTATGGAATATTATTGTTCTGTAAGAAATGACCAACAGGATGGTTTCAGAAAGGCCTGGAGAGACTTACATGAAATGATGCTGAGTGAAATGAGCAAGACAAGGAGATTGCTGTATACTTCAACAACTATACTATATAATTATCAATTCTGATGTATGTGGCCAAAATCAGTTCCAATAGAGCAGTAATGAACTGAACCAGCTACACCCAGCAAAAGAACTCTGGGAAATGACAATGAACCACTACATAGAATTCCCAATCCCTTTATTTTTGTCCACTTGCATTTTAGATTCTCTTCACAGGCTAATTGTACACTATTTCAAAGTCTGATTCTTTTTGTACAGCAAAACAACTGTTTGGACATGTATACATATATTGTATTTAATTTATATTTTAACATATTTAACTGTATTGGTCAACCTGCCATCGGGTGGGGGGAAAGGAGGGAAAAATTAGAACAAAAGGTTTGGCAATTGTCAATGTGGTAAAATTACCCATTCATATATCTGGTAAATAAAAACTGTTTTTAAAAACTGTGTTCATATAGTTCTTGGGTTTGTCTTGTCAGGCAGATACTCAAATATTTTTATTTTGCCTACAGTTATTTTCAGTGGAATTTCTCTTTCTATCTCTTATTGGTAATATGTAAATATGTAATATGTAAAAATATAAATGATTTGTGCAGGTTTAAGTCCAATAATTCTTAATTTATCATTCCTAGATAAAATTTCCATGTTAGTTTTTTTTTCCAATAAAGTGTTTAATATACATTTTAATATTTATTATTTTGATTATCTTTAATAGATACCTGAATTAACTTCCATTTTTGAGGAATAATTTTCTTCACTTTTTAGCTTTTGTATCTCATTTCCAATTCTGCTTTCAAAGGAATGGTTTTCTTAAGTGTTTTTTCCCCCAATTTGGCCAACTTTATTTTTTTAAATAGTTCTTGTTTTTTCTTTTTTAAGCTATTACAAAAGCCTTGTAGGCTTGTAGCCAATTCATATTCTCTGTTCTACTTTCATATTTTGATGTCCCTATTCTGTTCTGAGCTTATGTTTTGATCTTCTAGCATGCTATGAATCAGGATACTTTTTAATTTCTTGATCATTTTAAAATCTATTTCAGACTTTTAAAGTTGATCAATGCTCCTGGAGAACTGGGGGAACTGTCCCAAACTTCTTGTGTTAAGGCTGAGGAGAGCCTGGTCACTGGATTTCTGTCCATAAGGTCAGTTATTGGCAGCTTGCCCACTGAGCTGAGGTGCCCCAGCCCAGTCATGCCTCTCGTCTGGGTTCTGAAGCTGGTAATTTGCCTCAGAGCTCACCTGCTGCATCACTGGCCTGCTGAGGCAGGACAGAAGTTTGTGGTTTACTGATCTCTCCTATGGCTAAAAGCCTCCCTCTGCCTTATTCACACAATTCCTGTGCTGGGCTGCCTTCCCCTAGTAATACAGGCCTTTTCTTTTAATTTATCTTAAGCTGGAAAATTGTTTCACTTCATCTTTTGTACATTCTGTTCTCCACAATCCATTTAGGTATTTGACTTAACATTGTTTCTCTCTCTGGAGAGAGCTCAGGAAATTTTCTGGCTTTTCTCCACTATCTTAACTCTGCACCTTGAAATCCTATGAACTTCCTTCTTTTATCTGCCAGAAAGTGGAGAACAGCTGAGGATGTTATGTGTATTAACTTATAAAAAAGCCAAAAAGTTAAAAGCATAATGCTATCCATTATGTGTTTTAATACCAAAAAAAAAATGAATAAAAAGAGGAAATATAGGCAAATTATACAGGACTGATGAGAGATCAAATAATGGCATCTTGTTTGAGAAGAATGAAAAAAAATAAAAACAAATATTTATGTTAAAGATAAAGATAATTATAACAATTAGATGATACAAAACATTTATGGAGTATAGCTAAACGAGTCTTAAGAGAAAAAAAGAAAAAAGAAAGAGAGAAATTTAAACTAATGGAAAAGATGTTGATAAAAGATTGCTAAATAATAAATAAATTTAGAGAATATTAAAATTGACTTTCAACAAATTAACTCTAAAATGTGCAAATTACAAAAAAATCTAAATAAAAATTTAAAAACAAAATTATAGAATATATAAAACAGGTATTTTGTAATAACAAAATTACTAATCCTGGAGCTCATGTAATCAAGAAAACAAAGTTACCAAAATAAAAGCAAAATTAATTTGAAGCAGAAAATAAAAGCAATTAAGATAAAATATTATACAATAAAAACAAAACTGGGAATTCAAAAACAATAATTAGATGAACAAAATTAGAAATAATGTTCTCGAATAATTTTATAAATAAAGAAATTGAGGGAAAATTAATAAATCAACTGCTAAGACAGGTAAGAAAATTTAAAACTTCAGAGACCACATGAATTTACATATGCATTTTATCAAACATTTGAAGAAAAATTTATCCTTCTACTTTAAAAATGCTTTCAGTAATAAAAGAAAAGCTACACTCTACCAAATGCTTTTGTTGTGAAAAATAGAGCCTTATTAACCAAACTAGGAGGAGAAAAAATATAGAGACATTTCACAATAATGAATATTGATGCAAACATTTCCAGTCAAATCTTTGCAAGGAGATGGAAAATTATATTTAGAAAAATAATTCAGCATAAGTAAAGTGGAGTCATTTTAGAAATAAATGGAATAATAACAACATGTATTTAGAAGAACAAAAATCTGAAATCTCAAGGACAATGGAAAAAAAAAGAACAAATTTTAAAAATTTAGTCATAACAATACTGTAAATAAATTTTCGTTCCTCAAAACATTGGTGCTGGTTTTTTAAAAAATACAAAAGTACATAATTTGATCATATACATAAGTAAGAAATGGAGTCACTCATTTATTCAATCAGTCAATAAACAATTATCAATTCTCATTATTTATAAGGCATTATATATAATTATAAGAACTGAGGATACAAAAAAAAAGAAGCAAAATTCCCTACTATCAAAAAGCTAATTTTCTGATGGCAGATTTATGTCTAGCAAGTGAAGAGCTGAGAGCAATGAAATGGACTTTTTTGTCCTGTTGCAATTGCAACTATGACATGACTTCTGAATGTAAATCTAGAATGAAAAAAAATGTCAAGAATTGTGCATACTGTAAGAATTTAAGAAATAATAAGTAAAATAAAAGCAAATAAGACTAAAGGGACATAAATGTTTAAAAAACAGAGATTAAAAAACAGAAAATGAAAACAAGCCAAAGATTAGTCTAGGACAGAACTCTTTTTTTAAAAAAATATAATTGTCAGATGACCTCTTTAATAACATAGATAGACCTGCCAGAAATTGAGCATCACCATTTTACAATTGAGAAAAATGAGGCAGATGAGTTAAAAGACTTGTCTAGGGTAACACAGCTTATAAGTGACCAAGCATGGTTTTGAACTCATCTACTACATCAACATGGTTTACTTTTTATACATAGATTATGTGGCACACTTTTGTGTTACTAGTCATTTAATTTCATTTCAAAGAATGCCATTGCTTTTATGAATCATGTCAGTTAACTTTTATGTAAACACATCAATAGGAACTCATTTACTATTATTTAGCAATGAAAATTCACAGATTACTTTGAACCTAAGATAGTTGTTTCTAGTAGTATTTAATTGATAAGTTTAAGTTGATGGAACTAAAAGAATTGTAACACAAATTCAAAATTAATATATGACCTGGATATAAAAGGTCATGTGATTGAATAAAAAAGATGAGGCTAAACAGATATATATTTCATAACTAATGATAGGGAAAGAATTATTTTTATTGTAGTAAGTTTATTTATTTAAAGTAATACACATTACTTTATAAATTAAGTAAGGAGAGAAAAATCAGAGCAAAAGGGACAAACCATGGGAGGGGGACAAAACAGAAAAAAGGGTGAATATAGCATGTGTGGATTTACATTCAGCCTCCTTGGATCTTTTTCTGGATACAGATGGCATTTTTTATTCAAAGTCTATTGGGATTATTTCAGATCACTGAACCTCTCAGAAGAACCAAGCCTTTCATAGTTGATCATTGTACAATCTTGCTGTTATTATGTGTAATGTATTCCTGGTTCTGCTTGTTTTGCTTAACATAAGTTCTTTCTATAATTAGTTTGTTCATCATTTTTTATACAACAATAATATTCCATTACCTTCATGTACCACAACTTTTTCAGCTATTTCTCAATTGGTGCACATCCACTCTCTTTTCCAATTATTTGCTACCACAACAAGAGCTGCTACAATCATTTTTACACATGTGGGTCTTTTTCTCTCCTTTATGATTTACTGTTGATACAGAACTAGTAATGGTACTTCTGGGTCAAAGGAGATTCAAATTTTGATGGCCATTTGGGCATAGTTCCAGACTGCTCTCCAGAATGGTTGTATCATTTTACTTCACTAAAAATGCATTATTGTACCAATTTTCCCACATCCCCTCTAATATTAATCATTATCTTTTCCTGTCATCTTAGCCAATCTGAGAGGTGTGAAGGAGTACCTTGGAGCTGTCTGAATTTGCATTTCTTTAATCAGTAGTGATTGAGAGCATTTTTTCATATACTATAAATGGCTTTAATTTTGTCATCTGAAAATTGTTCATATCCTTTGACCATTTGTCAATTAGGGAGTGACTTGTCTTCTTATAAACTTGAAATAGTTCTTTATATAAAAATGAGATTTTTATCAAAAATACTTTCTTTAAAGATTTTCCCAACTTTGTACTTCCCTTTTAGTCTTGTTTCTGTTGGTATTGTTTCTGCAAAAGCTTTTCAATTTAATGTAATCAAAGTTGTCCATTTTGCCTCTCATAATGTTCCCTAATTCTTCTTTGGTTATATGTTCTTTCCTTCTCCAAAGATCTCATGCGTAAATTATTCCTTGTCCTCCTAATTTGTTTATATTATCATTCTTTATGCCCAAATTATATATCCATTTTAGCATTATTTTAGTATGGTGTGTGAGGTGTAGGTCTATACTGAGTTTCTAATATATTATTTTCCAGTTTTCCCAGCAATTTTTGTTAAACAATGAATTCTTATTCCCAAAGCAAGTTTGGAGATCAATAATAGATTGCTAAATGTAATTATTATTACATTATTATGTTGTGTATGTCTAATCTATTCCACAACTCCACCATTCTATTTCTTAGCCAGTATCAAATGGTTTTGATGACTGCTGCTTTAAAATATAGTTTTTAGGTTTAGTACTGGTAAGCCACCATCCTTTATATTTAAAAATATAGTTTTATTTCCTCATTGCCTATTCTAATTTCTTTATTTTTTTTTCTTTTCTTATTGCTAAATCCAAGATTTCTAGTAGAAAGTTGAATAATAGTGATGATAAAGGTCATCCCTTCTCTTATTGGGAATGCATTCAGTTTCAGGGAGAGAATTCTTAGTGAAATAAGGAGTAGAATGTTATTTTTAAAGTTTTTGTAGGAGTGCAATAAAAATACTAGAAAAAGGATGAAAACTGTAGAGTGAGAAATATTTACAAGAAAAATATAATCAATAATAGTTTGATATCATATTATGTATCAATATGCATGTGTGTGTAATATGAATTTGTCTAACCTTTGTACATCTATTTTGGAATTATGTTATAATCTTTGATCTAGATATTCTGCTTCTATGAATATATTCTTGAAAATCAAAGAAAAAATAAAACATCAATATACTTCAAAATATTCATAATAGTACTCTTTGTGGTAATGAACTAGAAACAAAGTGGGTACCCTTGGTTGATAAAGGCCTGAAAAAAATACCTGATAGATAAATATAATTTGTAGAAAGAAGAAATAAATATGAGGAATTTAAAGAAACTTGGAAAATTTATATGAACTAATATATAATTAGAGGCAAATGAGCAATGTATACAATGACTATAGCAATATAAGTAAATAAAATCACAAAAAGAAAGCCCTACTGTGACTGAGTGGAAGAAAATAATGAAAGTCTCAGAAAATAGGCAATAAAACACAAAACTACTCATTTCAGAGAGACAAGGATTATTAGGACACAATGTTTTATCAATTATCAAATGTAGATAGTATATTAGACTTTTTTACTTAGATATTTTCTTTACTACAAAGTAGTATTCAAAGATATATGCCTCCCATGATTTCATCAATAAAGTATATTAAAGAAAACCATAAAATTCATCAATAGTTATGATTTCCATAAATTTAATATCCACTCATAAGATAATGGCCTTCTTATTTCATATCTAATAGTTTTTCCTAGTAAATTTCTTTATTTTACTCTATGAATCATGTTAGAAGAGAAAAATTGGAATAAAAGGGAAAAAAGATGGGAGAGGTTAAAAAAAAAAAAGGAACAGAAAAAAGTGAACAAAGCATGTGTTGATTTATATTCAGTCTCCTTAGTTCTTTTTCCCTATGCAGATGGAATTTTCTGTCCAAAGTCTATTGGGTTTGCTTTGGATCACTGAATCACTGAAAAGAACCAAATCTTTCATAATTAATCATCATCATATATTCTCACTAATATTTTATAAAATGTATATTACTGGCCTACTTGTTTCGCTCAGCATCAGTTCATGTAAATCTTTCCAGACCTTTCTAAAATCAGGTTATTCATTATTTTTATAGAATAATAATATTCCATTACCACCTTCATCTATCACAACTTATTTAGCCATTCCTCAATTGAAGAGCATCTATTCATTTTCCAATTCTTTTCTACACAAAAAGAGTTGCTACAAATACTTTAGCACATGTGGCTCCTTTTCCCTCCTTTATGATTTTCTTGAGATACGATCCAGTAATGGCACTTCTGGTTCAAAGGATATGTATGCCCTTTGTAGTTCCAGATTGCTCTCCTCCAACATTTATCATTATCTTTTCTCGTAATCGACTATCTAAGAAATATTAGGTGGTACCTCAGAGTTGTTTTAATTTGCTTTTCTCTCATCAATAGTGATTTAGAGCATTTTTTCATGTAACTATAGATGACTTTAATTTCTTCATCTGAAAATTGTCTGTTTAAATCCTTTGAACATTTATCAATTGGGGAATAACTTCTATTCTTATAAATTTGACACAGTTCTTTATATATTTTAGAAAGGAGATCTTTCTCAGAAACAGTCTGTAAAGATTCTTTCCAAGCTTTACACTCTCTTTTAATCTTATTTCTGTTGCTTTTGTTTATGCAAAAACTTTTCCATTTCACATGATCAAAGTTGTACATTTTGCCTTTAACAATGTTTTCTAGTTCTTCTTTGGTCATAAATTTCTCCCTTCTTCAAAGATCTGTTAGATAAATTATCCCTTGCTCTCCTAATTTGTTTATGGTATCATCCTTTAGCCCAAATCATGTACCACTTTTGACCTTATTTCGGCATGAGCTGTGAGATATAGGTCTATGCTGAGTTTCTGACTTATTATTTTCTAGTTTTCCCAGAAATTTTTGTCAAATAGTGTATACTTATTCCAGAAACTGGAGTTTGGGGATTTAATCAAACATTGGATAACCATAGGTCTTGATTATTATGTTATATGTATCTAATCTGTTCTGTTGATCCACTACTCTATTTTTTTTGCTAGTACCAAATGTTGTTGATGACTGCTACTTTATAATATAGTTTTAGGTTTGGAAATGTTAAGCCACCATCCTTTGTATTATTATTTTTTTGTTCTTCCAGATGAATTTTGTTATTTTTTTCTAATTTTATAAAATAATTTTTGATAGTTTGATTAGTATGGCACGGGAAAAGTAGATCAACTTGGGCAAAATTGTCATTTTTATAGCACTAGCTTGGTCTACCCATGAGCAATTATTATTTGACTTTCTTTATGTGAGAAATGTTTTGTAGTTGTATTCATGCAGTTTGGGGGTTTGTCTTGGCAGGTACATGCCCAATATATTTTTACCTTTCACTATCGAATTACTTTGTTTTGCTTAAACATTTCTTCACATGAGTAAAAGATAAAAAGTCCTGTGATCATGCTAATAGCATTAGTCAGACTGACAAAAATCTTCTCTGTAACAAGTGACATTCTAGACAGCACCACTAACTATCTATCTTTGTTTCTACCTTTCTGACTGAATATCTTGTGATATTCTGCTCCCATGAGGCAAATGGCAGACTTTTGGGGGATGATCAAACTCCATATCCCATGACTCAATTGTGGCTCACTTTTTTTTTTATCATATTAAAGTCATTAAGAAGAATAAAACCAGTCCATAGAAGATTTGGTCATGTTCCAAGGAGTGGTCTTCCACAGGCTATTCTATCTATGCTATAAATACTTAAAATGGACTTGGTGCTCTTAGAGTTCCTACAAGGAAACAATAATTTAAGAATGGGAGAATCAGTTTGGTTTGGTTGTTGTCTTTCATTCTCAAAGAGGACCAAAATGATCTCACTATATTAGAGTTAAGTTACTGTGTGTCTGACTTGGCTGATAAGATCAATACAATGTTAGAATGGTCTTCCATATAATGGGCAAAAGCAGTCTATATGAACATGTGAAGTGGATTCTCTCACTTTGTACAGTATCTGCTGGGTGATTCTATCCTACTAGTGGATCTTCAGAATTTTCCTAAGACAATGCATATGTTGACTTTATTATCTATGTGAACATCCCTGGAATGTATACTGCCAAGGTAAGTGAATTCATCCACAGCAGTTAAAACTTTTCCATTTGTTGTAATTAATGCTTCCACATATGGATGATGATGTAGTGCTGGCTGCTGGAGTACCTATGTTTTCTTAGTTTTAATTGTTAGGCCGGATTTAGCAGCAGAAAATACATTTATATTTGGGCGCATCTCAGCTTCAGAGGCTGCATTGAATCATAGGCAAAAAAAAATCATGTATCAATACTCCCTCAACTTTAGTGTTGGCTTGTAGCCTTTGCAAGTTGAAGAATTCACCATCAGTGCTGTAGCTGACTTTGATGCCATGTTCATCCTCATTGAAGGCATTTGACAATATCATCATGCAAAACATCATGCTAAAAAGCATGGGAGCAAGCATGCAGTCTTGTTTCACTCCATTGATGACTGGAAAAGCTCAAGGGCATTGACTACTTTAAGAACCTGGTCAAACTTCCATCATGTAATGATGAACTTCTTGGAGAAAGCAAATTTTGACATAATTTTCCATAAGCCATTGTAACTGATAGTATCAAAGGCATTGGTCAGATCTACAAATGTTGTATACAAACTTCTGTTCTGCTCATGTTGTTGGGTAACAAACACTACATCAATTGTTCCTAGATCTCTTCTGAATCACATGGGCTTTCAGGTAAATGACCTATTTACAGATGCAGGATCAGGCTATTATTAGGACTATGGCAAGAATCTTGCCAGCAATGACTAAGAGAGACTCTCCTGTGATTGATGTAGGACAATTATTCCCTTCACTTTTATAGAGATGGACAATAGAGCCATCTTTGAATTCCTAGGACAAAATCTCTTCTTGCTATATAATCCCTAAAACTTCAGTCAGTTTTTGTATGAGATGGAATGGTATCCATACTAGGTGTTTTGTCACATGAAAGGAGTCTAATGACACACAAAACCTCTTCTGTTGGAAGTTCAGCTAGGGAGGAATGATTTCAATCTGAAGTAAATGGTCAGTGGTTTCTTCATTGATTGATGATGGTCTGGGTTGTAGGGTATTTTCAAGGGAAAACTAGAACCTCCAGTGTGAGGAATGCCTAACTCTTTTCAGTGCTATTTTCTATCTTTGGGGTATATCTAATCCACCTAAATCAGATTTTCCCTTGGTAAAATCCACAAATGAGAACAATTTGTTCCAAAAGCTACAAAGGCAGCTGAAGCAAATTCTGTGGAGCACTTACAGCTTGTTTAGACATTGAAGACACAAAGGTCACCCACTGCATCTCAAGCCATCATGAGTCATCATGATTCCCTACTGCCACTAGAAAGTGATGACTCTGGAAGAGAGAGTGAAGATGATGATGATGGTGCAACTCTTCTGTCTTACTTAAACCCAATAGATATGCATGAATCAAAAAATATAATCCATACCAATTTTCCCCAATCTAACTTTATTTCCTGTTCCTCTATTCAACTCTGGACTATTAAGTCCATTCAGTTTTTCTTTCTTTCTTTTTTTTTTGTATTGCTGTTTTTTGTCCTTTATTCTTTTAAAAATCATAATTTTTTATTTACAAAAAATTTTCTTCATGAATCATTTTGGTAGAGAAAAGTCAGAACAAAATGGAAAAACCATGGGAGAGAAAAAAAAAAAGAAAAAAAAAAGAAGTGAACATAGCATGGGCTGATTTACATTCAGTCTCCTTAGTTCTTTTTCTGGATATAGATGTCCTATTTAAAATCTATTGGGATTACCTTGGATCACTGAACCACTGAGAAAAACTAAATCTTAGTTGATCTTCACACAATTTTGCTGTTACTGTGTACAATGCATTTTTGGTTCTGCTCAGGGCGTCAGTTCATGTAAATCTTTCCAGGCCTTTCTAAAAATCAACTTGTTCATCATTTTCATGGAACAATAATATTCCATTACCTCCATATATGACAACTTACTTGGCTATTGATCAATTGATGAGCATGTACTGATTTTCCAATTCTTTGCTACCACAAAAAAAGAGCTGCTGCAAACATTTTTGAACACACAGGTCCTTTTATCTTTTTATGATTTCTTTGAGATACAGGCCTGATAGAGACATTGCTAGTTCAAAGGGTATGCAAAATTTGATCCTTCTTTGGGCATTGGTCCAAATTGCTCTCTGTAATGGTTAAATCATTTCACAACTTCACCAGCAATGCATGAGAGTCCCAGTTTTCTCACATCCCCTGCAACATTTATCATTATCTTTTCCTGTCATCTTAGCCAATCTGACAAGTATAGTGATTTAGAGCATTTTTTCATATAACTATAGATGACTTTAATTTCCTTATCTGAAAATTGTTCAAATCTTTTAATTGTTTATCAATTGGGAAATAACTTGTATTCTTTTAAATTCAACACAGTTTTTAATATATTTTAGAAATAAAACCTTTATCAGAAACACTGGCTATAAAGAATTTTTCCCAGATCTGCACTTCTCTTTTAATCTTGTTTCTGTTGGTTTTGTTTGTGCAAAACCTTTTTAATTTAATGTAATCAAAATTTCCATTGTGTATTTCATAATGTTCTCTAGTTCTTCCCATAACAATTCTGTTTTTACCACTGGGAGAATTAGTGAAGGTTTTAGGAAAGAGATATCATTTCAATTGGTCTTTAAGGATAGTTAAATTTGTCTCAATTTCAACTCCTTCTCTTCTTCCAGAAATGATTACCTATTCCTTTCTTCCTCATTAGTGTTAATGGATATACTATCTCCCCAGACTTCAATGGTTTATAATCTTAGAGTCATTTCTTATTATGATCTCATTTTTGATTACCTCATCCAGTTCATTGATTTTGTAAAGTTTATTTTTCTACGATCAATAATCACATATTAAACACTCTTTAAGTTGCCGAGGATGCACATATAAAGAAAAAATTATATGATCTAAAGAACTTTGTATTGTAATTGGGGGGGGGGAGGATGAAGTACATATATAAGTAAATTGAGAAACCAATACAAATAAATGAAAGATTAGTTGGAAGAGAGGACATTAGCATTTGGAATTATGCAAAAGATGATTCTTAAGATATGTCCTAAAAAGAAAGATGGATTGTAGGAGGTAGAGATGTGAAGTAGAGGACATTCAAGGCAAAGGTAAAAGACTGTTGGGTGAGGAATAGGGCTAGATCACTTTGACTGGACCACTAAAGATAGAAAGGGAGTGATGTACTGTACAATGAGGCTAGAAAGTTGGATTCCAGTTTGTGGACAGCTTTAAAAATAGGCACAGGGATTAATACTTTATCTTAGAGACATCAGGAAACTACTATCAATTATTAAGTAGTGATGTGATTATATCTGCACTTAAGGAAGATTATAGATTATATAGAGGTTTAAGTAGAGTGGGAAGAAACTTGAGGTAGAGAGATAAACTACTATACTGTTGCAATAACCCTTCTGAGAAGTGATGAAGGTCTGAATTAAAATGGTTATTGTTTTAAATAAAGAAAAAGGGGTCAGCTGTTGCAGAGATTGCTGTTGAGGTAGGGATGCTAAAAATTAGCAATTGATGTGATATGTATAGTGAGGCAGATGGAAGGACCAATTATTAAAAAAAAGTTATAAATTGGTTATGAATAAAGTATAGCTATTCATTTAAGAAAAATAATGAAATTTAGAAGAAGGGTGGGTTTGGAAGGAAGGAAATGATCACATATTTTAGAAACATTAGTTTTAAGATATTTCAAAAGCATCCAGTAGGCAATGACTATTAAGGAGTCAATAGCACTGAAGCTCAAAGAACAGATTGGGGTTGTATATGTAGAACTATAAGTGATTAGTACAGAAATGAAAACTAAATCTATATAAGCTAAATGGAAAATCAAGCAATGAATGTGGAGAGAAAAAAAAAGAAGAGATCATAGGAAAGAACATTGGAGAATATTAATAATTATGTGGCAAAATATGTATTGTGACTCAGGGAATTGAAAAAAAAATGGTCCCAAATCAAGGAAGAGAACCATATTATCAAATTCCAGACGAGAGGGAACATTTAAAAGAATAGATAGTTAAAATGTCAAATCTGCAGAAAAACAAAGTAGGATTGGGACAGAAAAAAAAAATTAGATTTTGCAATTCAGAGATTATTGGTAACTTTGAAGAGAGAAATTTAGTTGGATTGGTCAATGAGCAAAAAAAAAAAATTAAATACGTATCAAAAGGGAAGTCAAATATAATACAATTAGTAAAATTATATGAAAGAAAAGAAGTTTTCAGTAGAGAAGACTTGAGTTTGATAAATTAATTTAATGTACTTTTTATTTGTTTTTTGTGTTTCTTCCATAACCATTTACATTTATCCTCTCATATAGCTACCTGATCTTTCCTCTTCTATATCAAGTCATATTTCTAATCCCCTCTACTACTACTACTACAAATCCACCTCCTAAATGAAGTGGGGTGATTTGAGCTACTTTCACTATTCCAGCCAGTTTTGTGCAGTATGAGATTCCATTTTGCTTTGAGAAGCTAGATTTGAATCTTTGTTTTTTTCTATTGTGTTATAAGATATCAATGTATCATTTGGGTTGATTTGAATTGCTCATTAGATTCTAAGTTCTTCAAAGGTAAGAATCAAGTCTAAAATTTGTTTTCTGTTTTCTTGGATCATATGATCAATAATCCTTCAGAAATGAAGTATGTGCTAAATATTCGACTGGTTTCAAGAGAAGTTTAGTTAGTATCTGTGACTTAAGAAGAATACCACACATTTTGGTCACAGCTGAAGCTGTTAGCTTCATACTGATTATTAAGCTTGTTTAACCAGGGAAATGAACAGTATTCAGACAGTAAGGCAGCTGGGAGATCTCACTAAGCTAGAAAATCTGAGGTAGGGCACCAGGAACTGAAGATCAATTAGCATCTAGCTATTTTCCTTAAAAGTGACTTTCATAAAATCATAAGTACAAAAAGTTCTTAGAGGATAGATCACTCACTATAACTTATTTATTTTACAGATGAGGATAGTGAAGCTAAGAGAAGTAAAATGTTTTATCTAATATTCATGCCTTAAGCATTGGCTTTTGGATATATATTATGCTTCTATGTTTTTTTTTGTTTGTTTGTTTGTTTTTGTTTTTTGCTTTTGGATCTTATATTCACAGTCTATTTCAGTCACCAATTTTTTACAAAAACTAAAACCAGTTAGTTCTTATAATTATTCTTTTTAGTATCATTTAAAAGTTGATATTACTAGGTCTCCATCTTCCACCATTTTAATGTCTTCCTTTAGGTTGAACTTTTGTTCCTCTAGGTAAAATTTACTATTTTTTCTAACCATTTAAATAATCTTTTCAGTTGACACTGTCAATTAATGTATGTAGCATTTTCACTTTTACACTGACATGTCCTGACAATGAGTAATGCACTTTTTTCATTATTTAGATTATGTGATAAGTTTGCAGGTGAAAATATGTAGATGCATCTTAGTAAATTCTTGTTTTACAAATTATATAGATTTTTGAATAGAATTTTTATGTTAGCTCTTCTTCCTACCTTTTCTTGAGCTGGAGGAACAGAGAGAACAGAGAATGGAAATTTATGCTTTCTTATCAGTTCATTTCATGGCACCAAGCTACTAGTAAACTAAGATTTACCTTTTGGACACAAAAGATGTTGTTCAGTCATGTCAGACACTTCTGAGATTTTCTTGGTAGAGATAAATGAAATGGTTTGCCATTACCATCTCCATCTCATTTTATAGATGAAGAACTGATGTAAACAGTGACTTGCCTAGAGTGACAGAGTTAGTAACTGTCTGAGGACAGATTAGAACCTAGGTCCTACTGTGTCCAGGACTAGTACTATATACTGTATGACCTAGGTGCTCCACAGAGCAGAGATGAGTTGCTCAAAAAAATAAAGGCAGAAAAAGAGAGGGCTCAGTTTGGTCCTCTTGTTTTAAAGACCCAAGGAGACAATCAAAACAGTGTACACACACATCTGAATGGTGGGAGATAAATCCTGCTATTTGAAATGGTGGTGGTAATAGTAGTAGTAGTAGTAGTAGTAGTAGTAGTAGTAGTAAAAATAGTAGTAGCAGTAGTAGTTATAGAAGCAGTAGTAGTAGTAATAAAATAGTAGCAGCAGCAGCAGCAGTAGTAGTATTAGTAGCAGCAGCAGTAGTAGTAGTAGCAGCAGCAGCAGTAGTAGTAGTGGTAGTGGTAGTAATAGGAGAAATAGTATTAGTATTAGTTGTAGTAGTAATAGTGATAGTGGTAATAGTAGTAATAGAAGCAGTAGTAGAATAGTAGTAGTAGTGGTGGTGGTGGTAGTGATGGTAGTGATAGTACTACTAGTAGTAATAGTAGTAGTAGTAGTAGGAATACTAGTACTGATAGTAGCAGCACAGCAGTAGCAGGGGTAGTAGTAATAGTAGTAGTAGCAGTAGAAAGACTAGTACTTGTAGTAGCAGTAGTAGTAGTGGCAGTAGCAGCAGCACTAGTGTTAATAATAGTAGTAATAATAGAAGCAGTAGTAGTAGTAGTAGTAGTAGTAGTAGTAGTAGTAGTAGTAAAATAGTAGCAGTAGCAGCAGCAGCAGCAGCAGTAGTAGTAGTAGCAGCAGCAGTAAGTATTAGTGGTAATGGTAGTAATAGGAGAAATAGTAGTAGTAGTAGTAATAGTAATAGTGATAGTGGTAATAGTAGTAATAGAAGCAGTAGTAGAATAGTTGTAGTAATAGTGGTGGTGGTGGTAGTAGTAGTAGTAGTAGTAGTAGCAGTAGCAATACTAGTACCGATAGTAGCAGTAGTAGTAGTGGTAGTAGCAACAGCAGTAGCAGCAGCACTAGTGTTAATAATAATAGTAATAATAGAAGCAGTGGTAATAGCAGTAGTAATAGTAATAATAGTAGTGGTAGTAGTAGTAGTAATAGAAGCAGTGGTACTAGTAGTAGTAACAGTAGTAGTAATAGTAACAATAATAGTAGCGTAAAAAGAGGAGGAGGAAGAGGAGCAGTAGCAGCAATAGTAGCATTATATTTCCTCATATTTAGTAAGAATTTATCATTTGCTGAGTAAGATGAGATGGGAAGTGCATTTGAATGTCTTGTGCTTTGAATACACAGAAAAGAACTTTATTCCTGAGTGTTTTGTGGTCCAGAAGATTGCAGGATGTTAACACAATTTCTTTAGCTCCAGTGTGTCTCTATTTCCTTATCATCAAGCAATAATGCTCTATCTGTCTCTCTAAGAAGATTCACAGATCATAAATTTCAGAGTTAGTTGAGCTTATACATATTATCTATTTTAACATCAATATTTTAGAGATATGAAAATGGAAACTAAAATACATTAAATGCAACCATTGCCTAAGGTTTTACAGCTAGTAAACTGCAGTAAAGACAGGGGGAGGAGGCATAGAGTGGGTTCAAATCCTACTTCAGATGCTTGATATGTATGTGACAGCACACAGTGTTACATAATAAATGTTTTATATAATTAATATGTAAATTTAATTTTGAGCACATTATTTTACTTCCCTGAACCTGTTTCTTCATCTCTAAATAAAAGAGTAGTGCCTCTGGTTCCTTCTAATTCTAAATCTGTTCTCCTAATACTGATTTTGGAGATAGATGACCTATTTTTAAGATCCATCTCAGTTGTTTACTACATATGTGACTTTGAAAAAAAAAAATCACTTAACTTCCTTGGACTCCAGTTTCCTTAACTCTAAAATGAGGAAGTTATACTTGACTTAGGCCAATGTTAGACTTATAATTCTATGATTTGAAGATTTAAATCCCATTTGACTTCAAACCCATTACTCCTTCTTTCCCACTACATTGCTCCTTACAGAATTGAAGACCTGAAAATCATCTTGATGATTGTATTATAACATGCCTCAAGTCATATAAAAAGGGTTTGGATAGAGCTGGAACCAGAAAGTCTTTAAAACTCTTGGCAACTATCAGGTACAATAGGAATGCCAGCTAATAACAACCTACAGTCTTGAAGAGTGGAAACTAGAGAAAAGTTCTCATTTTCCTTTTCCCATTGTCCTTACTTTTCAGGGTATATTATTAGTTACATTAATAATCTTCATCATTTGGAGGCATATTATATTTTAAAAGCAGTATTTTATTCAGTACTGCCTATATTTTGCTAAAATAAAGATTTCATTCACAAAACCATGTGTAACATCCTGAAATAAAAGGGAAGTAGAAATAAAGAAGTTAATAGTGCATAGTTATGACAGATACAAGAAACCTGCATTCTATTTCTGACTCAACCACTAAGCTTGGGAAAGCAGTACTTAAATTCTTTATGCTTTGATTTAGCAAAACACATAACATTTTGCTTTACTGACTATAATAGGACATAGGGCCTGAAATCATATTTGTATAATTCTGGGGTCTTCCTACAAGTAAAATTACTAACATCAGGCAAACACTCTATTTTCCAGAAAATGCCAGCAAGTAGCAACATGTTGGCATACAATAATGGTTCAATGTTAATAGTATTTCATTTTCATCTGTATGAGATGCTTATCCACATGGCAAATGCTTCACTTGTCAATTTTTTTAGCACATTAGTCAAACATGGAGAGCAACCAAGAAAGGTGGGAACCATTTTAAAAGAAGCTGGGAAATTTTCTAAAGGCTTTCACTATAGGGCTATACTCATGCTTGGAGACAATTGGTTAGTTGGCTATGAAAAGTTTACCTGTCACTTGTGTCTCTTAAATGGCCTTTATTATTTGCAATATGTCAACCTACTAAGAATAATGGGAAAGACTTCTATGGCAATAGCTGAGCATCAATCAAGAGATGACGGTAGAAAGGAGAGTCAGAGGTATTAACACAGCATGAGCTGTACATATCATAGGAACTCCTAATGGAGCTCTGGAAGATTAAGACACATACCAAAGTATGCTTGTGTTCCCACAGGCTAGAAATGCTATAGTTTATAGCAACAGAGTTCATGAACCATGCAAAATATTCACAGAAAAAAGCTAGAAAACTGTGTCCTTGAGAATTTTTTTCCTGGCTGGACCATGTCATTTTTTAAAACCAGAAATTGATAAATTAAATATAAAAGAGGGAACTATGTCTCAATATTTCACTATAGCTTCTGTTTAAAATAAATTTCCATTGTGTGTGTGTGTATGTGTGTGTGTGTGTGTTTGTTCAATAATGCTCCAGAACACATAAATTGTATATGAAAAGAATAGGTTTTCTTTCTATCTGGGTCACATACATTCCCATTCATTATTCTTTTGAATGCAGAGACTTTACCTTCAATATATACATTAGAAATAAATATTTTATGAATTTTTCACTTGTTTCATTAAGCTTCTATTTACCTTTTTATTTGTTTTGAGTATAATTTTTCTACCTCCTTTCAAAAATATTGCTCCTTTCTATCTTGGGCAATTTGCCAAAACAGTGATTTAATCTTGGACAGTGAGTTAGGGAAGAAATGATCTATTTTCATCCTTATTACACCTGTAGAATGTCACCTCCACAAATCCTGCTCATGTAAATAGGGAAGACCATTGACTTCAGGCTGTGCTAGTCATTTGGATATAGAATTTACATGCATACAATTACTCAATCTTTTCTTCTTTAATGCACTGATCCTTGATTTCCAATCAACTATATTTTTGCTCTACATTTAATTTTCACACCTTATTGTCTCTCTATATATTCTTTTTAATGGTAAATTCATAGATTTTATACTCAAGGGACCTTATATTGTAGCTGATTTCCTTACTTTATACATGTGAAAAATGAGATTTAGAGAGTTTAAGAGAATTTTCTACAGTCATACAGCTCTGTCAGAGACTGGATTTTTCTATCAGACCAGCACTATATCCATTATTCTATGTTTAGTTTCAATTGACAATAAGTAGAGCAAGTACATACTCTGATTATATAGGAAATGTCAAGAGACCTTGATGGAGATCATTTTATAGAAAAAATATAAAAATACATGGACAAAACTCTCTCAAGAGGAAATATAAATGGGTAGCTATTTACACCATTGACTAAGTATCTACATGGATAATCATACATACCAATTGAAGTATCTGCTTAGGTTTTGAAGTTTTGACTGAATCTTATGAAATTTAATGGATTTTCTTTGATCTTTTTATTCTTCAATTTCCTTTCTCACATAAAGTCACCTAATTGTTACACCAAGTTTGAGACAAATTTTTAAACTTTATTCATGGCAAACCACATCTCATGATTTCTTATCAAAGTAAATTTTTAACCAGTCAAACAGAAGAAATATTAATTCAAAGGAAAATATATTTGTTAATTGGGATGGCAAAATAAGTGATGAGAAGGAACCCCTCCCCCATACAGATGTTTACTCTTTTAGACATTACCATTCTACTAAGAAGAGAAGGAACACAAGTAGGGAACACAATTAAAACAAGAAAAAACAAGAGTACATACCGATAGCAATAAATCAGTATACATCTACTATATGCCAGGTACTATGTGAGGTGCTGGGGATATATGAACTAAAATGAAATAATCTCTGATCTCCAGAATTTTACATTCTAATCAGAGAGAAAAGTTCATATATAAGGTTGTAAAGAATAAGTAGAAAGTAAACATATCACAATTTAGAAAATATGCATGGCCAGAGAATAAGCATTGCTAGGGAACTATTAGAAAAGTTCTAGATTATTTGTCTATCCTTTGAACTAAGATTCTCTGTTTATATTTGAATTATCTCAGTCTTAACTCTTTTTATGAATTATCTCAGTCTTATTATGATAAGAATACATTTTAATTGTTATCACACTCTTAATCACTAACTTGGGAAAGTATAAATATTCCTAGGAATTCCACTAAGTTACACTTTAAAACAGCTTAATGCAACTTCTTTCCACCAACATATCATCCCAGGTTTATCCTGGGTACAAAAATATTTTTGGAAGCAAAACTATATTTATTATATTTCATCTTATGGAAAAAGCATGGGTAGCAATTCTAATCTCAGATAAAGCAAAAGTAAAAATAGATTTAATCAAAAGACATACAGCTTGAAAGTACCTCTTGTTAAGAAGTATTGTAAATAATGAAATGGAAACAATATTAAATGTATATGTACCAAGTGATAGAGAACTCAAAATCCTAGAGAAGATACTAAGCTTGTTGAAGAAATAAGCAGCAAGAGGTAGCCAAGATGGCAGAGAAGGCACACATAACTTTCTAAGCTCTTCTCATGCCCTCATGACCAATTGTTGAATTCAGCCTCAAAAATAGCACTTGACTGGTGAAATTCACAAAGATTAAAGTTTCAATGACTTACCAGCCAAAGACAATCTGGAGGACCACCAGAGTAGGTTTGTCTTGAGGGGCCAGTGCAGATCATAACTAGCATAGAAATAGGAGAGACTGGTGTCCAGAGCAGCCCAGGGGAAGGGGTGATGTCTGTGGATAGAAAAGTTGTGGAGACAACTCTGCCATAGGCTGACTTCTTTGCTTTGATTGCAAAGCAGTGGACCAGCAAAAAGATTAGAGCCAGAGGTACAGGGTACTCTAAAAACTCCAGAATCAAACAGGATCTGGCTGTACCTACCTAAAACTGGAAATGACTCAGCACATTCCAGCACAACTGTGCAGCTGCATTCTACAGCATGGTCTGGGGCAGTTGCAAATCTGCATGGCAGAGGGGCACATTCTGGGGCAGCCTCTAATTTGCTTAACTTGGGGCAATAGAACTTCCCCAGCAGGACTGTGTTTCCCTGGGCAGAGCCACTTCTGGTCCAAGCAAGGCTATTCAATGGGCAACTGCTAATACCCACAGTCCCACAGTAGACTTTGGGTTGGGATAGTGACACTAACTGCTCAACCTCTTGCCTCAGGGCAGTTGTTAATCTGCACAGTGGAGTTCTTTGCAGGGCACATCTGCAGCTCAGCTGTGCAAGCCTGAGTCACTTTCATTGGGGAACTATTTCCCAAAGCACTCCCATACCTCCCACTCTTTGTAGCTGGTTGCAGGTCATCCATACACTTATCCCTGTTCTGCAAAGGAAGCTGGTAACTTCCTGACCCTAAAGACAGACCCTACAGGCTTTAAAAAATGCATAAAAAAATCAAAAGGACAATCAATAGCTTCTATACAGAAAAAGAGCAGGTTTTCAAACCTGAGGAGATTAATATCAAACAGTCTCTAGACAATTGTTGGTCCCCAACACAAAAGGCTCTCCTAGAAGAAACTGTTAAAAACCTTAAAAGAGAGCTAGAAGAAAAAAGGAGAAAGGAAAGAGAAGCTATGCAAGAGTAACAACTTCCTGAAATGTGAATTGGAAAAGGTTAAAAAAAAAAAAAAAAAAAAAACCTCCCAGGAAGTGCAGGAAAACAGAATTTGTGAATTGGAAAAGTTAAAGAACTTCCAGGAAAGTAAGATTTGTGAAATTGAAAAAGAAAAAAACTCACTAAAAAAAATAAATTAGTGAAATGGAAAAAATTCCATAGAGCAAAACAACTCATTTAAAAACTCAATTGGACATATACAAAAAGAAGTAAAAAAAGCTAATGAAGAAAATAACTCATTAAAAACCAGAACTGAATAAATACAAATGAATGACTCCTTGAGACACCAAGAATCAGTCAAGCAAAACCAAAAAAAATGAAAAATTAGAAAAAAACTTTAAATATCTACTTGGAAAAACAGCAGATCTGGAAAATAGATCTAGGAGAGATAATCTGAGGATTATTGGACTTCCCAAAAATTATGATGAAAAAAAGAGCCTAGATACTATAGAGATAGATCCTATTTTATAGGAAATCATCAAAGAGAACTGCCCAGGTGTAATAGAACCAGAAGGTAAAATAGGTGTTGAAAGAATTCATCATACACCTTCTTAAAAAGACCCAAAAATAAAAACTCTATGGAATATTGTTGCCAAATTTCAGAACTATCAGACTAAAGAAAAAAATATTACAAGCAGCCAGGAAAAAAACAATTCAAATACCGAGGTTCCACAATAAGGGTCACTCAAGATCTGGCTGCCTCCACATTAAAAAACTGAAGGTCCTGGAATCTAATATTCCAAAAGGCAAAAAAACTTGGAATGTAGCCAAAAATAAACTACCCAGCTAAGCAGAGCATTTTCTTCCATGGAAGAAGATGGACATTTAATGAAACAGATGAATTCCATTTGTTTCGAGAGAAAATAACAGATCTAAACAAAAAAAAAAAAAAAAAAAAAAAGATCTCCAAACATAGCACTCAAGAGAAACAGAAAAAAGGTAAAAGGAACTCTTCAGAACTGTATTTTTGTTGTGGATATACATAAAGACCTCATGTATAATTTGATTTTGCTAATATAATATAATATATATATATATATATATATATATATATATATATATATATATATATATATATATATATATATATATATTAATAAAGGGAAGTAGAAATGGAAAAGGGATAGTGTCAGAAAAAGGGAAAAGGGGAGATAAAAAGAGGGAATCTATATCTCACGAAGAAGCAAAGGAAACCTATCATATCTGAGGGAATTTAGAGAGGGGGAGGAACATTGTGTTAATCTTACTCTCATCAGAGTTGGCTCAAATAGAAAATAATTGACATATTTGTTTCCTCTCTCCTCATTAAAAAGTGGGAGAGGAAAAGGGAAAAGGAAAACAGTAATAAGGGAAGGGTACAAGAAAGGGGAAGTAATTTAAAGGGAAGAGGGAAGGATCCTAAAGGGGGAGAGCTGTGTGATACAAGTGGGGCTCATAAGTTTAATACTGGGGGGCAAGGAAAAAAAGTGTAATCTGGGGTTAATATGATGGCAGGAAATAGAAAATTAGTCATTTTAACCATAAATGTGAATGGGATGAACTCTCCCATAAAGCAGAAGCAGATAGCACACTGGATTGAAAGTCAAAAGCCTACAATATGTTGTCTACAGTAAATATATTCAAAGCAGGGAGATACATACAGAGTAAATGTAAAAGACTTGAGTAGAATCTATCATGCTACAGGTGAAGTCAAAAAAGCAGGGTTAGCCATCCTTGTCTCAGATCAAGCAAAAGCAAAAATTGATCTAATTAAGGGAGATAAGGAAGGAAACTACATCCTGCTAAAGGGTAACATAGACAATGAAGCAATATCAATACTAAACAGGTATGCACCAAGTGGTATAGCAGCTAACTTGCTAAAGGGGAAGTAAAGAGTTGCAAGAATAGACAGCAAAACTATCATAGTGGAAGAGCTCAATCTTGCACTCTCAGAATTAGATGAATCAAACCACAAAACAAATAAGAAAGAAATTAAAGTGGTAAATAGAATATTAGAAAAATTAGGTATGGCAGATCTTTGGCGAAAACTGAATGGTGATAGAAAGGAGTATACTTTCTTCTCAGCAGTTCATGGAACCTATACAAAAACTGACCATATATTAGGACTTAAAGATGTCAAAATTTAATACAGGAAGGCAGAAACAGTAAATGTTTTTTTTTTTTTTTTTTTCCAGATCACGATACAATAAAAACAACATTCAACAAAAAGGGATAAATAGATGAAAAAGCAATTGGAAACTAAATAATCTCATCTTAAAGAATGATTAGGTGAAACAGCAAGTTATAGGCACAATTAATAATTTCTCTCAAGGTAATGACAACAATGAGACATCATACCAAAATCAGTGTGATGCAACCAAAACAGTTATAAGGGAATATTTTATATCTTTGTAGGCTTACTTGAATAAAATAGAGAAAGAGAAAATCAATGAATTGGACTTGCAACTTAAAAAGCTAGAAAAAGACCAAATTAAACCCCCCCAATCAAATACTAAACTTGAAATTCTAAAATTAAAAGGAGAAATTAATAATATTGAAAGTAAAAAAAAAATTCTATTGAATTAATAAATAAAACTAAGAGTTGGTTTTATGAAAAAAAATAAAATAGATAAAACTTTGGTAAATCTGATCAGAAGAAGGAAAGAGGAAAATCACATTGTTAGTCTTACAAATGAAAAGGCAGATCTTTCCACCAATGAAGAGAAAATTAGAGAAATAATGAGTTACTTTGCCCAACTTTATGCCAATAAATTTGATAACCTAAGTGAAATGAATGACTACTTCCATAAAAATAGGCTTCCCAGATTAACAGAAGAGGAAGTAAATTGCTTGAATAATCGCAGTTAAGAAAAAGAAATAGAATAAGCTATTAATCAGCTCCCTAAGAAAAAAATCTCCAGGACCAGATGAATTTACAGGTCAATTCTACCAAACATTTAAAGAACAATTAGCCCTAATGTTATATAAACTATTTTTTAAAAATAGGGAATGTAGGAGTCTTACCAAATTCCTTTTATGACACAGACATGGTACTGATACTGAAACCAGGTAGGTTGAAAATAGAGAAAGAAAATTACAGACCAATCTCCCTAATGAATATTGATGCTAAAATCCCAAATAAAATATTAGCAAAAAGACTACAGAAAATCATTCCCAGGATAATACACCATGACGAAGTAGATTTATACCAGGAATGCAAGGCTGGTTCAATATTATGAAAACTATCAGTATAATTAGCCATATTAATAACCAAATTAACAAAAACTATATGATCATCTCAATAGATTCAGAAAAAGCATTTGATAAAAATCCAACATCCATTCCTATTACAAACACTTGAGAATATAGGAATAAATGGACTTTTCCTTAAAATTATTAGTACATCTATTTAAAACCATCAGTAAGAATCATATGTAATGGGAATAAACTTTGAACCATTCCCAATAAGATCAGGAGTGAAACAAGGTTTTCCTCTATCATCATTACTATTCAATATTGTATTAGGAATGCCAACTTTGGCAATAAGAGTTGAGAAAGAAATAAAAGGAATTAGAATAGTTATTGAGGAAACCAAACTATCACTCTTTGCTGATATGATGGTATACTTAGAGAACCCCAGAGATTCTACTAAATAGCTATTCGAAATAATCCACGCTATTAGCAAAGTTGCAGGATACAAAATAAACCCACATAAATCATCAGCATTCTTACATATCAGTAACAAAGTTCAACAGTTAGAGCTACAAAGAAATTCCATTTAAAGCAACTACTGATAGTATAAAATATTTAGAAATCTCTCTGTCAAGGGAAAATCAGAAACTATATGAGCAAAACTACAAAACACTTTCTACAGAAATAAAGTCAGAGTTAACCAATTAGAAAAATATTAAATGCTCTTGGATTGGGTGAGTAAATATAATAAAGATGACAATACTACTTAAACTAATCTATTTATTTAGAGTATACCAGTAAGACTAATAAAAAAATTTTGATCCCCTAGAAAAAAATAACAACAAAGTTCATATGGAAAAACAAAAGTTCAAGAATTTCAAGGGAATTAATGAAAAAAAAAAATCAAATAAAGGTGCCATAGCTATACCAGATCTAAAATTATATTATATTTGGTACTGGCTAAGAAATAGACTAGTTGATCAGTGGAAGATGTTAGGTTCAAAGGACAAAACAGCCAATACCTTTAGTAATCTAGTGTTTGACAAACCCAAAGACCCCAGCTTTTGGGATAAAAACTCACTGTTTGACAAAAATTGCTGGGAAAATTGGAAATTAGTATGGCAGAAACTAGTCATTGTCCCAAACTTAACACCGTACAGTAAGATCAGGTCAAAATGGATTCATGACCTAGGGATAAAGAATAAGATTATAAATGAATTAGAAGAGTATAGGATAGTTTATCTCTCAGACCTGTTGAAGATGAAGGAATTTATGACCAAAAAAGAGCTAGAGGTCATTATTGTTCACAAAATAGAAAAATTTGATTATATCAAATTGAAAAGTTTTTGTATAAACAAAACTAATGCAGACAAGATTAGAAGGGAAACAATAAACTGGGAAAACATTTTTACAGTCAAAAGTTCTGACAAAGGTCTCATTTCCAAAATATATAGAGAATTGACTCTAATTTATAAGAAATCAAGCCATTCTCCAATTCATAAATGGTCAAAGGATATGAACAGACAATTCTCAGACGAATAAATTTAAACTATTTCTATTCATATGAAAAGATGTTCCAAGTCATTATTAATCAGATAAATGCAAATTAAGACAACTCCGAGATACCACTACACACATCTCAGATTGGCTAGAATGACAGGGAAAGATAATGCAGAATGTTGGAGGGGATGTGGGAAAATTGAGACACTGATACATTATTGGTGGAATTGTGAATACATCCATCCATTCTGGAGAGCAATTCGGAATTAAGTTCAAAGAGTTATGAAACTGTGCATACCCTTTGATCTAGCAGCATTACTAATGTGCTTATGTCCCAAAGTGATTTTAAAGAAGGGAAATGGAGCTGTATGTGCAAGAATGTTTGTGGCAGCCCTCTTTGTAGTGGCCAGAAACTGGAAAATGAGTGGATACCCACCAATTGGAGAATGGCTGAATAAATTGTGATTCATGAATATTATGTAATATTATTGTTCTGTAAGAAACAACCAGCAGGATGATTTCAGAAAGGCCTGGAGAGACTTACATGAACTGATGCTGAGTAAAATGAGCAGGAACAGAAGATCATTATATACTTCAACAACAATACTATATGATGATCAATTCTGATGGATGTGGCCATCTTCAACAAGGAAATGAACCAAATCAGTTCCAATAGAGCAATAATGAACTGAACCAGCTACACCCAGTGAAAGAACTTTGGGAGTTGACTATGAACCACTACACAGAATTCCCAATCCCTCTATTTTTGTCCACCTGCATTTTTGATTTCCTTCACAAACTAATTGTATACTGTTTCAAAATCCAATTCTTTTTGTATAGCAAAATAACTGTTTGGACATGTATTCATATATTGTATGTAACTTATACTATAACATAATTAACATGTATTGGTCAACTTGCCATCTGGGGGAAGGAGTGGGGGGAAGGAGGGAAAAAGTTGGAATAAATGCTTGTAAAAAAATAGCAAAAATAGAAACAAACAAAAAACAAAGAAATTGAAAGTAACTGATAATTTGTACTTTTTGAAAGCTCTTTCATAGAATTGATATTTTCTCTTTGAATTGGTCATTGGAATAAAAATGATCACCAACAATAAGAATAAATTCAGTGTTATACTGAAAGAATAAATGAGAAACCTACAACATCAAAAAAAAAAGAAAAAAGAAAAGAAAAGGAAAAAAGAGGAAAGAAAAGAAAAGAAAGAAATAGTCAGCAAAGCTATATTTGTGGAGGACCTTAACATTCTCTTCTCAAAATCAGAGAAATCTAACCACAAAATAAACAACAAAGTAACTAGGGAAGTTAATAGGATGCTAGAAAACCAAGATATGATATGAAAACCTAGATTTCTGGAGAAAATTAAATAGGGACATAAAGGAATACAATTTTTCTCAGCAGTACATGGCACCTACACAAAAACTGACCATATAATACCTCACAATCAAATGCAGAAAGATAGAACCAAGAATACATTGTACATGGTAACAGCAAGATTGTACAATGATTAACTATGAAAAACTTGGTTCTTCTCAGTGCTTCAGTGATCCAAGGCAATCCTAATAAACTTTGAATAGAAACACCACATGAAACCAGGGGAAAAAACAAAACAAAACAAAACAAAAAAACAAACCAAAACCCAAAACATGGAGATTGAATGTAAATCAATTTCTGCTAGATTCACTTCTTTTTTTTCTCTCTCTCATGATTTTCATATTGTGTTCTGATTTTTTTCTCTCCCAACATGATTCGTAGAGAAATGTGTATTTAGCAATTTAATATACATGTATAATCAGAAAAAATAAAACAATTAAAAAAAAAAAAAACTTTCCCTCAGTAAGCCAAATTACTATTATAAAATGTCACTACTGATCTCGACTCTCACCTTTAAAAGAAGTTTGTGCTTTGATTTTATTTCAAAATGATCATGTACTTATGCTAGCCCATCTCCAAACTCTAACCATGTCTAGATATCTGCTTTTACAAAGAGTAAAATCTGTAGCAGGTGAATGAGGAAAAATGCTTGAACTCTGTCTTCCCAGAAATCACCTGAAGTCAGGATCACTAAATGTCTTTATTCTTGATCTTATACAGTCAATGTCAGGGGATTAGATCTAGCAATCTCCACATACACCTTCCTCCCTCAAACACCACTAGAGAGAATGTCTCAATTTCCTCTTCCTCCTTCTACTCCCCCCACACACATCACTTTCCCCTCTTTGTCCCAGCAATCAAGTCAGCACAGAATAGCTGGCAAGGGTCAACCTTCAAACAAGTTAATAGAGAACGGTCCAATTGGCAATTAGTATCACATGCTCCATTATCCAGGTGCATTTGCTCAGTTCTAGACCTTTACATCTCCCACTGTCTTTTGTTTTAGACTACAGGTAGTCATGCCATCCCTGACTTTTCAGGGAGGTGAGAACCCCCGAAAGGAGGTGATCACGCCCCCTCCCTGGCTTCTCAGAAGGAGAGATGAAAAGCACCAAAGGGAAGTGGGGATTGCTAGCAGGTTTCTGGGTTGAAGGGGCTTATTAGAGACAAATATGCACAAACTCATCAGCATGGGAGTTATTATGCAAGCACACAACAATAACACAGAGGCTATTAGTGATGACTCTCCCCACAGTCAGTGCAGGCTCGATGTGGTTTAACAAACATGAATTGTACATGCAAGTAGTGATATAACAAACAATATAAATCAACATGGTTTTGTAAAAGATTTCCAGAAGTTCTAGAAGAAGGGTATGCAAACATCAGTCACACATATGCCTTCTTCAGCAACCAAGAGATAGTCCAAAACCAATCTATTATCCATTGCTTCATATGTTAGGGAATCCAATAATCCCTACAGCCTTTTGAAGTCCTGCAACAGTCTTATGATGCCTCAGAGAATCTAATGATTCCTGAGGACTTTCAAGTCCTATAATAGGCTTATGATGTCTCAGAGAATCCAATGATTCCTGAGTGTTTTCAAGTCCAACAATTTTTGATGTACATGAGTCAAATGCCAGTGGTGGGCACAGTCAGCAACAGAACCACATGATGTTTCTTGGGTCTTCTCTTCAGTTCAAAGGTCTGCTCCATCTCTCTCCAATGGACAAGGTGAATATAGCTCGTTGGCACCCATCTGATTCTTTCTCCATCTGTGGAGATACAAGCAAACCCTCTCTTCCAAGCAGTTAACCTATCTGGTCCCTTCCATTCATCACTTTCTGGGTCTCTCCACATCACCTGGCGATTATCTAAGGACAGTGGAGCTGCTCGCAATGGACACTGCCCTTCTGGTGGGTTATAAAACCTGTCTGCTGGAGCCAGTGCATCTTTGTCAAAAATTTTAAAAATAATGGTATAGAGAACTAAATTTAGAAGTTCTCTAAGGTTACCCATGGCTCCCCCTTTCTTTTGTTTTTGAAGGAGTGTCTTAATATTTCTGTTTCTTCTCTCTACTATTGCCTGCCTTTGAGGATTAAAGGGTATGCCACTGGTATGTAAAATACCAGTGCACAAAAAGTGTGCACAAAAAGTGTGCACAAAAGTGTGCAAAATGTTTAGACATATATGCAGGTCCATTGTCTGTTTTTATTGCTTCTGGCACACCCATAATTGTAAATGCTTGTATAAGGAATGCAGTGACCAACCACTTGGCTGTCTCTTTTGCTGCTGGCATTGCAAATGTGAATCCTGAAAAGGTGTCTACCATGACGTGGATAAAAGATAGACGATCAAAAGATTTATAATGGGTCACATCCATTTGCCAAATTTCCTTAGGTCCCAAACCATGAGGGTTCTTCCCTGGAGGGAGTGTAGGAACATGGAAAGGAAGGCAAGCTGTACAGGCTTTTACTATGCTCCTAGCTTCTTCTCTTGTTATTCCAAATAAATTGTAAATGTAAAGCTTGGGCAACCTGATGATACTTAGAATGAGATTCTTGTGCTTCTTGAAATAAAGGAGTATTGGGCCAACATGGTTAGAAGGCTATCTGACTTTGAATTACCATAAAAAATAGGACTTGGAAGTCCACTATGGTGTGGACATACAAAATATAAATCTTACCTGGATGCTTTCTCACTCGCTCGTGAAGTTCCTTAAAGAGCTGATATATATTGAAGGCTACAAATTTTATTTGGGCTGTGGCAATTTTTTGTACTACACCTACTGAATAGGCTTAATCGGTAATTATATTTATGTCTCCTGGATAATAAGCAAGAGCTAGAATGATTGCATACAATTCATACTGCTGAGTGGATTGAAAAGGAGTTCTGATTACTCTCTTTATAGTTAAGTCATGAGAGTATACAGCACAAATATTATGTTTGGATGCATCTGTAAAGATAGTTGGTACTTTAAGAGGAACTTTAGAAACCTTTTCTTCAAGAATCCATCGCTATAATGTGCTGTTGTCTCCAGAAGCTGCTGATCGCTCTCTGGGGGGAGATCTGCTGTGTCAACTCAAATCTCTTGGACAGATTCTTCTTCCTGTAGAGGACCATTGTCTCCAGACAGTTGCTGTTAACACTCGTCCAGAGAAGTGATTTCCCTTGCTGCAGAGAGCTGCCTCAAATCTGGTCTAGATCAGAGACTGACTTTTTCCTCCAGAGCTGCCCTCTTTACCCTCCCAGAGAATGAGCATGGGATAATGCAAGGGCTTCTGGGAAAAATTACTTCAACCAATGAACTTGCTCCTCCTAAGCATGCAAGCTCTTCCCCAGAATTCACAAGTCAAACTCCCAGGAAAGGCTGGAAGTAGAAAATTGTTAAGTACAGACTTAGCACTTAGTAAAAACCTAATATCTCATTATCTCATTAGCACTTAGTAAGAACCTAACATTTCCCCCTTTCTTTTGATTGAGAACATGGGTGGTCATGATCTTGAAACATAAATCCATCAATAGGGGAAGCATTACACAGAATTTCATAGATTACATAAACACATAGTAACATAGTAACATAGTAACATAACATATGCTAGAAGTATGTAACAAATAACATGATCAAATAATCATAAATTGAGAATTTATAAATGTCCATAAGTCCATTGTCCATTAGTCTCATCTTGTGTTAGGAAATCCATTGATTCCTGCTGTTTTTTTAAGTTCTTTAACAGTCTTCTTATTAGCCATGCTCTTTCAGTGTCAGATGTTTCTTAAATTTTCTCCTTTGTTTTGAGGTCTTTCTCTTTTTCTGTCTCTCTCTAATGGACAAGGCAAATACGACTAGTTGGCACCCATTTGATTCCTTCTCCATCTGAAGAAATACAAGCAAACCCTCTCCCCCAGGCAGTTAACCTATCTGGTCCCTTCCATTCACCACTTTCTGGGTTTCTCCACATCACCTGGCGATTATCTAAGGATAGTGGAGCTGCTCACACTGGACACTGCCCTTCTGGTGGGTTATAAAACCTGTCTGCCGGAGCCACTGCATCTTTGTCAAAATTAGAAAATTAATGGTATAGAGAACTAAATTTAGAAGTTCCCTACGGCTACCTGTGGCTCCCCCTTTCTTTTGTTTTTGGAGGAGTGTCTTAATGTCTCTCTTTCTTCTCTCTACTATTGCCTGACCTTGTGGATTAAAAGGTATTCCAGTAATGTGTAATATCTTATACTGCGCAAAATGTTTAGAACTATATGCAGGTCCATTATCTGTTTTTATTTCTTGTGGCACACCCATAATTGCAAATGCTTGGATAAGGAATTCAGTGACCACTCGGAATGTCTCTTTTGCTGTTGGCACTGCAAAAGTGAATCCTGAAAAGGTATCTACTACTACGTGGATGAAAGACAGATGACCAAAAGATTTATAGTGGGTCACATCCATTTGCCAGATTTCATTGGGTCTCAAACCACAAGGATTCTTCCCTGGATGGAGTGTAGGAGCTTGGAAAGTAAGACAAGCTGTATAGCTTTTTACTATGCTCCTAGCTTCCTCTCTTGTGATTCCAAATTGTAAATGTAAAGCTCGAGCAGCCTGATGATAGTTAGAATGAGATTCTTGTGCTTCCTGAAATAAAGAACTACGGGCTAACATGGTTAGAAGGCTATCTGCCTTTGAATTTCCATCAAAAATAGAACCTGGAAGTCTACTATGTGAGTGGACATGTAAGATATAAATCTTGCCTGGATATTTTCACACTTGCTCTTGAATTTCCTTAAAGAGTTGATAAATATTAGAGGCTGCAAATTTTATTTGGGCTGAGGCAATTCTGAATTGCCTACTGAATAGGCTGAATCAGTAATTATATTTACGTCTCCTGGGTAATAAGTAAGAGCTAGCATGATAGCAAATAATTCATTCTGTTGAGTGGACTGAAAAGGAGTCCTGACTACTCTCTTTATAGTTAAATCATGAGAGTATACAGCCAAATATTTTCTTTGGAGGTGTCTGTAAAGATTGTTGGTCCTTTAAGAGGAACCTTAGAAACCCCTTTTCTTGAAAAATCCATCACCAATTATGTAGTAGCCGGGTTATCTTTAATGGAGATCCATGTGCAAAATTTGGAGCAGTGGCCAATAAAATTTGCCATTCTGGGATGGTCTCACAGCATAAAAATTTGTGCATTAGTATAGAATGTGTATATTTTTTCAGGACTTATTCCAGATAATTGTATTACTCTCTTAATAGCCTTTAATAAAATCCTAGCCACAAGCACTGGGTAAGGAATAAGGCTTTGTTCTGGTTGTGCTGGGAGGTTTACCCACTCAATCACACTGTCTCCTTGATGAAGGACTGCTATGGGTGCCTCTTTTGTAGCAAAAACTGATATTTCCGAGGGTTTTTGAGTTATTCTTTCAACCACATTGGATAAAGCCAGTTCAACTTCTCTCAATGCCTCTTGTGCTTCTTTTGTAAGCTGGCGTGATTAATTTAAAGCACTGTCTCACCTTAAAATGTCATATAGAGGTTGCAGTTGATTGGTAGTTAAGCATAACACTGGATACATCCATTGGCTATCTCCTATTAATTTTTGGAAATCATTCAAGGTGTTCAACTTCTCTGTTCTTAAAGAAAGCTTTTGTACTGTGAGTGTCTTAGGATATACTTCATATCCTAAATATTGAAAAGGAGCATGTCTTTGAATTTTTTCTGTAGCTATATGCAGTTTGTAGTACTTTAGTGTTTCCATGGTCTTTTGTAGACATGCTTCTAACATTTGTTCCTCAGGTGCACATCCCAAAATATCATCCATATAATGTAACAATATTACTTTTGGAAATGCTTTTCTTATTGGAGCAAGAGCAGCAGCAACATCCATTTGACACATAGTAGGGCTGTTTTTCATTCCCTGTGGCAAAACTGTCCATTCATATCTTTTATAAGGCTCAGCCAAATTAATACTAGGCACTGAAAAGGCAAATCTTTTCATATCCTCCTTATCTAGAGGGATAGAATAGAAAGAATCCTTAATGTCTCCCATAGAAGCCCTTCTCTAGGCAATTGAGTAGGAGATGGAAGTCCAGGTTGATGAGTTCCCATAGTTTCCATCTGTTCATTTACCTTTCTTAAATCAGTCAACATCCTCCATTTTCCACATTTCTTTTTTACAACAAATACTGGGGAATTCCAAAGACTTAGAGAAGGTTGTAAGTGTCCTTGGTCAAGTTATTCCTGTATTATGTCTAATAAGGCCTGAATTTTATCACTACCTAAGGGCCACTGTTCCATCCACACTGGTGTATCAGGATTAGGATAGGCACAGGTGAAAGTGGTGGCAGGCCTTCAACAGCAGCCCTGCCTAAAAAACCGAAGTACTCATTTTTAACCCTAATTGTTGTAAAATGTCTCTTCCCCACAGATTGATGGGGATTTTTTCAAGTATAAAAGGAGTAAAAACTCCTGTTTCACCTTCAAATATCCATCTTAAAGGGGTAGCACTAACTTCAGCTGCTATTGATCCTCCTACCCCAGACATGTAGGTGTCTGCTTTAGTCTTTGGCCAGTGACTGGGCCAATTGGCACCTCTAATGACTGTGCAATCTGCACCTGTGTTCACCAGTCCTTCTAATGGTATGCCATTTATATAGATGATGAGCATAGATCAGTCAGCTGTCACAGCTGCTGTCCAGTATATTCCTGGGTTTTGCTACTTGGAGTCAGAATGTGGGTGACTGTCACCAGATTGCTTAGGAGGGGTCTGTATCAATAAACCCGATGCTACTACTTCCTCTGGTTGATGTCACACATTGTCTACCTATGTTAGTGACTGGGATATTATCTACACATTCCCCAGTTTCCTACATCAGTGTATGAATGAACACTGTTTTGTAAGTACTCTCAGGAGTTCAAGCCTACTGTCCCTGGAGGCAAGGGATCCATAGGCTGGAAAGAAATAGATTTCACCTCTCCAGGGGGTATCTCAGTTGTCCTAACTGCATACAACTCTATACTCCCTAATTGTAGTCCCTTTCTCCTGGCTGACTGATTGTGTAATCCCTTTTTCCCATCAGATGGCTTCCTGGCTGATTGGTCATGTCTGGGTATTGGACTTGGAGGCACTCTCTGGGTGTGGCATTGGCTGCCATTATGCCCCAAGTGTTTTTTGCCTGGGACCCTGGAGCTGGGCCCTTCATCCCGTTTCTCTGAATCAGTCTACATTCTAATGCCCAATGTAGTCCTCTGTTGCATTTTGGGCATGGGGTTTTGGGTCTTGTTCTTCCAACCTGTTTTCTGACTCTGTCTCTATGCCAACATTGAGCACATTGAAAACATTGATGAGTCTCTCTGGAAGTCCTTGCCAAAAGGGACCCTGTCTTCCCATGTTGGGATCTTGGGAAGTCTGCCCCATAGCCTGGCTATAAAAGGTATTTGTGCCCACTGTGACACAGAGTCTTATGATCTCCTCTAAAAGAGCATCCCTGTGTAGTCCTAGTATAACCCTTCTACAAACCCCATTGGCATTTTCTCTAGCAAGTTGCCTTACCAAAGTGTCTGTTACTGAACTTTCACCATTAGTCCATATGACAGCTGTGTGCAAACGTGCCACAAAATCAGCAAAGAGTTCATTTGGTCCTTGTACAATTTTTGTGAAGGTCTCATCCTTGTTGTTTTATTGGGGAGAGAGAAGCCCATGCTTTGATAGCAGCAGCAGCAATTTGCTCAAATGCTGTTATGGAGTAATTAATCTGTACTGAAGCATCTGTATAAGAACCTACACCTGTTAGTAGGTCACAGGTGATTGAAGTATTAACTCCACTTTGACTATTTTGTTGGGCTTGAATCCTATAGAGCTCACTATATTCAGAAAACCACAACACGTTTTGTCCAGGTTCTAAGCACACCCTTGCAATGACTTTCCAATCACTTGGGGTTAAGGCTTCATAAGCCAAATTGTGTAGTAACATCTTAACATAATTTGATGTAGCCCCAAAGAGAGTGCAAGCTTTTTTTCCATATTAAAAGGAGCATATCTTCTACTTTCTTGGCCTGCAGAATTATACTGTTGAATCATGGGAAAAATTTGAAGTTTGAAATCATTATCTATTTCTTTTACATCTTTAATCCCTTCAAAAATCCCTTTCTGTAATCTAGTTATAGGGGTTGGTTATTGCTGGGGGGGGAGGTGCTGATGATATCACCGCCCCTCCCATACTCCTCCTCCCTCAGTCCTTGAAGGTAGAGTTGATGTGGGCCTGTCAATAATTTGCTCTCTAGGCAGGGTTGAAGTCTCTTCAGGAGAATCAGAGTCAACACACCCTAATTCCTCATTCAAATCCCCTTGCCCTCCTGGAAGGTTTTGAGATTGCTATCTTTTTTTTCCTCACATTTCCTCCTCTGTTCATTTTTAAAATTTTTCTTTCTCCTATAACTTGCTCAATAGTTTAAGTCTAATTGAACCACGTTGTATATATAAAATACCTCTGTGGAAATTGTATGAGACACATTTTTGTGTAAAATTCTTTCAGTTGAAGTCCCACTAGCTTCCAGTTATCTACAGTTAGTTTTTCTTCCTTTAAGAACCAAGGGGACATGTGTTTCAATGTGTCTAAGAGTTTATCAGTCTGTAGGCAGGTTACAAGTAAACTCTTCTCCTCAATTTTCTTAATTATATCCTCCATAGCACTACTACTAGGTGAGGCTGGAGCAGGGGCTGGGATTGAAGCAGGGTCGGCTGAGGTTGAGGGAATGTCTATACCTAACACCTGCCCCATCTTAGCTATTAGAGATTGCTGGTTTAGTCCTTAACAAGGCAAGTTCCTTATTTGTCTATTAGAATACTCACCTAATCTCCTGGTCACTGGAGGACTTCAGTGGAAGTAGGGTGCTGCCCCAATGTTGGACGCCAAAATGCTGGAACTCTTCCCAGAAATCAGCCGGAATCAGGATCACTAAATGTCTTTATTCTTGATCTTATATGGTTAAGGTCAGGGGATTAGATCTAGCAATCTCCACATACACCTTCTTCCCTCAAACTCCACTAAAGAGAATGTCTCAATTTCCTCTTCCTCCTCCTACTCCCCCCAACATGTCACTTCCCCCTCTGTCCCACCAATCAAGTCAGCACAGAATAGCTGGGGAGGGTCAACCTTCAAATAAGTTAATAGAGAACTGTTCAATTGGCAATTAGTCTCACATGCTCCATTATCCAAGTGCATTTGCTCAGTTCTAGCCCTTTACAGAAAAAAAGTGAAAATGGATTAAGAAGAATTGAAAATCAAGCCTTTGCCTTATTAGCACCATTTCCCAACCAATTGAAATATGAATATATATGTGAAATGTTAAGTGAGTATATAGTCTAAGAGAAAAGGATTTATGGTAGGAACAGAAGACTTTAGAATCCTTATTAGATTATTAGAATAGAAGCACCCCAAGAATGAGGGATCTCCCTACTGCTGTGTCCCATAGAAGCTATATTCTATCACATGCAGGGAGATTATTGTACAAAATAATTATTCTTATTGATGTGAAGTTATTTTCTTCCCTTTTCAACAAGAAGCTGTTGAGGGATGAGATACCTTAACAGATTCAGGGGTCCCCAAGTCGGTGTCACAAGCATTGTGAAAGAATTTGCAGACCCAGTCTCCAAGTTAAGTTGGCAAAAATTTGCCAATTTATTGAAGTTGAGAATTCAACAGGCTAGATTCCAGATTGGAAATAGTAAAGAACTGAAAGAAAGAGAACAACTTTATCCAGTCCCCCTATAGCCTAAAGCTAAGGAATCTATCATTGACATGTTAATTTTATGACCCCTGGCTAAGGCTAGGAAGTAATCTCCAGATGAATTAAGGGTAATCTCTGAAATTTGATTATCACTGACCAGATCATTAGTCAGCAATAAACTGAGAAGTATTGGGCATAGAAGTTGCCTGAGGCCAGAAGCTATCTGGCTAAGGAGTGATTAAAATCTGGTACCTTGAGAGTTTGAGAAGGCAGACTCCAAAGCCAGAAGATTTAGGATTTCCTAATCTATTGCCAAAACAGAAGAGCCTTCCCCATTAAAATCAGGGGATCTATTTCATCAAAGCCAACTAACTATTATTCATTTATAGGAGTCCCAGATTATCCTTTTTGTATAGAATGATTGTAAGAATTGAACTCTCTATAAACCTATATTTTCTATACCTTCAATCTCTGGGCATCTTTAAATAATCTTTGAGATATTGGTTAGTGTATTTTAGACAGTTCTGAAAATATTCCTTCTGGCTCCTCTTTGATCTCCCCCTCTGAGCTTCCTGGTAATTCTCCTCCCCTGAGAAACCACCAAGGTTTTATAGATCTGGTGATGATGAAGATCTTTGAAAGGGATAAGTCTATTATTAATCTCTATCTCTGTCTCTCTGCCTCTGTCTCTGTCTCTCCCTTTCTATCTGTCAATCTTTCTTTTCCTCATAGTGTCTTCCCTTTAATAATTTTTTTCTTAATATATAACTAACTCTGGTTAGGCTGTTAAACTTCTCTTTTAATTTAACTACCCCTCAATAGAATACTCAGACTTCATGGCCTATTCCTTTAATGGATTCTTCCAAACTCCTTTCCTTGATAATGATAACCTTATTGTTCTCCCAATTCTATTTCTTATTTGCTACTTTTGCTGTCTATTTTACCTCTCTGTTTTTGTCTGTAACTTCTGCTCCTAAATGAACCTGACTTTTGGCAAAGAGAATGATGATTGGAAATTTGTCACATGTTTATTTCAAAGTTGTCAGAGTATCCTGTATCATCTAGGGCTTTAAGATTATAGTGGAAAACATATATATATATACACATATGGAGAGAGAGAGAGAGAGAGAGAGAGAGAGAGAGAGAGAGAGAGAGAGAGAGAGAGAGAGAGCTTTGAGATTATTCCTTTCCAGAAACAACATCTGAATTAATTATGCTCTGTTAAGAAATTCCTTATTAGCTGTCATTGACCATCAAATATGTTTATTTTTCCTGACTTCTTCCCTAATCCAATACTTTTACACTTGAAGACAGGAAAAAATATGATTGTAAATAATAATATTTTTATAATATTTTATTTCACACAAAATGACTTATTTAAACTTGAAAGGGTGTGAAAAAATGGCAAAGTCTGGGAAACCCTAAGGGTAAATGGCCTTGGGAGTGGCACAAACAATACTGGCTTTTAGGTTCTTACTAAGAGCTAAGTTGGTACTTAACAATTCTCTAGCTCAGAATTCACAACTTTAGTTCAAACCTTTAAGGGAGTTTTCACCTTTGAAAGGAATACTTTAAAGAAGCAAGTTCATTGGTTGAAGGAGTTCCCACAAGCCCCTGCAGTACCCACAAGCCCATTCTCTTGGAGGATAAAAAGAGGCAACATTGAGTCTGAAGAACAGTCTGGATTAAGTCAAAGAGAAGATGTCCCCTGCATTTGCAAGTCCAGAAATCCCACACTTTTGGAGGCGAAGGCTCCAGAAGCCTCCCAAGAAACCTGTTCACAGAGAAAAAGATTATACAGAAAAGAAACCTCCTCCCAGAGAACGATCCACAAATTCTAGAAACAACAGGACATTACAGCTGGCCAATAGCGTAATTTAATATTATTTCTATTGGTTTGTAAGCTGTAGAACTCAATGAAGGGAACAACCCCATCCCTAACATTCCTCAATTGTACTTTTAAACCACAATATTAGCATATCCACCCAATCTCTGTTTCTCTTTCTCCTAATTTTCTTGATTCTGACTCTTTGCTAGATTTTCTTGGAACTTTAACTAGCTTTAATTTGTCACAATTACCTCTTTGTTTCTGCTCCTTTGTTAGCTTCCCCTGGAATTAACCCATTGTCAAGCAATGTAATTTCTACTTGCTTTTGCCCCTTTACTAAACTCCTTTGGAAAATTAGTCTGGTAATAAATCTTTGACACTTAACTTGAAGACTGTGTGAATTCTTTCATTAAATCCACAACACCAACCAGGGGGACCCTAATCTTGTTGAGGTTATCCTCAAAAAACTGGGTATAATATTCTAGTCATCCATTATTTCCCATAAATTTCCTTGCCATAGACAAATTTTTATGTCAATTTCTCTGTCTCCAAAAGAAGGAAACTAGACAATGAATCTTATGTCTTCAATTCTTGAGGATTTTGTGAAAATAATGCATATATAATGAACTGGAAAATCAACAATTGAATGATCCTCTATTATATCCATCCATATATATTTTGCCTTCAAAGCTTTGTATGATGAAATACAATGGTGTTCTCCAAATACTGATTTCAAATCTGCAAAGATAGCTAAGATTCAAGAATTACGTGACTAAGTAGCATGAGGCAGTAACTTACACAGAAATCGAAATGAATCAATGGATTCTAGTGTAACCTTACCTTAAGTGAAAGCTATCCAATTGCTTTGCCTCATCACTAAAGAAACTACAGCCTAATAAGGGAACAGTCATCCTTAGTCAGGATGTTCACAAGTGCTAAATCTAGTTGCTAAATTGGCTGATTGCCTTTAAAACACAACTATAAATATCACTTTTCTATTATGTATAAGTGTTTTAATCCCAGAACTTAGAACAATGATATTTGTGGAGCCCCTGAAGTTTACATCTATTATAACACTATACATTCTCATACCCAGGAAAGGTCCCTTTTATCCTAGCAAAGTCAATGAGCTTTCTATTTAGGCATGGGTTCTTTTTTGTCATTGTTATTGTAAGAACAGCTCTGAATTATGACTTTACCCCCAAGATATTCCTGCACTCTGATGTGTAAATCATGGAGTTAACAGTCAATATTTTATTTCCATTGAACCTTACAGAAACACACTCTTTTCCTTCCAAATTGTATAATGGAAGATTTTTCACACTATGGGTTCTTCATTCAGCCATAGATCATGATGTACTATTTTCTGCTGCTAAATAGAATTAATTCAAGCAGACTGCTAATTAAAGAGCCTTTTCATTCAGTACACTGTTTGTTCTTTAAAAGGTCAGTTCTTTTCACACATTCAATTAGAATGAATGCTAATTTTTGACTTCTTTGATTCCCTTCTTCAATTTTCCTCTTCCCTCCCCACTCTCCCTCCCAGCTCATTCTTTTTCTTTTAACTTTCCTACTGTTTAATTGCAATAATGCTGATGTGTTTATGTAGCATTTTTCTCTTCCTCAATGACCTTCATATTCTTTGAAAATATCATAAGATGACAAATTGACTGTATTCCACCTTTTATATAAAGAAGAGTTTGGAAGCAAGGGAGTTTCCCTCCATCATACAAAAGTCACCAATATAACCAGAAATTGTTTACATTAAGTCTTTTCCAGACTCCTTTGCTGTATTATGCTTCATTTTCATTATTCTGGATTATATTCTTATGATCATCCCTGTCTAAAATCACAATTAGCCTATGCCACCGCAATAGTGATTTCTAAGTAACAATGCTTAACTAGCAAGCTTGACTCTATTTAAAAAAAAAAAAAAAAAAAGATATTTTAAGGTTATACCTCAAAAATGGTAACAATAATATTTGACATTCATGTAGTATTCTGAAATTTGCAAAGTGGTTTTTCATGGAAACCTCAAAATAAACCTGGGAGGTAAGTGTGCCATTATTGATCAGATTTTGTAGATGAGGGAACACTCTGCAAATACTTGAAGTGTCGTCACATAGAAGAAATATTAGAGTTGTCTATATACCTCTAGAGAACATAATTAGTATTAGTGGTTGAAATTTATAGAGGGGAAGATTTTTATCTCAATATAAAAAAGGTACAAGGGTCAGGAAACCATTCTACCTGGCCTTAATATCATAACTAAAGAGAGAAAATTTCAATCATCGGTAGCTTTATGGTACATTAAATAAAAGATGGTGTCTGGTAGAAAAATCTGAGTTCAAATCTGACCCCAGTTATTTTATTAGCTCTTATAGGCTGAGGGAACTCTGCCACACCCCAAGAATTATCTAAAAAATTATCAAGAGCACTGAAAATTTTAGAAATTGAAATAATCATGTGTTCCCAATTGATCCTTAAAGACAGCCTGCCTTGTGATGGTAAATGAAAGAGAAGTTTTACCTCAGCATTGGCCAGATCTCTTCCCTGTCCCTGTTACTGCTTTGATCAAAGATGAACCTTGAGAGCCTCAAAGAAAATAGAAGTTTGTAGATTTCTTATTATTTCCTTGATATCCTTAAGACTTCTAGAGATCAACTGATAATAATGTTTATATGAAAAACCAAGGACAGATGAATAAATATTTGTCATCTTTAATGGGAAAGTTATTTAATACCCCATGAATAGGAGAAATGGTCTTTTTAGAAATTAGAAGCTGAGTTGTCCCACTGCTCTCTTTAGTTAAGCACTCTTCTTCCTGGGTTCTCTATATACTCATGGAAGATTATATCAAAAACTCTTAGAGCTGATTTGTACCAACTATTATTACTGAAATAAGTTAATAAACAATTCCTTTTTAAAAACAACTTAAAGCTGTTGATTAAAATTATTCTCAAGAAATGGTCTTGGGAGGAAATTCATAGATGATTCTCAACAAAGGCTTTCAAAAATTCTCTGCTACCTTGAAATACCACTAAAATTCTAAGGAGAGGATATAGCTATCCTATCTATTTAAGCCTCACTCACTTAGGAATTGGGATTAGGATCCTTAGAGTTTATATGAGTTACATACAAAGTCATTTCTTATATTTAGGGTTTTCTCAAATTAAAAAAAAATGCCTTCAAACATAGCAAGTTATCTTTCATTTGAAATATTTAAATAGAAGCTAAATATCCATATTTCAGGGTTGTTGTAGATGATTTCTTAATTTCAAATGAAGTTGGAAAAAATGATTTAGACTTTGCAACCTTAAAATTTTGTGATTGTGAAAGATTTTGCAGAGTCTAAAGTTGACATTTTGTGTTTAAAGTCACATTTTATAAAATGCTGGTTTAAGAAAAATGCTAGTGTAGAGAAGACCTGTTTCAGTAATCTCAAATCTTATTTTAACAAAAAAGAGATACTTAGAATTACTTAAAACATATTTCACTGATTAGGAAAATGAGGCGGGGAAGTTAAATGAGCTTCTCAGGGTCATACAGAATCACAGAATATGGTAGCTTCAAGGAGATTCAGAAGTCATGTTATAATTCCTATTTTTTCTATCATGTTCCAATGAGAAATTTTCTGGTCTTTTCTCAAAAACTGCAGGAATACACATCTTATCATATCCTGAAGAGATTGTCTTCTGGGCAGCTCTAACGATTAAATATTTTACCTTATTTTAAATTTAAATCTGTTTTTCCCACTCATTGTTCTGAATTCTGGAATTCAAGGCCAATAAAAAACAAGTCTACACTCCCCTTTATATGACAGTCTTATAAATTTTTGATTTGAAAGTAGTACTTCCAAATTTAAATGACTTCTCTTTATAATGAAAAGATTTAACCAAGGTCAAACAGGCAGTTAGATTATGAGTGTTCTAGTTCAGGGCTCATTTTACTATACCATACTGTAAATACTATTTCAAAATAAAATGTAAAACACTTAATTAGGAGTTATCTGACTGAAAGATCCACTAAACAATGTACTCATTTCCTTCTCTTGCAAACCTTCATTCTCTCCTCCTTTGAGTAGCAAAGAACTTAAAAATGTTGCTTATTCCATTGACTTTGGGAAGCAGAGGTGAGAGAAATGTATCAATCACTTAAACAGAGGTAATGGAATGTCCAATATGAATAATCACACAAGAAGAAATAAAGACAGCAATAGATCAGAGCTCTTGCCAGCAGGAAAAAAAAAAAATACATGTAGTCTAATCCATCTTGTGAAACATACTTAATGGTTCTAAAATATATGCTTGGTCCTATTCTCTCAGAAAAAAATAATTTTCTTTTTTAATAATACAGGGCGAACAAACAAGAGCTCTTTTTTTGAACAATACTATTCCACAAATCTAACAATAACAAAAAGAAACTTGAAAGCATGAAAATTATAATAAGAAATTAAGGAAAAATTCCCAATTCATTATGATTAGATCTGAAATTAATTCATGAGTGAACTGAAGGGAAAAGTCTTTTTTTCTTTTTGAAAAATATTTATTTATATTAAATATTGTTCTATGAATCATATTGGAAGAGAAAAATCGGAGCAAAAGGTAAAAAACTATGGGAGAGGGAAAAAAAATTGAACATAGCATGTGTTGATTTACATTCAATCTCCATAGTTCTTTTTCTGGATACAGATGGCATTTTCTGTCAAAAGATTGTTGGGATTCCTTGGAGTTGCTTTGGATCACTGAACCACTGGGAAGTGGTTTCATAGTTGATAATTGTACATTCTTGTTGTTATTAGGAATAATACATTAGTGGTTCTGTTTCTTTTGCTCAGCATGAGTTTGCATAAAACTTTCTAGGCTCTCAAAAATTAGCTGGTTCATCATTTTTATAGATCACTAATATTCCAATATTTTCATATACAACAACTTATTCAGCCATCTGATGATGGACATCTTCTCATTTTTCCAATTCTGCTACCAGAAAATGAGCTGCCACAAACATTTTTGCACATTTGGGTCTTTTTCCCTTCTTTATGATTTCTTTGGGATACAGTGGCACTGCTGGGTCAAAGAGGCTTGCACAGATTGATAGCCACTGTTTCAAATTGCTCTCCAGAATGATTGGATCATTTCACAGTTCCACCAACAATGCATTAGTGTCCCAGTTTTCCCACATTCCCTCCAACATTTATCAATATCTTTTTCTCGGATCTTAGTCAATCTGAGAGGTAAAACAACCTCAGAATTGTTTAAATTTGCACTTATCTAATCAATAGTGATTTAAAGCATTTTTTCATATGAATATAGATGGTTTTAAATTTGTCATCTGAAAATTGTCTATTCATATCCTTTGACCACTTATCATTTGGGGAATGACTTATATTATTTTTTTAAAATTTAAATAGTCAATAACTATAGTAATCTAGTGTTTGACAAACCCAGAAACCCCACCTTTTGGGATAAGAACTCACTTTTTGATAAAAAACTGCTGGGAAAATTGGAAACTAGTATGGAATTGATTAGTATGGCATTGACCCACAGCTAACACCACATACCAAGAAAAGATTGAAATGGGTTCATGATTTAGATATAAAGAGTGAAACAAATAAGAAGAACATAGGATAGTGTATTTCTCAGTTCTGTGAAGAAGAACAGAATTTGTGTCCAAAGAAGAAATGAAAATCATTATTGATCACAAATAGATAATTTTGATTATATTAAGTTAAAAAGTTTTTGAACAAACAAAAGCAAAACTAAATAAAATCAGAAAGGAAGCACTAATATTGGAAAACATTTTTACATTTAAGGGTACTGATAAAGGTCTCATTTTTAATATTTGTAGAGAATTGACTCAAATTTATAAGAATTTAAGCCATTCTCCAATTGGTAAATGGTGAAAGCATATAAAGAGAAAATTTTCAGATGAAGAAATTAAAACCATTTCTAATCTTATGAAAATATGATGCTCTAAATCACTATTGATCAAAGAAATGCACATTAAGACAACTCTGAGACATCACTACACACCTCTGAAATTGACTAAAATGTCAGGAAAAGACAAGGATGAATGTTGGAGGGAATATGGGAAAACTGGGACACCAATGCAGTGTTGTTGGAATTGTGAACTGATCCATTCATTCAGGAGAGCAATTTAGAACTATTATCAAAAAGTTATCAAACTGTGAATATCCTTTACTCCAGCAGTGTTTCAATTGGGCCTATTTCCCAAAGAGATCTTAAAGGAAGGAAAGGGCCCTATAATGTACAAAAATGTTTGTGGCAGCCCTTTTTGTAGTGGCAAAAAACTGGAAACCAAGTGGATGCCCATCAGTTGGAGAATGGCTAAATAAGTTATAGTATATGAATGTTATGGAATGTTATTGTTCTATAAGAAATGATCAGGAGGATAATTTTAGAAAGGCCTGGGGAGATTTACATGAACATGCTAAGTGAAATGAGCAGAACAAGGAGATCATTGTACATGGCAACAATAAGACTATGTGATGATCATTTTTGATATATGTGACTTTTTCCAACAATGAGATGATTGATGTTAGTTCCAATGATCTTGTGATGAAGAGAGCCATCTACACTCAGAGAGAGGAATGTGGAAACTGAATGTGGATCACAACATAACATTCTTACTCTTTTTGATGTTGTTTGCTTATTGTTTTCTTACTCATTTTCTTTCCTTTTTGATCTAATTTTTCTTGTGCAACAAAATAAGTATATAAATATGTTTACATAAAAATTACATACAAATAAATTTGATTATTGTATTTAAGATATATTCTAACATGTATAACATATGTTGAATTGCTTGCCATCTAGGGGAAGGGGTAGGGGAAGGATGAGAAAAATCTAAAACACAAGGCTAGGCAATGGTCAATGTTGAAAAATTACCCATGCATATGTTTTGAAAATAAAAAAGCTTAAAAAAAAAGAAATGAGACCTTTATCAGAAACATTGTCTGTAAAAGATTTTTCCCAGCTTTTTACTTCCCTTTTAATCTTGTTTCTATTGGTTTTGTTTTTGTTGATTTGTTTTTATTGTATGCATTTAATTTAATGTAATAAAGTCATTCATTCTGATTTTCATAATGTTTTTTAGTCCTTTGATCATACATTCCTCCCTTCTCCAAAGACTTGATAGGTAAATTATACTTTGCTCTCCTAATTTGTTGATGGTATCATCCTTTTTGTCCAAATCATGTAACCTTTTTGAACTTATTTTGGTATGGGCACGATTTATAGATCTATTACATAGCAACAGGTTAAAACCCTTAGTACTAAAAATAAATGAAATGGATTATTCAGTCAGAAGGTTTAAAAAAAAATAAAAGAATTTGTGTCAATAAAAAGCAATTTCCCCCTGAGTGATCATGCTTAGTGAACTTTGAAAATGTATACAATTAAAGCCTTAATTACCAGCCCTTTTTTATGTGAAGGGTCACTGTTGTTATTAATAAAGACTATTTCGTTTAAACAATAGTTATCTTTTAATGCACATTAAATGTTGCCCTCATATAACGCAGGTATGTCATCTATCCAGTTACCTGCCTTTGGTCATTTTCATGCATATAAACACTGAATAGGAAAGAAAAAAGTCATGTTTGTCTAAGGGTTAACCTCAAAATTCAGAACAAAGTATATTCAATAAAGTGCATTGTTTTCTGACTTAGTGCTGGTTCAATGAGAGTCCCACTTTAATATACTTTAATTTTTTTTCATTTAAAGTTTTGAGTTCCAAATTCTATCCCTTTCCTCATTCCCTCCATTCTCCCTAAGACAATGATTAGATGTAGTTGATACATGTGCAATTATTTCAAATATTTCTATATTATTAATTTTGTACAAGGACTCAAAAAAGACAAAAAAATGAAAGTAAAAAACATCGGTGCTTTAGTCTTTATTCAATAAATATCAGTTCTTTCCTTTGAGGTGGGTAGCATGTTTAATTATTAGTCCTTGGAGACTGTCTTGGACCTTTTATTGCTTAGGTTAGCTTAATCATTGAAAGTTCTTCATCATCATCATTCAACAAAAAGTATTTCATTCAAAGTTCTCCTGCTTCTGTTTATTTCATTATGCATTGGTACATGGTAGCCTTTCCAAGTTTTTCTGAAATTATCCTCCTTGTCATTTCTTACATAAGATAATTTGTTCTGCCATTTCACAATTGATGGGTATCTCTTTGATTTGTAATTCTTAGGCACCCACAAAAAGAGTTGCTACAAATTTTTTTTGTATAAATGGGTTCTTCTCCCACCTAGCAGTGGTATTGCTGGATCAAAGGGCATATGCAGTTTTATAAAATTTTGGGCACAGTTCCAAATTGCTTCCCAGAATAATTGAATAAGTTCACAATTCCATCATAAGTGCACTATTGTCCCAGTTTTCCCACATCTCCTCCAAGACCCAACAATTTTTGAGAGGACATATTTTTCATTCTGATATGATGAGGTATTATTTAAATATACTTTCAAGGTGGCCTGTATAAATAATTATGTATATTTATATTCATATATAAACATATATATATATATATATATATATATATATATATATATTTATACAAGCAGCACATGTTTACACACACAATCACACCCATATATATATATATACAAATATGCATATATATACAAATACAAATACATATTTTTGCAAGGATATCTGCAGGTATGAACACACTATTCTTATTACTATTACATGGATATAGAGGAAGGGGCTAAAAGGTACCTTAATTTTTATAGTATCTAATAATTTATTTAACATTTATTTACACATGAAATAGGAATAGGAGTCTATTTATAGAATTATAGAACCATAACTATGGAAGGACCATAAGATCATATACAGACAAATGTGCTGTCTGATAAGAGTTTATATTGATGCAAATAGAGAAAAAAAATTAGAATATAGCCAAGTACCTTTTATCCATATAAATGAAGACACTTCTTCTTGTAACTAGGTGTAGTATAATATGGAAACACATATTTTAACAAAGGGAAAAAATAGGAACTAAAAGGGAAAGTCTTCCCCCAATCCTCTTAATTCTAGTGTCTACCATTTTAGATTATTTCCTATTTATCTCCCAGCCCCACCACAAGCCTCTGTTTTTATACTTCATTTGTTGTGAATTTTTACTTAATGATAAGGTCTGGTGTTATGAGAAAAGTCATCCTAAAGTAAGAATGGTTAATTTGGGACCCACAGACTTCATATAAATAGCTTTAAGGGATTATGTAAACTAGGATAGGAAAAAATTAATATTTAATTTTATCAATGGGTAACATAATTTTGTCATACATACATATATATATGTGTGTATTTTAAATATATACATATATAATACATATATATATATACATATATAATATATATACATATAAATTATATATATATATATATGTATATATATATATGCATATTTATATATATATATATACATATATAATCCTGAGGAATTCATAAACCTTGCTGGACTGCCAAAATGGCTATGAAAATAAAAAGACAATTAAGAATCTCTTCTCTAAAGAAATCTGAAAGGAGTCAGATCTGCTTAAAATCTATAACTATATGATGATATTTTATTGACAAATTTTAACTTTAACTACATAAATTTTTAATGTGGTAAGAATCTTTTAAAGTAACAATTGAATTTCTTTTTTTATTGAAGTTTATTTTTTTCAAAATATATGCAAGGGACTTCCGGCCAAGATGGCAGAGAAGACACCACTCATTTGTCACATTTGTCAAAGCTCTTTCTTGCTCTCAGAATATTTTCTTTTTTTTCATGACAAGCCTCAGAATTAGTGTTTGACTGAAAAAACCCACAAATAATTACCAACAGAAAATATCCTCGAAATGCACCAGAAAAGGTCTGTTTTAGCCCACAGGTGGGGATGTTTTGATCAGGCACAGACTGCAGGCAAGAAGCGAGAGCACAGCAAGGAGCTAAAGCACAACAGGCAGCTCACACTGTGCAGACCAGAGTGGGATGGGATGTAATCTCATCTGTTTCTGCTGGGAGAACTTTACCACCATGTGGCTACTTTGCCCTGGAAGTAAACCAGTAGATTAGCAGAGAAGCTGTAAACACAGGGGGTAAAGACCATAACCCCAAAAAACTAGGGTGTCTCTGGACCTGCCACACCCACTGAGAGTGACTCAGCACACTCTCAGAGTCTCAGAGCACAAGTACTGTGCAGGCAGTGCAGCCATTGCTGTCAAACTGCTGCTTCATTGCTACTTCCTGCTGTCTGTAGAGGAAGCTTAGTAATGCCATACTGCCCAAAAAGCAGACTGCATGTTTTTTGTTTGTTTGTTTGTTTGTTTTTTTGTTTTCTTTGATTCTTCTTTGACAAAATGAACAAAAAAATAAAACAGGCTCTAACTATAGAGTATTGATAGAGAGCAGATTTTAAACCTTGAGGAGACTAAAAACAGACTGTCTCCAGATGAATCCCCAAAAGGGGTATGATCTGCTCCTCACACACAAGACTCTCATAGAAGAAATTAATAAGGCTCTCACAAGAGAGCTAGAAGAGAAATGGGAAAAGGAAAGGGAAAGTTGGCAAGAGAATCTGGATAAGTCATCTCACTCATTTAAAGACAGAGTGGATAAAGAAATCAAATCATTGAAAAACAGAATTAGTGAATTAGAAAAGGTAAACAACTCTAAGGAAAACAGAATTCTTGAGTTGGAAAAAGAAACATCTCACTTAAAAACTCACTTGGACAATTAGAAAAATATACAAAAAAAGTGAGTGAAGAAAATTCACTAAAAATTAGAATCAAACAAATAGAAGTGAATGACTTGAGACACCAAGGATCAGTCAAGCAAAACCAAAAAAATGAAACAATGAAAAAAAATGTCAAATACTTTCTTGGGAAAACAACAGACTTGGAAAATAGATCTAGGAGAGAGAATCAGAAAATTATTGAACATCCTGAAAATTATGATGAAAAAAAGAGCCTGGACACCATTTTCCAGAAAATTATCAAAGAGAACTGCCCAAATGTTATAGAAACAGAGGGTAAAATAGACATTGATAAAATTCATTGATCACCTACTGAAAGAGACCGCAAAATCTAAACTCCAAGAAATATAGTGTCTAAATTCCAGAACTATCAGAGCAAGGAAAAAATATTACAAACTGCTAGAAAAAATCAATTCAAATGTGGAGGAGCCACAATACCCAGGATCTAGCAGCATCCACATTGAAGGATCGAAGGGCCTGGAACTGGATATTCTGAAAGACTAAGGAACTTGGTATGCAGCCAAAAATAACTTAACCAGCAAAAATGAGCATTTTTTCCAGGGAAGAAGATGTATATTCAATGAAATAGGTGAATTACATGTATTTATTAATTACATTTGTTCTTGATGAAAAAAACAGAACTAAACAAAAAGTTTGCTTTCCAAATAAAGGACTCAAGAGAAGCATAAAAAGGTAAAAAGAAATCTTGGGAACTATATTTCTGTTATGAATATACATAAAGAACACATATATAATTTGGTTTTACAGTTATAATATAAAAAAGAAACCAGAAGTAGAAAGGAGATTGTACCATAAAAAGGGTAAAGTGGGATTACTACATCTTACAAAGAGGCAAAGGAAACCTATTACATCTGAGGGAAAGAAGGGAGAGGGATGAAAATAGTATGTATCTTATTCTCATCAGAATTGGCTTAAAGAGAAAAATATTAGACATATTTGATTTATGGTCCACTTCATTGAAAAGATGGAGGGGAAAAGTGAAAAGGGAAGGAGTAAGCTAAGCAAAAGGGAATACAAGAATTTGTGAGGAAAAGGGGTAAGAAAGGGGGAGGAACGCTAAGGTAGGTGGAGGAATCCTAAAAAGGGAGGGCTGTCAGAAGCAAGAGGTGCTCACAAGTTTAATACTGGGGAGGAGAATGAGGGAGAAGGAAAGGAGAAAATCATTAGCAGGATTTAACAAGATGGCAAGTAATACAGAATTTGTAATTTTAACCAAAATGTGAATGGAGTAAACTCCCCCATAAAGCAGAAGCGGATAGCAGACTAGATTAAAAGCCAGAATCCTACAATATGTTGCTTACCTGAATCACACTTGAAGCAGGGAAATACATACAGAATAAAGGTAAAAGGCTGGAGCAGAATCTACTATGCTTCAGGTGAAGTAAAAAAAGCAGGGTAGCCATCCTGATCTCAGATCAAGCAAAAGCAAAAACTGATCTAATTAAAATGGATAAGGAAGGAAACTATATCTTGCTAAAGGGTAGCATAGATAATGAAGCAATATTAATATTAAACATATATGCACCGGTGGTGCAGCATCTAAATTCTTAAAAGAGAAATTAAGAGAGCTTCAAGAATAAATAGACAACAAAACTATAATAGTGGGAGATTTCAACCTTGCACTTTCAGAATTAGAGAAATCAAACCACAAATTAAATAAGAAAGAAGTCAAAGAGGTAAATAGAATTCTAGAAAAATTAGGTATGATAGATAGATCTTTGGAGAAAACTAAATGGGACAGAAATGAGTATATTTTCTTCTCAGCAGTTACTGGAACCTATACAAAAATTTACCATATATTAGGACATAAAGACCTCAAAATCAAATGCAGAAAAGCAGAAATAGTAAATGCATCCTTTTCAGATCACAATGTAATGAAAATTACATTCAATAAAAAACCAGGGGAAAATAGACCAAAAAATAATTGGAAAATAAATAATCTTATACTAAAGAATGATTGGGTGAAACAGCAAATCATAGACATAATAACTTCACCCAAGAAAATTACAATAATGAGATATTATATCAAAATGTATTGGATGTAGCCAAAGCGGGAATAAGTGAATATTTTATATCTCTAGAGGCCTACTTGCATAAAATAAAGAAAGAGAAGGTCAATGAATTGGGCTTGCAATAAAATATATGCAAGGATAATTTTTTAACATTAGCCCTTGCAAAACCTTGTGTTCAATCCCCCCACCTTCCCCATCTTCTTCCCTAGAAGGCAAGTAAACCTATATATGTTAAATATGGTAAAATATATGTTAAATCCAATAAAGACATACTTATTTAGAAAATATGCTGCAAAAGAAAAATGAGATTAACAATAAAATAAAATAAAAATGCAAATAAACCCCTACAAAAAGTGTGAGAATGCTATGCTGTGTTCCACACTCAGTTCTCACAGTCTTCTCTCTGAGTGTAGATGGCTCTCTTTATCACTGAATAAATGGAACTTACCTGGATCATCCCATTGTTGAGAAGAGCCATGTCCAACAGAATTGATCATCACATAATTTTGCTATTGCCTTCTACGATGATCTCCTAGTTCTGTTCATGTATCTCTCGAGGCCTCTCGGAAGTCATCCTGCTGATCATTGTAGAACAACCATATTCCCATAACACTCATATACCTTAATTTACTCAGCCATTCTCCAATTAATGGGCATCCACTCAGTTTCCAGTTTCTAGCCACTTTGAAAAGGGCTGTCACAAGCATTTTTGCATATGTGGGTCCCTTTCCTCCTTTAAGATCTCTTTGGGATATAGGCTCAGTAGAGACACTGCTGAACCAAAGAGTATGCACAGTATGACAACTTTTTGAGCATAGTTCCAAATTGTTCTCCAGAATATTTGGATCTGTTCACAACTCCACCACCAATGCATCAGGGTCCTAGTTTTCTCACATTCCCTCCCATATTTGTCATTATCTTTTCCTGTTATCTTAGCCAATCTGAGAAGTATGTAGTAGTACCTCAGAGCTGTCAAAATTTGCATTTCTCTGATCAATATTGATTTACATCACATTTTTATATGATTAGAAATGGTTTCAATGTCTTCATCTGAAAATTGGCTGTTAATGCCCATTGACTACTTATCAATTGGTGAATGGCTTGAATTCTTATAATTTTGAGTCAATACTCTATATTTTAGAAACAAGATCTTTATTAGGATCTTTGAATGTTGAAAATGTTTTTTCCAGTTTATTGCTTATCTTCTAATCTTGTCTGCATTAGTTTTGTTTGTACGAACACTTTTTAACTTAATATAATTAGAATTATCTATTTTTTCCTCAGTAAAAAACTCCAGCTCTTTTTTTGGCCACAAATTCTTCCTTCTCACAAATCTGAGAGGTATACAATCCTTTGTTTTTTCTAATTTGCTTACAATATCACTCTTTATGTCTAAATCATTTGATCTAAATCAAATCTAAAATCTAAATCTAAATCTATTTTGACCTAATCTTGGCATAGGGTGGTAGGGTGTGGGTCAATGCCTCCTTTCTGCCATATTAAGTTCTAGTTTTCCAGCAGTTTTTGTCAAATAGTGAATTCTTATCCCCAAAATTCTGTCTTTGGGTTTGTCAAACACTAGATTTCTGTAGTCATTAATTATTTGAACCTAACCTATTCCACTGACCTACTACTTTATTTCTTAACCAGTATCAAATAATTTTGATGACTACTGCTTTATAATATAGTTTTAGTGCTGGCATAGCTAGGCCACCTTTATTGACATTTGTTTTTTCATTAATTCCTTGAAATTCTTGACCTTTTGCTCTTCCAGGTGAACTTTCTTATTATTTTTTTCTATATCTGTAAAATAATTTATTTGGCATGGCACTGACTAAGTAAATTAATTTAGGTAGTATTGCCATTTTTACTATATTTGCTCAGCCTACCTATAAGCACTTGATATTTTTACAATTGATTATATATGACTTTATTTGTGTGGAAGGTGTTTTTTAGTTGTGTTCATATAATTCCTGACTTTGCCTTGGCAAATAGACTCCCAAATATTTTATAATATCACAGTGATTTTAAATGGAATTTTTCTTTGTATTTCTTGCTGCTGGACTTTGTTGGTAATATGTAAAATCCCAATAATACTTGCCGATGGGTTTAAATAGTTGCTACTGATCATTTTAAGGAAGACTCCATGTATTCTATACTCTCTAGTGTTTTTAATAGAAATGGGTGTTGGATTTTATTAAATCCTTTTTCTGCCTCTGTTGAGATAATCATATAATTTTGTTAATTTGTTTACTAATGTAGTCAATTATGCTGATAGTTTTCCTAATATCGAATCAATCCTGCATTCTTGGTACAAATCCTACTTGGTCATGGTGTATTATCCTTGCTAACATTTTATTTAAGATTTTTGCATCAATATTTATTATGGAAATTGGTCTATAATTTTGTTTCTCTGTGTTTGCCCTACCTAGTTTAGGTATCAGCCCCATATGTGTCTCATAAAAGGAATTTGGTAGTATTCCTTCTTTCCCTATTTTTTCAAATATTTTATGTAGTACTGGAATTAATTGTTCTGTAAATGTTTGGTAGAATTTACATGTAAATCCATCTAGCCCTCGAGATTTTTTTCTTAGGGAATTGATAAATAGATTGTTATATTTCTTTTTCTAAATAGGACTACTTAAGTAATTTATTTCCTCTTCTATTAATTTGGACAAGCTATGTTTTTATAGGTATTCCTCCATTTCATTTAAATTATCAAATTTATTGACATATAGTTGGGCAAAATAACCTAATTATTGCTCTAATTTCCCCTTCATTGATGGAAAGTTCTCCCTTTTCATTGTTGAGACTGACAATTTAACTTTCTTCTGCTAATCAAATTAACTAAAGCTTTATCTATTTTGTTTTTTTCATAAAATCAATTCTTAGTTTTATTTATTAATGCAATAGTTTTCTTACTTTCAATTTTATTAATCTTCCCTTTTATTTTTAGAATTTAAAATTTAAAAATTTAGAAAAAAAAGATCAATGAATTGGCCATATTGAATTGGCGGATTTTAATTTGTTCTTTTTCTAGTTCTTTTTAGTTGCAAAACCAATTCATTGATCTTCCTTTTTTTTCATATTTATGCAAGTAAGCATCTAGAGATATAAAATTTCTCCTAATAAGTTCTTTGGCTGCATCCCACAAATTTTGGTATGTTGTCTCATAATTGTCATTCTCTTTATTGAAATTATTAATTGTGTTTATCATTTGCTGTTTCACCCATTCATTCTTTAGGATGAGATACTTTAGTTTCCAATTACTTTTTGCTCTATTTTTCTCTTGCCTCTTATTGCATGTAAATTTTATTGTATCATGATCTGATAAAAATGTATTTATTATTTCTGCCTTTTTGCATTTGATTTTGAGGTTTTTACCCTAAAACACACTCCATTTTTTTATAGGTTCCATGTACTGTCAAGAAAAAATATATATACCTTTCTGTTTCCATTCAATTTTCTCCAAAGTTGTATCATACCTGCCTTTTCTAGGATTCTATTTACTTCCTTATCTTCTTTATCATTTTATAATTTGAATTATCTAGCTCTGACAGAGCAAGTTTGAGATGTGTCCCTACTATAGTTCTGCTGTCTATTTCTTCTTGCAGCTCTCTTAACTTCTCTAGGAATTTGGATGCTATATAACTTGGTGAATGTATGTTTAGAATTAGTATTACTTCATTATCTATGGTACTTTTAAGTAGGATTTAGTTTCCTTATCCTTGGATTATTGCAATAGCTGTTAATGACTTTTCAAAGTCTTTCTCTCTTCCAAATTATCCTCTATTAAGATGCTAAATTGATTTTTGCCCTACAGCACAGGTATAACTCTGTCACTTTCCTCCCCATCCATTCAATAAACTTCTATTTCTCTCTATTGCCTTTAGAATGAAATATAAAATAATCTTCTTGGCAGATCATAAGGGCCTTCAAAGTTCTTCATAATGCAACATATCTTTCTAGTCATTTTATACTATATAAATATTTTTTTTTGCCATATAGTCTTTTATCCAGTTATATTGTCTTCCTTTCTCTTCCTCAAATAAGGCTCTTCATTTCTCAACTCTGGGCATTTTCTTAGGCTTTCCTTCATGTCTGAAGTATGTTCCTTTTCATCTCTGCCTATTGCCTTCCTTAGTTTCCTGTAAATCCCAAGTAAAATGCTATGTTCTACAAGAAATCTTTTTCAACTCCTCTTGATTTTAATGCCTTTCCTTTGTTAAATATTTCTCATATATTATGTATATATATGTTTGTTTGGTCTCCCATTAAATTATAAACTTCTTGAGAACACAGACTGACTTTGTATATTCGGAGTTTAGCATGGAATTTAATAATCCCTTTAAAATGTGTTGGTGGATTCTTCCTCCTTTTTTTTTTTTTTTTTTTCTTAAATAATGATATCTGCAAATGGATTGGAAAGGGATATATTAGGAATACATTTTAAAAAGGGAATATATTTTAAAAAGCAATGTTTTTTTTTCCCCTTTTTTGTTGAGAGAGTTGTATTACCTAATTTCAAACCCATCTAGGCCTAAATCTCCTCTATATCATTTACTAAAATGTAATATATAATATAAAAAGTATAAATGTATGATGCATAAATAAAGTAAAATATTATTTGTACTATTTAAGAAATTTTAGTGAACTTTAATGAACCTCTGAATCTAGAAACTTCTGTTCACACAAGTATAAACCAAAGAAATCAGGAGCTTTTTTACATTGGTTTAACAATTTTTTTTAAATCACTGTGACAGAAAGATAACAAACCTGCCAATAAGGTATTCACAGAAATCACAACAGACATTTCCAATAAAAAGTGGTCTATAATCACAAATTTGTCTTTAAGGGAATAACTATACATATCCTCTCAGTATCTCAAGGCAAGGAAAATTCTTCAGTTCTCAGGAAAATATAGTATACATTCATTTCAATGTGACCTACAAAGCTAAATCCACAACTATGAGAGAATGGAAATGGTGGGAAAGTAGACAAGCTAGTTAAATCCATGGATTAAGATAAAAGCTCATGTGGAAACAGAAGCTTTCAGGCAGAAAAGACTACTTGGGACATAGCCTGAGGCCTCAACTTTGAAACATTGACACATAGAGTATAATCTAACCCCTCAACCAAAGCCCCTCTTAAGTAAAAGAGACAAGTTGCAGGAAATAGTATCCAAAGGAATAAATGCTAGGCAGAGAATCAGCAAATATGGATTGCAGTCATTAAATATCCCAGTGTTTTAGGCATCTCTCTGAAGTTATAAATTGCAAAGAAAATGTTAATCTAAATTTTTTTTTATCTGGCAATTTCATATACTAATGAAACTATAGATCTGGTCTTATTCTTTACCTATTATTTATGGGGATCTTTTAAGAATAACACATAAGAAAGAAAAAAAACTGTCAGAAAAAAGGTCATAAAATATAAGATATTAATTATTATTACTATTATTAATGGTATTGTTCCTATAAGAAAATTAAAAAAAAAGAAAGGGCCTTTATTAAGCATTTATTATGTCCTAGGTACTGTTCTGAGAGAAACAAATATAAGGAAACAAGTTAATCCCCATTTTCAAATAATTTATATATATATATATATATATATATATATATATATATATATATATATATATATATATATATATATTCTAATGGAGTATGAAAACATATAAAGGAGAACTGGAAAGTGTGGGAGTAAGGATGAACATACCAGAATGGATATATATGGGAAGTGCAATGGAACTCTGGATCAGGAAAAAAAGAAATTGCAACTTCTGACAGAAACCAGGCTGGTTCCAGGGGTAGAATAAAATTTTCCAGAGGAGGAGGAGAAATATAGATAATGGCCTGAGAGAGAGAGGGAAAAGATACAGATTTTACCAACAAATCCTTTAAGTAATTATTATATGCCAGTTATTGTGTTAAATAATGGGGATATAAGTGGGCAAAATTGTCCCTGACTTCAAGAAGATTACATACGTCTCATGGGTTTATATTCTATTCACCCCCCCAAGATATATGAACACATAAATGAAAAAATAACAATCACCACCACGAAACAACTAAATTTGTAAGGGTTTTTTGAGGCTAAAGAAAACATGTTCTTTGATCAAAGAGAATTTATACTTTAAAGAATATATATATATATATATATATATATATATATATATATATATATATATATATATATATATATATAGTGATCCAATGCAAAAGTGGCTCAGAAATGGAATGGAGGAAAATTTGTATTTGTCAAGTCTTTAAGCAATGACAATTAATTCCAAAAAGAAACAATTGAAAATTGAACTGGGAAACAGAAGAAAACTGTAGGTTTTCAGTCAAGTTCTGACATTTTTCTCTTTAAGGGAAGAATATCATTTTTAGGAGAGAAAGAAACAAAATATTTACTATTTTTCTAATAGTATTTGATATAAATTAATCATATCTCCATTTTAACTAATGTATTTACAATTTGTGTGGACCTCTGGAGTTAGAAATTTAATATTAGCCCAAAATCAAAGAGAAAAGGGGAGGGATTTTTCTGTCTGCAACCTAATACAAGAAAAAGCCATTCATTATGCCTAAGCATAGGGATTTTCTCCTTACAAGTCTATTTAAAACTGAATGCCTTAAATATTATCTGAAGAGAAAATGTTACTGTTAAAATGTTAGCCAAGTTCAGTAGTACTTTCTAGTCTCTTCTATCTCCTACCATAGTTACTGTCTTTTTCTATTCTGTCACAAGAGAACTGGATTCAGAAAAATATATCCTTAAAGAAACCCTCTACCCCGAACACTAAATGTCAGCTTAGCTATCACTTAGAGAAATAACCCTGATAAGAATTAACAGTCAAGTGGGAACAATGTGTTTATGACCAGCTCAAGTTACCTTATAAACATGAGAACTTTATTCATGCTCAAAGAAGTCACAAAGGTCTATAATGATGGGACAGAGTTGGAGAACAACAAAGCCATGTTTTCCTGTATGAATTTTGTCTGACTGAAGTTGTATGATTAGATCTTCAGTTCCCAGAAAAGTAAATTGGGTGAAGAGGGTATTTTTTTAATAAAGAAAAGATAGAAATCCTGGGAGAAGGAGAAAAGGAAATAATTTAAAGAGGTGCCACTTGATGAAAAAGTCAAAATATAGAACTTGAGAAGTCCTGAGTTGGCAAGGGTAAAAAAAAAAAAAAGAAATGAACTACATTGGAAGTACAGATTGTCTTCTGGGCAGGCTGCTTACTGTGGGAAGGTTTTATAGAAGCACTGTGGAGGATGATACAAGATGGGGGTATAACCAGAGAAAATTGGTGGAGCAGAGGTGGAAAATCTGGAGAGTCAGAAACAGATAAGGTAACAGGTAAGAAGCGAGCTTGGATGGTGGCAAATCCTGTTGGAACGTCTTCAGGGTTTCATAATTTGTAATAAATTAAAAAAAAAGAATCAATCAATAAATAATGAATTTCTTGACCATGTTCACTTCAAAGCCTAAAGGTAATCTTGTTAACTGTCAGAAAATATAAGTGCAAATGAAAAGAGAAATTTTAAATATTTTTAAATAATTATATTGAAATCTAAATAAAACTACTTGAGCATTTCTGAACTTATTACATGATGTGAAATACAATTTTTAAGCCAAATATTGATTGAATATCTAAGTTCTTTTTGATACTAGCACATGGTATTGTATTCCAAACCTTTTGCATATATCCCTAAAGTCCAATAGTGTATAAAGTGAATTAGCTTGTGGGTAGAAGGGATTTATAATATAACTGGGGCTTTGCTTTACATCTTCCCAGATCACCTCAAGTGGAGGTTACCATATAGTACTTATTTCTAGAAGAAATTTCTAGAAAATATGGGTGGAATTAGACTTTTTTTTGGGGGGTCTACATAGCTCAAACAGACTATGATTTTAAAACTATATGACTTAGACGTTCTCATTCTTTCCTTATGACATTCAAAAAAGGACAGAGGTATAGATACCCACAGCATAAACACCATGAACTAAATAGGTTAGATCTTGGGCAGAATACATAACTATATACATACATATTTAGATCGACAGAAAGATACTCAAATTACATGAAAGGATACTGTGATTAGGAGAAAATTGTTTAGTGAGGACAAAAATAAAAAGGAATATAGTTCTTAATTTGAAAAAAATGAAGAAAAGGAAGTTGGACATCTGAAATGTAATAATTCTATACTTTAAAAAGCATATTCAGAAACAATAGCATTGACAAATGATTTTAGTTTTTTTTAATTAAAAAAAATAATTATCATTTCTATTTTGATGCAAACATTGACAGAAGCAAAGACCAAGAGTCCAACAGCAATACCAGATATTGCAGATCCAGGAACTGTTTATATAGGAGAAATATATATCTATATCTATCTATCTATCTATCTATCTATCTATCTATCTATCTATCTATCTATCTATACACACACACACACACACACACACACACACACACATATATATGTATATCTCAAAACTAAATAAGCATGAAGTTTCTCTTGTGAGTTTCTACTTGTGATTGATACACAATACATTTCCAAGAATTATTTTATAGAATGATAAATTAAGTCACAAAATTTGAGTTGCAGTTTAACAGATCCAGAAAAAACAGTAGAAATTGCCCTCTCATATGAGAGAAATAGCTAGAAAATGTGTAAATGATAAATAAAATGTATGATACACTGTCAGAAAAAAAATGATTCCAATTCAAATTATCTGCCTCAGAATTTTGATTGAAGTTATGGAAAGATTCCCAAGATGCAAGACCGAAAAACCTTATGTCAAAATGGAATGAGGAAACGCTGAAAGCTATATTGGATTAATATATATATATATATATATATATATATATATATATATATTTGACGTTTCCATGGTCATGTCTTATGCCAAACTCTCACAGCAGATGTTTTAAACACATTTTTATCCAAAGGTCATCAATGATTCATAACTGATATATATCTTAGCACCTTTGATTCATCTCACTAAATAGTACTAATTCTTTAAATCTTTATTTGAACTTTATTTTTATATTGTATTTAAAATACTGGTATTAGCAAAGTTAAATATAACTAATGAGAATAGTTTGAACCCAATTAAATGCACATTTTATTGCCAGCTATGGATTTAATACTTAATAACATTTTATTTTCAGTCATTTCATTCCGTCAAGTATATGCAATGAAAAAAGTTAAAAATGTCACAGCTGAAGAGAAATGAAGGGTAATGAAGTTATAGAACTTTTCATTTCCCCATTATTAGGTCAGTCATTTGGCAAAATGCAACTGGTCAGAGGGTAACAGAGTCGTACTTTCCAAACGATTTCCTTTTATTAAGTCTCCACTCCATTTTGCTTTTTCAGAGTAATACTTTGAAACTTTCTCAGAAAGCCAGAAATTAAGGCAATGTCTGAGTTCAAGAGTGAAAGAGTACTGAAATAGAGAAAATAAAGGGGGATGTTCTGGAATAAAATAGTGTGCTAGATTGTACATATAGTAAGGAAGAGTTGATGTGATGGTTAATCTTGCATCACGGTTTTTGGCTTCCCCTTTTTTCTTTTGAATATTTATAACAAAATTTTATTTTATTTTATTTTTATTTTATTTTTTTTTTATTTTTATTCACCTATCTTTTTAAAAAAATTTATTTAGAATTTTTTTCCACAGTATATATGCATAATTTTTTTTTATAAAATTATCCTTGTATTCATTTTTCCAAATTATCCACCCCCTCCCTCCACACCCTCCTCCCGATGACAGGCAATCCCATACATTTTACATATGTTACAATATAACCCAGATACAATATATGTGTGTAAATACCATTTTCTTGTTGCACATTAAGTATTAGATTCCGAAGGTATAAGTAACCTGGGTAGATAGACAGTAGTGCTAACAATTTACATTCACTTCCCAGTGTTCCTTCTCTGGGTGTAGTTATTTCTGTCCATCATTGATCAACTGGAAGTGAGTTGGATCTTCTTTATGTTGAAGATATCCATTTCCATCAGAATACATCTTCATACAACATTGAAGTGTACAGAGATCTTTTGGTTCTATTCATTTCACTCAGCATCAGTTGATATAAGTCTCTCCAAGCCTCTCTGTATTCCTCCTGCTGGTCATTTCTTACAGAACAATAATATTCCATAACCTTCATATACCATAATTTACCCAACCATTCTCCAATTGATGGACATCCATTCATCTTCCAGTTTCTAGCTACTACAAAAAGAGCTGCCACAAACATTTTGGCACATATAGGTCCCTTTCCGCTCTTTAGTATTTATTTATAACAAAATTTTAAATGCTGGGTAAGGTAAGAAGGAAAAGACATGTCTAGGGCACAAATGTGATGTTAAAAAAAGTCAAAAAATGTATTATATTTCATATAATATATGTATATTTATACAAATATTTATATAATATTATATGATAGAAACATATATAACATGTTCACAATACAAAATGTAACCTATGATAATATAATTATAATATCACTATATTAACACAATAGAATAGTAAAATATATTATAGAAAGATAGATAGAAAGAGAGAGTGGGGGGAATGTGGTGAAGGGAGGATGAGAAAAACACTGAAAGAGATGGAGGGAAGAATGAGAAAAAAGAAAAAATGAAAGAAAGGTAAAAAAGGAAAACAGGAATAAAGGAAGGAAGGAATAAAAGAAAGAAGGAAAGAAAGAAGGCAGAAGTAAGGAAAGAAGGCAGAAAAGAAAGAGGAAGGAAGAATGTAAAAAAGAGAAGAAGGAAGAGAGGGAAGAAGGAAGGGAAGAAGGAAGAAAAGGAGGGAGAAAAGAAGGGAGGGTAAAAGAAAATAAAATAAAATACTAAACCAAACAGTAAAACATTAATAGGTATTACCTCCCTTAACTAAATGGTAGTTTCAATGAAGGGGTAGGAAAAATATCCATTTAATTTGAATCCAGTAATTTTAAATAATATATAAATAGAGACAATATAGAAACAATAATTTCCTAGTTTTCAATTTTCTGCAGAGAAACGTCGCCAAATTTGTCTCTGAAATTTGTTCTCATTTAATTTTTCTGGATATGCAAATGCAAAATGCCTTGTCACTCTAGTAGTTTTAAGGAGCACCCTCAATAATTTCAGATAAGAGAAGAGGAAGGAGTTAACTATCAGGCCAATGACTATTTTAAATAAATAAGATAGGACAGGGTCAGCTTCTGGTTACAGCTTCTGTCAACTTGGTTATCACTAGAAAAAATAGAATTTTGAAGGGATACTCCCTGTTGAGCAGCAGGTATTCTTTAAATTTACTTGGATGCTTCATTATGGTCATTTTAAATTGTTTATCCCTGTCACCCTTGTGTTAAGATGATACCCAAATTCATCTGTATCAAATTTTGTTCTTGCTCTTAAAGAGATTGCAGACGAAGATCTTATGGGAATTCTTGGTGCCCATGACTTAATGCCAATATTGCTTCAGCTTTATTGTTAACTTAGCAAACAGCAGGGGTAATTTACCATCACAGGAGCTAATAAGGTCAAGTAATTTAAAAGGTTTTTGAAAGGAACAAAAGGAACTGGAATGTCAGCCAAAAAGAAATGCATCTAGAAACATGAATGACAGAAGGGTCACATAGGGGAGACATGGAAAAGTATTAGGGAGTCACTTTTACTAGTTGCTTAGACATTTTGAAAATCCCTTTAAAAATTTCTTCTCTATATAAATTTCTTCTTGGCTGATTTTGTAAAGTTCTCATTTATCTAAGGGCTATCAAGCTCTGAATACCCTTTAATCTAACAGTGTTTCTACTGGGCTTATATCCCAGGGAGATCTTAAAGGAGGGAAAGGGACCCACATGTGCAAAAATGTTTATGGGACCACTTTTTATAGAAACTGGAAAAGAATAAGTTTTATAGAAACTTATTTCGAAAATGGGTGAATAAGTTATAGAATATGAATATTATGGAATATTATTGTTCTATAAGAAATGATTAGGAGGATGATTTCAGAGATGCCTGGAGAGACTTACATGAACTGGTGCTAAGTGAAGTAAGCAGAACCAGGAGATCATTGTAAACAACATCAATATTATAGAATGATCAGTTCTGATGGGTGTGTTTCTTTTCAACAATGAGATGACTTAGGCCAGTTCTAATGATCTTATGATGAAAAGAGCCATCTACACCTAGAGAGAGGACAGTGGGAACTGAGTGTGGATCACAGCATAGCATTTTCATGCTTTTTGTTGTTTTTTTTTTTTTTTTTTTTTTTGCATTTTGTTTTCTTTCTAATTTTTTAACCTATTTGATTTGATTTTTCTTGTTCAGCAATATAATTGTATAAAAATGTATGCCAATATTGGATTTAACATATATTTTTACCATGTTTAACGCATATTGTATTACTTGCCATCTAGGAGATGGAGTGGGGGGAAGGGAGGAAATTGGAACACAATGTTTTGCAAGGGTCAATGTTAAAATGCATATTTTTTTGAAAATAAAAAAGGTTTAATAAAAAAAAAAATAAATTCATTTGAGCAGAGCCAAGATGGCAGAGAAAATACAGAACTTTGAGTTCTTCCTGGCTTCCTTCAGAGTCAATACTAGATCCAACATGTGAATGAATTTTGGGGTGACAGAACCCACAAATATTTGGAGTGTAATACATTTCTACCATAAGATATCTTGGAAGGAAGTCAGGAAAAGAATATATCAATTGGAGAGGAGGGAAGGGAAACATGCCCAGCATAACAGGCAGAATTTGGCCAGGCCCCCACAGCTCAGGGGGGAAATTGCAGCACCACTGGCCCCAGGACCATGAGAAACTAATGTCAACTTATAAAGAGAGCTCAGGATAATTAAAAAAAAATTGTACAAAAAATTGTAGCACCTACCTGTGCTTTAGGAGCAGACCTCAATCTTTAATAATGAGTAAAAAAGCAAAAAGAACCCTGACCATAGCTATTATAGAGACAGAGAAGAACAGACAGACCCCAAACACTGAAGACATCAAAGGCAAAACTACTCCAGAGAATGCTACAAAAGGGAATATAAACTGTTGTCCAACACAAAAAGCTCTTTTGAAAGAATTCAAAAAGAATCTTAAAAAAGAGTAAGAAGAAAAATGGGAAAAGGAAATGAGAGTTTTTCAGGAGAGTTTGGAAAAAGAAATGCAGAAATTGACTGAAGTAAACAATTCCTAAAAATACATTTGTTGAAATGGAAAAAAATATATACTTACAAAAAAGGCTTCTTAAAAAATAGAATTGGCAAAATGGAAAAAGAGAACAATTCCTCAAAAATAAAATTGTTGAAATTTTTAAAAATCCAATGAACAAAATAACTTCTTTAAAAGTGAAATATGCCAAAAAAAAAAGACTATATAGTGTAAAGAGCCTTGAAAAAAAAGTGAAATATGTCAACTGCAAAAGTAGGTGGGAAAGCTAACTGAAAAATTCACTGAAAAATTAGAATTGGACAAATGGAAGTGAATGAATCAATGAAAGATCAAGAATCAGTCAATCAAATCCCCCTCCTGTAAAAAAGAAAAAAGAATATGTATATATACACAACAAAATGTAAAATACCATATTGGAAAAAAGCAACTGACCTAGAAAATAGATCCAAGAGTTAATCTAAAAATTAATGGACTACCTGAAAATCACAATGAAATAAAAGAGCCCCAGACAACATCTTTCAAGATATCATCAAGGTAAACTGCTCTGATATACTAGAAAAAGAGGGTAAAATAGCTATTGGAAGATCACTCCTAAAGAAGACTCTTTAAAAAAAGAAAAAAAAAAACACTATACTTTAAAAGTTAGAAAATTTACATCCCTACATGGAAAGATGATATATGTAGCTTTTGAGAACTATGTCTTTGTTTAGTGGTATACTTAGAGAGTGTAGGTATAAGGTGAATTTAGTGTGATAATATAAAAAAGAAACTATGGAGGGAAAAGATATAATACTGGAAGAAGAGAAAAAAGAAGAAAGAAGAAGAGGCAAAATGGAGTAAATTGTATCACATGAAGAGGCAAAAAAATGTATTACAGAGGGAAAGAAAAGAGTGGGATGAATATTGTTCAAAACTTAATCTCATCAGATTTGATTCAAAGAAGGAATATCATATATACTTAGTTTTGTACAGAAACTTCTCTCACTCTATAGGGAAGTAAGAGGACTAAAAGAAGGTAGAGCAAAAGTAGAAGGGGAAAAGAATAAGAAAAAGGTAGGGACAGAAAACAGGGAGAACAGATTGAGGGAGATGGTGGTCAAAAGCAAAATACTAGGGAGGAAGGAAAGGTGGAAAGAATAGAGAAAAGTATAATTTAGACAAAATAGGATGGAAGGAAATACAAGAGTTAGTCATTTTAAATGTGAATGTGAAAGAATGTGAAAGGAGTGAGTCTGTTATTAAATATAAGTGTCTAGCAGTTATATTAAAAAATTTTTGTACAAATAAAACTAATGCAGACAAAATTAGAAGGGAAACAATAACCTTGGAAAAACATTTTACACTTAAGGGTTTATAAAGCCCTCATTTCTAAAACATGTAGAGAATTGACTCAAATGTATAAGAATTCAAGTTATTTTCCAATTGATAAATGGTCAAAGGATATGAACAGACAATTTTCAGATGAAGAAATTGGAACCATTTCTAATCATATGAAAAGCTGTTCCAAATCACTATTGATCAGAGAAATGCAAATTAAGACAACTCTGAAATACCACTACATACTTCTCAGATTGGCTAAGATCACAAGAAAAAGATAATGATGAATATTGGAGGGGATGTGGGAAAACTGGGACACTGATACATTATTGGTGGAACTGTGAACAGATCCAACCATTCTGGAGAGCAATTTGGAACTATGTCCAAAGGGTTATCAAACTGTGCAAACCCTTTGATCCAGTGGTGTATCTATTGGGCCTATATCCCAAAGAGATCTTAAGGGAGGGCAAGGGACCCACCTGTACAAAGATGCTAGCAGCCCTTTTTGTAGTGGCAAGAATCTGAAAACTGAGTGGATGCCCATCAATTAGAGAATAGCTGAATAAATTGTGGTATATTAATGTTATAGAATATTATTCTTCTGTAAGAAATGACCAGCAGGATATTGATATAGAGGCCTGGAGAAACTTACATGAGCTTACGGTAAGTGAAATAAGCAGAACCCGGAAATCATTGTACACAGCAATAACAAGATTATAAGATGATCAATTCTAATGGACATGGCTCTCTTCAACAATGAGATGATTCAAACCAATTCCACTTGTTCAGTGATGAAGAGAGCCTTCTATACCCAGAAAGAAGATCATGGGAATTGAGTGTGGAACAAACATAGCATTCTCACTCTCTCTCTCTATTGTTGTTTGCTTGCATTTTTTCTTTCTCATTTTTTCCTATTTGACCTGATTTTTCTTGTGTAGCAAGATAGTTGTATAAATATGTATGCATATATTGGATTTAGCATATACTTCTATCATATCTAACATATATTAGATTATTTTCTATTTAAGGGAGGGGTGGGGGAAAGGGAGGGAAAGCTGGAATATAAGGTTCTGTAAGGGTAAATGCTAAACATTTTTCCATGTATATGTTTTCAAAATAAAAGTTTTAACAAAAAATAAAGTCTTATTACTATATTATGTTTAAGTTTCCATCCATATTTATTAGAAATATTGAACTATAGATCTTTTCCTCTGAATCAAGAGTTAGGATTATATTTGTCTGACAAAATGAATTTGCTAGTATTTTCTTTATTAATTTTGAAAATAGTTTGTATAACATAATTAATTATTTTCTAATTGTTTGGTAGAATATATCACTGAATCTGGACCAGATTTTTAAAAATTTTGTTTCATTGAAAATCTCCTAGAACCCAGTAGTTAATATAATAAAATCTGACAAATCAAAAATAAAATAAAAAAAAAACCAGAATCCTATAATATGTTGTTTACAAGAAACACATTTGAAGTATAAAGATAAATATAGAGTAAAAGTGAAAGTCTGGTACAGAATCTATTATGCTTCAACTAAAATTTAAAAATAAAGCAGGGTTAGTGATCCTAATCTCAGGCCAAACAAAAGCAAAAATATAACAAATACATTTAATTAAAAGACATAACAAACAACAAAAAAAAAACCTACATATTTCTAAAGGTATCATAGATAATGAAGTAATATCAATACTAAACAGAATACACCAAGTGGTATAGAATTTCAATTACTAGAGAAGAAATTAAGAGAGTTGCAAGAAGGCAGCAAAACTATACTATCGGAAATCCCATACTCCCTCTATCAGAACTCAATAAATCAAACCACAAAATAAACAATGTAGAGAACTCCCAGGAAGCTAGAAACTTCTGTAACTGGGATGTTCCCCTCTTCCTAAGATTAATAAAGGAGGCATTTAAGCTTGAAATCATGAGAAAACCTAAGGTTTTGGTATCATTACTGAGACTTTGTGAACTTTACACAAGATTGAGTCCCTAAAAACTAACAACATGCTTCAAAGAGTAATATCATAGAAAGGAGAAACCAGGATTGGTCACAGAACAGTGCCTTTCATAATAGCATATAGTTTTAAGATATATAAGCAACATGATTTCTCTTAATAAATGGCTCTTTTGAATTATCAGCAACCTTGTCTCCTTATTTTCAACCACCACTAGCCCATTTCTATTGTGCTGGTCAAAACAAAACAATAAAGAAGTTAAGAAAATAAATAGAATTTTAGAAAAGTTAGGTATGTTAGAAATTTGGAGAACATTGAATTTTTTTTTCAGTAGTACATGGAACTTATACAAAAAGTGATCATGTATTGGGGCATAAATATTTCACAATCAAATGCAGAAAGGGAGACATAAATACATCCTTTTCACATCACAATACCATACATTTTTTTCTTTCTTTGTTTTGGCTTTTCCTAGTTTTGGTATCAATATTACACTTGTATCAGAAAGAATTCAGCATATTTTTTCTATACTGATCATTCCAAAAAAGTTTACATAATATTGGGATTAATTGTTCTTTAAATGTTTGATATAATTCACTTGTAAATCCATCTAGCCCTGGAGATTTTTTTTTTTTCTTAAGCAGATCATTAACAGTTTGTTGATTTTTTTTTCTATAATGGAACTTTTAAAATAATTTATTTCCTCTTCTATTAATCAGGGTAATTTATATTTTGTAACTATTCATTCATTTAAGTTAAATGGTCAGATTTGCTGCTATACAGTTGGGCAAAATAGCTACTAATTATTGCTTTAATTTCTTTTTCATTGATAATAAGTTCATATTTTTCATTGTTGATGCTCATATTTTTTTTCTTTCTTTTTTCTAATCAAATTAACTAAAAGTTTGTCTATTTTGTTGGTTATGTCACAAAGCCAACTCTTAGTTTTATTAAGCAATTCAAATTTTTTAGTTTTAATTTTATTAATATCTCCTTTGAGTTTTAAAATTTATAATTTATTATTTAATTGGAGTTTTTTAAATTTTTGTAGCTTTTTTTCTTCAATTACATGTCAAATTTATTGATCTTCTCTTTCTCTATTTTATTCATATAACTATTTAGAGATATCAAATTTACCCTTGGCCATATCCATAGGTTTTGGTATGTTGTCTCATTATTTTTATTCTTTTCGTTGAAAATATAGATTGTGTGATTTGTTGTTTAACTCACTGATTATTTAGAATTAGGATTATTTTATTTCCAATTGTTTTTTAGGTTTATCTTACTCTGGCCCTGTATTGAATGTAATTTTTATAGCACTGTGGTCTGAAAAGGAGGCATTTGCTATTTCTGCCTTTCTGCATTGATTGTGCGGTTTTTATGCCCTAATACATAGTCAAATTCCACGTAGATGCCACTGCTGCTGAGAAAATAAAATGCATTCCTTTCTGCCCTATTCATTTTTCTCAAGAGATCTATTTTATCTAAGTTTTATAGGATTTTATTAATTTCCCCAGTTTCTTTTTTTGTTTGTTTGTTTATTTTGTGGTTAGATTTGTCTGATTCTGAGAAGGGAAAGTTGAGATGCCACACTAATATAGTTTTGTTGTTTATTTCTTCATTTAATTGGCTTAATATCTTCTGTAAGAATTTGGATGTTCTACTACTTGGTGTATATTATTTAGTATTGTTACTCCTTCCGTTTTTGTTCATGGTATACCTTAATAACTAGATGTAATTTCCTTATCTCTTTTAATTAATCTAGGTTTGCTTTTGCTTTATCTGAGATCAGAACTTCTACTCCTCAGCCTGCTAATATTAAGATTTTAAGGGGTAGTGAAGATATTTGTGACAATAGGAGAAGTGGCAGACTCAAGGCCCCAATATCCCAAGCAGCTACAAATCTCCCAAGGGCTTCCCAAACAAGATTAAAATATAGTTGAGCAATATTTAAAAAAAATAAATTCAATTAAAATATAACTTAATTTATGATTTTAAAATACATATGGAAATCTGCAGGAATCTGTTTCAATTTGAATTTGAAATTACTGTTGAGTTGATTCCTATTCAAATATGGCTTGACTCAGATGATCTCTGACCTCCTTTCCAACTGATATTCTCTGTTTTTTTCTTTCCCTCCTAATCCTACATGAAAGCACATGGTGGACAAAGAAAAGAAGTGTAGAGTCAGAGGAAGCAATGGAGATGGTGAAGAGTCACATTTTCTGTGTCATAAACAGTACAAATATCACAATTTTCAGTATCAATATTAGATACAAGCACAAGTTTACTGTACCAACAACCACATGAATTTTAGACAACTAGGATTTGCTCCCATGTTATATATCTTTTCCTAGGTGATTAAATATTTCAGTAGTTTTTATTCCCATTAAGATAGTTCAATTTTATTTTTCCAAAGAATCATATTTATTCATAACTTTAAAACATGGGGATAAACTCTACAAATAACAAAAGATCTTAAAACTGATAAGAACATAATATCAAAACAACATAAATAATTCTCAAACTTTCAAAATATTTTTCTCTATTTAGAAAACCCCACTACAACATTATTTACAACAATATATTGACTAGTACATATTTCAAAGAAATGGGTCTAAAAATATCTCTAACTAGACATGTCTAAAATAGAAATTACCTTTCTCTAAAAACTAACTCATCCTCAAAACTCTGCCCTTCTGTTCAAGGTAGTGTAACTCTTCTTTTTAAAAATTATGTAATAGCTTTTTATTTTCAAAATAAATCTAGTTTTCAACATTTAACTTTGCAAAACTTTGTGTTGCAATTTCCCCCTCTTTTCTTCCACTCCCTTCTTTAGACAGCAAGCAATCCAATATATGTTAATCATTACAATTATTCTACATACATTTCCATATTTCACATGCTACACAAGAAAAATAAGATCAAAAAGGGAAAAAATGATAAACAAAACAAAACAAACAAACAAAAAAAAACCCAAGCAAACAATAACAAAAAGGTGAAAAAAAAAAGCTTTGTTGTGATCCCCATTAAGTCCTGACAGTCTTCTTTATGTCTCCATCATAAGTCTATTGGAATTAGCCTGAATCATCTCATTGTTGAAAAGAGCCATGTCCATCAGAATTGATCGTCACATAATCCTGTTGTTGCTGTGTATAATATTCTCTTGATTCTACTCATTTAACATCAGTTCATATAAGTCTCCAGGCCTTTCTGAAATCATCTTGATTATCATTCCTTACATTACAATAATAGTCCATAACATTCATATACCATAACTTATTCAACCATTCACGAACTGATGAAAATCCACACAGTTTCCATTTCCTTGCCACTACAAAAAGGGCAACTACAAATATTTTTGCATTGCATTTACCTTTTAATGATTTCTTTGGGATACAAACCTAGTAGAGACACTAATGGACCAAAGGGTATGTGCAGTTTGATAGACCTTTGGGCATATTTCCAAATTGCTCTAGAATTATTTGATCAGTTCACAACTTCATCAACAATATATTAGTATCCCAGTTTTCATGTATGTCTTCCAACATTATTATCTTTTCCTGCCATCTTAGCCAATTTGAAAGGTGTGTAGTGGTACATCAGAGTTGTCTTAATTTGCATTTCTCTCATCAGTAGTGATTTAGAGCATGTTTTCTATAATTAGAAATGGTTTTATTTCTTCATTTGAAAATTGTCTGTTAGATCCTTTGACCATTTAATTGTATTGCGACTAATCTAATCTCAAATTAATAACCCTAAAATCATCTTTGATCCCCCTCACCAGATGTGACCAAACAATTGGCATATCTTGCTGGTTTTAGCTCCACAGTATGTCTTGAATTTTTCTCCTTTTCTCATCTCACAGAGACTCCACTTTATTTTAAGTCTTCACCGCCTCTCAACTAGATCATTCTAGTGGTCTCTTAATTGGTCTCCCTATCTTAAGCTTCTTCCCATTCTAATTTGCCTTACATACTATTGTCAGAGTGATGTTTTCCCCTTAAGCACAGACAGACCATGTCACTCTTCTACTCAATAACTAATATCCACTGTCACTTCTAAGATAATATATGAACTCCTCTATTGAGGTCTTAAAAACTTTTCAGTACCTGGTCCGTTCCTACTTTTCCAGCCACATCAGATATTGCTCCAACTTCTATACTCATCAATCCTGCCAAACTCACATCCTCTCTGCTCTTTCCACACAAGACTACATCTCTCATCTCTGTGCCTTTTTCATTAGTTGTGATGCATGTCTGTAACTCCCTCCTCACCTTCACCTCAAGAAATCTCTCTTTGCTTTTAAAATTGTAGCTTGAGTACCATTAGTTATTCTTGTAAACCTCTGAAAATAAATGATCAGATCTTACAGAGATTAGTTTCATTAAAAAATCCTTGTTTATTCCATTAGAAGAGGGAAAGTAACATTTTCCCCAGTTACATTCAAAACAATTTTTAATTTTTTTTAAATTTTTGAGCTTTAGGTTCTCTCCCTTATCCTCACCCACAATTTAAAAAAAAATACACTAGTAAAGTTATGCAAAACATTTTTCATAAAAGTCAAGTTGTGAAAAAAAAAACACATAGATCTCCCACTCTAATGAAAATTTACAAATCCTCAAGAAAAATTAGGTTTAAAAATCTATATAGAGAGAATGAGAGACTGTTTCAATTTGTATTCAGACACAATCATTTTCTTTTCTAGATATGGATAAGATTTTTCATTATAAGTTCTTCAGAATATTCATGGGTGATTATGTTACTGAGAATAGCAAATTTATGCACAGCTGGTCATCCCAGAGCATTGAGATTACTTTGTATACAGTGCATTTCACTACATTCCACTTTGCTTGAGTTCATGGAGGAGTTTCCAGGATTGTTTTTTTTTTTTTTTCTTGAAAACATTCTGCTCATCATTTTCCATAGAACAATAATATTACACCAAAAACATATGTAAGGAATCCCAGTAAGCAAGTAATCTTAAGTCTTAGGCATGTTTTTTGTATGTGACTCTCTGTGTGTAACTTTTTGCTGAGAACATAAAAATGTACTTTCAGTTATCTGATGGAATTCTGGGAAAAGCATAAAGAAAGGCAGGCCAATTTTTCTGGTCTATTAATCAATGATTATCCTTTATTGCAGGTCTATTTTTACTCCAAAAATCTACTCAGTTCCTTGAGTAAACATAACCCTCCTAAAGGAATGAATGAATATTCTCCTTGGGAGGCCTCTTGGGATGAAGTGTCCTGTACCTGGGAAGTTGCTATGTCTCAAGAGACACATATCAAATGAGAGTTCTTAATGTAGTGTATTCTTTGTTCTTAGCCTATAAAAATGCCTTAGTGGGAAAGGGACTTTGAGGATTTAGGCTAGGAAGTCTAATAAAAACGTGCCTAGCAATGGCTCCCACTTGAGACCCTGAATGTGACCATTCTTCAAGCCAAGTAATTCAGATATTGGTGTTTCATTGGAGTGGTGATGATGTATGTTATATATTGTTGTTTGTTATTGTGACTACTATGTTTGTAATTTGTGTAATACTTTGTGCTATGAATTTTCTTTTTTCATATCTTTTAAAATCAAGGTTCTGAGCATTGATAAGGGTGTGCCCATACTCTTTCAGTTTATGCCTGTTGAATATGAATTCTGAACCTAGATTAATATTACAACTCACACCACAATTTATTGGACCATTCCTTAATTGATTGGCATCCCCTCAATTTTCATTTTTTTCCTTGACAAGAGAGTTCCTATAAATATTTTTGTACATATGATAATTTTCCTTTCCCCCCAATTTTCTTTTGGTATTCATGTCAAATAGTGGTATTCCTAGGTCAAAGGATATGCAGAAATTTATAGTACTTTGGGCACAGATCATATCTTTTGATCCTTTATCATTTGGGGCATGGCTCTTAATTTTCATAAGTTTGACTCAATTTCCTCTATGTTTCAAAAATGAGGCTTTATAAGAGAAATTTGCTTTGAAATTATTTTTTATAATTACTATTGCTAATTGAATTTCCCACATTTATTATTTGAGGTGATATTTAAAAACAATAAGGGTACAGAAACAATTGTATTAAGAAAAGAGGAAAGGGGAGGTAAAATGGGGCAAATTAAATTACATGAAAAGGCACATAAGATGTGTTACAGTAGAGGAAAGAAGAATGGGACACGAACATTCATCTAATGCTTGGTCTCATCAGAATTGACTCAAAGAGGGAATGGCATACTCAGTTGGATATAGAGATTTATCTTACCTTATAGGGAAGTAGGGGGAAAGAAAATGGAGGGACTAGATAAAAGGAAGGATAGAAACACCAGCCAGGGGCAAGAAAAGAGAGAAGGAGTGATGAAAGGGAGGGTAAACTGAGAAATGAGGTGACCAGAAGCAAAACATTGGTGAGAAGTGATGGGGGAAAGAAAGAGAAAAATGTTTTTTATTTTTTATTTTTTTAATTTAATTTTTATTTTATTTTATAATTATAACTTTTTTTGACAGTACATATGCATGGGTAATTTTTTACAACATTATCCCTATCCAAGAACACTGAATGTCTTTCCAATTATTTAAATCTGACTTTATTTTTGTGGCAAGTGTTTTGTAATTTTGCTCGTATAATTCCTGACTCTCCTTTGGCAGATATATTCCCAAATATTTTATACTATCGACCGTTATTTTGAATGGACTTTCTCTTTGTATTTCTTGCTGTTGGATTGTGTTGTTAATGTGTAAAAATGCTGAGGATTTATGTGGATTTATTTTGTATCCTGTCACTTTGCTAAAATTCTGAATTGTTTCTAATAGCTTTTTAGCAGAGTCTTTGGGGTTCTCTAAGTATACCATCATGTCATCTGTGAAAAGTGATAATTTGATTTCCTCATTTCCTACTCTAATTCCTTGAATCTCTTTCTCAGCTCTTATTGCCGAGGCTAGAGTTTCTAGTACTATATTGAAAAGTAATGGTGATAGTGGGCAACCTTGTTTCACTCCTGATCTTACTGGGAAAGGTTCCAGTTTATCGCCATTACATATGATGTTTACTGAAGTTTTTAAATATATGCTCCTTATTATTTTAAGTAATAGTCCATTTATTCCTATACTCTCAAGCGTTTTTAATAGGAATGGATGTTGGATTTTATCAAATGCTTTTTCTGTATCTATTGAGATGATCATATGGTTTTTATTAATTTGATTATTAATATGGTCAATTATACTAATAGTTTTCCTAATATTAAACCAGCCCTTCATTCCTGGTATAAATCCCACTTGGTCATGGTGTATTATCTTGGGGATGATTTTCTGAAGTCTATTTGCTAATATCTTATTTAAGATTTTAGCATCATTATTCATTAAGGAAATTGGTCTATAGTTTTCTTTCTCAGTTTTCAATCTACCTGATTTAGGTATCAGTACCGTGTCTGTGTCATAGAAGGAATTTGGTAGGACTCCTTCAATCCCTATCTTTTCAAATAGTTTACATAGCATTGGAGTTAGTTGTTCTTTAAATGTTTGGTATAATTCACATGTATATCCATCTGGTCCTGGAGACTTTTTCTTAGGAAGTTGGTTGATAGCTTGGTCTATTTCTTTTTCTGAGATGGGACTATTTAGACTACTTACTTCTTCCTCTGTTAATCTGGGCAAGCTATATTTTTGAAGGTATTCTTCCATTTCATTTACGTTATTGAATTTATTGGCATAAAGTTGAGCAAAGTAGCTCTTTACTATTGTTCTAATTTCCTCTTCATTAGTGGTGAGTTCACCCTTTTCATTTTCAAGACTAACAATTTGCTTTTTCTCTTTCCTTTTTTTAATCAGGTTTACTAAGGGTTTGTCTATTTTGTTGGTTTTTTCATAGAACCAACTCTTAGTTTTATTAATTAATTCAATAGTTTTTTTTTTCAATTTTATTAATCTCACCTTTTATTTTTTGAATTTCAAGTTTTGTGTTTGTCTAGGGGTTTTTGATTTGTTCCTTTTCTAGCAATTTTAGTTGTAAGCCCAATTCGTTGACCCTCTCTTTCTCTATTTTATGCAAGTAGGCCTGTAGAGATATAAAACTTCCCCTTATTACTGCTTTGGCTGTATCCCACACATTTTGGTATGATGTCTCATTATTTCATTTTCTTGGGTGAAGTTAATAATTATGTCTATGATTTGGTGTTTTACCCAATCATTCTTTGGTATAAGATTATTTAGTTTCCAATTGTTTTTTGGTCTATTTTCCCCTGGCTTTTTATTAAATGTAATTTTGATTGCATTGTGGTCTGAAAAAGGATGCATTTACTATTTCTGCCTTACTGCATTTGATTTTGAGGTGTTTATGCCCTAGTATATGATCAATTTTTGTATAGGTTCCATGAACTGCTGAGAAGAAAGTATATTCCTTTCTGTCTCCATTTAGCTTTCGCCAAAGATCTATCATATCAAACTTTTCTAGAATTCTATTTACCTCTTTGACTTCTTTCTTATTTATTTTGTGGTTTGATTTATCTAATTCTGAGAGTGCATGGTTGAGATCTCCCACTATTATAGTTTTGCTATCTATTTCCTCTTGTAGCTCTCTTAATTTCTCTTTTAAGAATTTAGATGCTGCACCACTTGGTGCATATATGTTTAATATTGATACTGCTTCATTATTGATGCTGCCCTTTAGCAGGATATAATGCCCTTTCTTATCTCTTTTAATTAGATCAATTTTTGTTTTTGCTTGAACTGAGATGAGGATGGCTACTCCTGCTTTTTTGGTTTTGCCTGAAGCATAATAGATTCTGCTCCACCCTTTTACTTTTAGTTTGAATGTCTCACCCTGTTTCAGGTGTGTTTCCTGTAAACAACATATAGTAGGATTCTGACTTTTAATCCAGTCTGCTAACTGCTTCCTCTTTATGAGGCAGTTTGCCCCATTCACATTTATGGTTAGAAGGACTAATTCTATATTGCTTGCCATCCTATTAACTCCTGCTTATGTTTTTCTCCTTTCCTTCCCTCTTACCCTCCTACCCAGTATTAAACTGGTGAACACCACTTGCTTTTCACAGTCCTCCCTTTTTAGGATCCCTCCCCCACCTTAAAGTTCCTCCCCTTATTTTACCCCTTTTCCTCAAAATTTCTGTATTCCCTTCCCCTTAGCTTACTCCTTCCCTTTCACTTTTCAATGAAGTGGAAGAAGTTTCACCATAAATCGAATATGTCTATTGATACGCACTATGCTCATCTCCCTCCTTTCTTTCTCTCAGATATAATAGGTTACCTTTGCCTCTTCATGAGATGTAGTACCACCACTTTACACTTTTTTATGATATAATCTCCTTTCCACCTCTAGTTTCTAAGACAAATTGTACATATGTTCTTTACATAATTTTCTGGCAGAAGTATAGTTCTCAAGATTTCTTTTTACCTTTTTAGAAATCTCTTGAGTTCTGTATTTGAAGATCAAACCTTTTATGTAGGTCTGTTTTTTTTTTTTTTTTTTCATCAAAAATAGATGGAATTCATTTATTTTGTTAAATGTCCATCTTCTTCCCTGGAAAATAATGCTCATTCTTGCTGGGTAAGTTATTCTTGGCTGCATACCAAGTTCCTTAGCCTTTCAGAATATCATGTTCCAGACCCTTTGTTCTTTTAATGTGGACACTGCTAGATCCTGGGTTATCCTTATTGTGGATCCTCCATATCTGAATTGCTTTTTTCTAGCATCTTCCAATATCTTTTCCTTTGTCTAATGGTTCTTGAACTTGGCCACTATATTTCTTGGCGTTTTGATTTTAAGGTCCCTTTCAGTAGGTGATCGATGAATTTTTTCAATGTCTATTTTACCCTCTGTTTCCAGAACGTCTGGGGAGTTCTCTTTGATAATTTCCTCGAAAATGGTGTCCAAGCTCTTTTTTTCCTCACATTTTTCAGGGAGTCTGATTATTCTCAAATTGTCTCTCCTGGATCTGTTTTCCAGGTCTGGTGTCTTTCTAGTAAGGTACTTGACATTCTTTTCAATTGTTTAATTTCTCTGGTTTTGCTTGACTACCTCTTGGTTTCTCCTTCAGTCATTCATTTCGACTTGTTCCAGTCTAATTTTCAATGATGTATTTTCTTCACTCACTTTTTTTTATATCTCTTTGTAATTGTCCAATTGAGTTTTATCTTCCATGGAATTTTTTTCCATTTTATTTTTTAGAGAGCTGTTTTCTTTTTCCAGCTCACTAATCCTGTTTTCCTTGGAATTGTTTACCTTTTCCAGCTCACTAATCTTGTTTCTAAATGATTTGATTTCTTTATCCACTCTGTCTTTGAATGCATGGGATGACTTCTCCAGGCTCTCTTGCCAAGCTTCCCTTTCCTTTTCCCATTTCTCTTCCAGCTCTCTTGTGAGAGCCTTTTTGATTTCCTCTATGAGATTCTTTTGTATTGAGGAGCAGCTCATATCCCTCTTAGGGGATTCATCTGGGTACAGTCTGTTTTTAGTCTCTTCAGGGTTTGAAGTCTGCTCTCTCTCCATACAAAAGCTGTCAATGGTTAGAGCCCTTTTGAATTTTTTGTTCATTTTGTAAGAGTAGGAATCGAAGAAAACAAATTGACAAGAGAAACAATTAATCTCTTTTGCGGGGGATGGTGCTGGATGGTATTAATGGGCTTCCTCTACAGACTGGGGGTAGGGCAGCAGAGAGCCACTAACAGAACAGCAATGACTGTACTGAGTCTGAGCTCTGAGGCTCTGAGAATGCCCTGAGTCAGTCCAGGTGGGGATTGGGGGTGGCCAGGTTCTCAGAAACACTGGCTTTCTGGGGTTTTAATCTTCACTTCTGGTGTTTACACCCTTTCCGCTGCTCCTGGCTTGCTGCCAAGATGGAGTATCCACACTGGGAAAAAAGTCTTTTCGCAGAAATGGCAGAGATCGTACCCCTCCCCCTCAGGTCTGAGCTGTGTGATCTGCCTGTCTTGCTCTGGCTTGCCTGCCCTCAGTCTGCGCCCAGTCTGATTGACCCCCCCCCCCAAGCAAACATAGACCTTTTCTGGGGACTTTCAAGGATGTCTTCTCTTGGTGATTATTTGTGGATTTCTTTCTGGGTCAAGCATTAAGTCTGAGGCTTGTCATGAAATAAGTTTTGAGAGAAAACGAGGAGCTCAAGCAGCTGTCTGCCTCCACGCCGCCATCTTGGCTGGAAGTTGAGAAAAGGTTTTTTAAAAGGAGAGAAAATAGAATGGAACAATACACACAGCTGTGAATGTGAATGGAACTCCCATAAATGGAAGCAGACAGCAGAATGGATTAGTTGTGCACAACTGAGAAAAGAATATATTTCCCTGTCCCCCACTCAATTTTTTTCCACAGTACTAAAATATCTAATTTTTCTAATATTCTCTTTCTCTCCTTAACTTCTTTCATGTTTATTTTGTCGTTAGATTTATGTAATTCTGAAACAGAGAATTTGAGGTTCCCCACTAGTTGTTTTGCTCCTTATTTCTTCTTGAAATTCTCTGAACTTCTGCTTTAAGAATTTTGATGCTATACCACTTGGTGCACATATATTTAGTATTATTGTTGTTCAATATCTGTTATTCTTTTTAACAAGATGTAGTTTCTTTCCTTATCTCTTTTAACTAGATTTATTTTTGTTCCTTTTAAAGGGCTAGAACTGAGCAGACGCACTTGATGTAAGATAACTTAGCACTTAAGGCTAAATACTAATTGGACAATTCTCTATTAACATATGCTTGGAGGATTACCCTACTCAACTCTGTGCTGGCTCGATCTGTGAGTGTGAACAGAGAAGGGAAGACAGATCAGTAGGACAAGCAGGATCATTCTTTGGCAGTGGAGAGAGAGAAAGGAGGTTTGGAGATTCCTATATCTAATCCCCTGATGGTGACCCCAAAAGACCAAGAAAAATACTTTTGTTTATCCTGACTCTGGCTGATTCTAAGATATCCAGAGTACTAATGCAGTCACAACAATTGCTGCTTTGTCTGAGATCAGAATTGTTACTTTTGCTTTTTTTATTTCAACTGTAGCATAATATATTTTTCTCCAACCTTTATCTGTGTGTATTTCTCTGATTCAAATGTGTATATTATAAACAATATATTGTAGGATTCTGGTTTTTAATCCATTCTGCTGTCTGCTTCCATTTATGCTAGGCATGAAAATATCACACTTAAATGCATAAGGGCAGAAGTGTTAAATGTATGTTTTAAGATCATTATGCAAAAAATAAAGTACTATGAAAAGATATACTATCAACTGATTGGAAATTAAATAATCTAATCTTAAATAATGAATGCATCAAACAATAAATAAAAACCAATAAATAATTTCATTTAAAAAATGAAAAAAATAAATGAGGCAACACTAAAATTTATGGAGTGAAGTCAAAGCAGTTCTTAAACGAAATAGTATAACTCTAAGTACTTATATGAATAATATAGAGGGTGGAAAAAAAGTCAAAGCTGGGAAACACTTTTTTACAACCAATATTGCTGATAAAGACCTCATTTCTAAAATATATAGGAAACTGAGTCAAATTTACAAGAATAGAAATCATTTCTCAATTGCTAAATTGTCAAAGAATATGAACATGAAGTTTTCAGATGAAAAAATTAAAATTGTAATCATGTAAAAATACTGTAAATCACTATTGGTTACAAATATGCAAACTGAAACTACTCTGAGGTACCATCTCACACCCATCAGATGGGCTAATATGACAGAAAAGGGAAAAAAATAATGTAGAAGATGTGGGACATTGGAACACCAATATATTGTTGGAGGAGTTGTGAAAAATTTTAAATATTCTGGAGAATAATTTTTAAGAACCATGATGTAAAATGCTATTCATATCCAGAGAATGATTTTGGACTTCAAATACAGATTAAAGAATAATATTGTCATTTATTGTTATGATTTTTCTTTCTGATAATTTCCCCCATTTTTCTTATTCTTCTTTCACAACATAACTAATGTGAAAATTTTTATAGTATTACACATGTATAAACTATATCAGATTTGTTGCTATCTTGGGGAAGGGTGAAAAAAGAAAGGGAAAAAATAGAAATCTAAATCATATAAATAAATGTCAAACTAATAAATAAACATTAAAAAAAGAAAAACAAATAACTTTGAATTGAAATGTACTGTCAGTTGGTGGGATGAGGCATATAGAGAATAATCATCTACAAAAGTTATCTGTTCCAAGTCTTTTTTTTTTTTTATTATATATATATATATATTTTATAATATTATCCCTTGTATTCATTTTTCCAATTTACCCCCCCTCCCTCTATTCCCTCCCCCCGACGACAGGCAATACCATACATTTTACATGTGTTACAATATAGTCTAGGTACAATACATGTGTGCGAATATCACTTTCTTGTTGCACAATAAACATTAGAATCCGAAGGTACATGCAACCTGGGCAGACAGATATTAGTGCTAACAATTTTCATTCCCCTCCCAGTGTTTCTTCTCTGGGTGCAGCTACCTCTGTCCATCATTGATCAACTGGAAGTGAGTTGGATCTTCTTTATGTTGAAGATTTCCACTTCCATCAGAATACATCCTCATACAGTATTGTTGTTGAAGTGTACAGTGATCTTCTGGTTCTGCTCATTTCACTCAGCATCAGTTGATTTAAGTCTCTCCAGGCCTCTCTATATTCCTCCTGCTGGTCATTTCTTACCGAGCAATAATATTCCATAACCTTCATATACCACAATTTACCCAACCATTCTCCAACTGATGGACATCCATTCATCCTCCAGTTTCTAGCTACAACAAAAAGAGCTGCCACAAACATTTTGGCACATATATGTCTCTTTCCGCTCTTTAGTATTTCTTTGGGATATAATCCCAGTAGTAGCGCTGCTGGGTCAAAGGGTATGCACAGTTTGATAACTTTTTGGGCATAATTCCAGATTGCTCTCCAGAATGGCTGGATTCTTTCACAACTCCACCAGCAATGTATTAGTGTCCCAGTTTTCCCACATCCCCTCCAACATTTGTCATTATTTGTTCCTGTCATCTTAGCCAATCTGACAGGTGTGTAGTGGTATCTCAGAGTGGTCTTAATTTGCATTTCTCTGATCAGTAGTGATTTGGAACACTCTTTCATGTGATTGGATATAGTTTCAATTTCTTCCTCTGAGAATTGTCTGTTCATATCCTTTGACCATTTATCAATTGGAGAATGGTTTGGTTTCTTATAAATTTGGGTCAGTTCTCTATATATTTTGGAAATGAGACCTTTGTCAGAACCTTTGTTTTTAAAAATATTTTCCCAATTTGTTACTTCCCTTCTAATCTTGTTTGCATTAGTATTATTTGTACAGAAACTTTTTAGTTTGATGTAATCAAAATCTTCTATTTTGTGATCAATAATGATCTCTAGTTCTCCTCTGGTCATAAATTCCTTCCTCCTCCACAAGTCTGAGAGGTAGATTATCCTCTGTTCCTCTAATCTATTTATTATCTCCCTCTTTATGCCTAAATCATGGACCCATTTTGATCTTATCTTGGTATATGGTGTTAAGTGTGGATCCATATCTAATTTCTGCCATACTAATTTCCAGTTTTCCCAACAGTTTTTTCCGAATAATGAATTTTTATCCCTAATGTTGGAATCTTTGGGTTTGTCAAAGATTAGATTGCTATAGATGTATCCTTTTTTGTCCTTTGTATCTAATCTGTTCCACTGATCTACCGGTCTATTTCGTAGCCAATACCAAATGGTTTTGGTGACTGCTGCTATATAATATAGCTTTAGATCAGGTACACTTAGACCACCTTCCTCTGAGTTTTTTTTCATTAGTTCCCTTGCAATTCTTGACCTTTTATTCTTCCATATGAATTTTGTTGTTATTTTTTCTAGGTCATTAAAATAGTTTCTTGGGAGTCTGATTGGTATAGCACTAAATAAATAGATTAGTTTGGGGAGTATTGTCATCTTTATTATATTCGCTCGGCCTATCCAAGAGCACTGAATGTCTTTCCAATTATTTAAATCTGACTTTATTTTTGTGGCAAGTGTTTTGTAATTTTTCTCATATAATTCCTGACTTTTCTTTGGTAGATGGATTCCCAAATATTTTATACTCTCAACATTTGTTTGGAATGGAATTTCTCTTTGTATCTCTTGCTGTTGCATTTTGTTAGTGATATATAAAAATGCCGAGGATTTATGTGGATTTATTTTGTATCCTGCCACTTTGCTGAAATTTTGAATTATTTCTAGTAGCTTTTTAGCAGAGTCTTTGGGGTTCTCTAAGTATACCATCATGTCATCTGCAAAAAGTGATAGTTTGATTTCCTCATTTCCTACTCTAATTCCTTGAATCTCTTTCTCGGCTCTTATTGCCGAGGCTAGCGTTTCTAGTACTATATTGAATAGTAATGGTGATAGTGGGCAACCTTGTTTCACTCCTGATCTTACTGGGAAAGGTTGCAGTTTATTTCTATTGCATATTATGCTTACTGACGGTCTTAAATATATACTCCTGATTATTCTAAGGAATAATCCATTTATTCCTATACTCTCAAGAGTTTTTAGTAGGAATGGATGTTGGATTTTGTCAAATGCTTTTTCTGCATCTATTGAGATGATCATATGGTTCTTATTAATTTGATTATTAATATGGTCAATTATATTAATAGTTTTCCTAATATTAAACCAGCCCTGCATTCCTGGAATAAATCCTACTTGATCATAGTGTATTATCTTGGAGATGATTTTCTGAAGTCTTTTTGCTAATATCTTATTTAAGATTTTAGCATCAATATTCATTAAGGAGATTGGTCTATAATTTTCTTTCTCAGTTTTCGATCTACCAGGTTTAGGTATCAGTACCATGTCTGTGTCATAAAAGGAGTTTGGTAGGACTCCTTCATCCCCTATTTTTTCAAATAATTTATATAACATTGGGGCTAATTGTTCTTTAAATGTTTGGTAGAATTCACATGTGAATCCATCTGGCCCTGGGGATTTTTTCCTGGGGAGTTGATTAATAGCTTGTTCTATTTCTTTTTCTGAAATGGGACTATTTAAGCAATTTATCTCCTCCTCTGTTAATCTAGGGAGCCTATATTTTTGGAGAAAGTCATCCATTTCACTTAAGTTATCAAATTTATTGGCATAAAGTTGGGCAAAGTAACTCCTTATTATTTCTCTAATTTCCTCTTCATTGGTGGATAGATCCCCCTTTTCATTTGTAAGACTATCAATTTGATTTTCCTCTTTCTTTTTTTTGATCAAATTTACCAAAGGTTTATCTATTTTATTGGCTTTTTCATAAAACCAACTCTTGGTTTTATTTATTAATTCAATAGTTTTTTTACTTTCAATTTTATTGATTTCTCCTTTTAATTTTTGTATTTCGAGTTTAATTTTTGGTTGGGGGTCTGTTCCAAGTCTTAAAGGAAATTATTTCTATTGTATCATAAGTCCTTGAGTTTCCTCAGGCGCAGACAAGCTTAATAATTTGCCACATTGCTGGTGTCAGAAGAAGGATTTGTATCCCAGTCTTCCTTAAACCATACCTCAAATTCTATGGCACCAAGATTCTTCACCATTTAAAAATTATTTTCCAAACAATTAAGCTGACTTGGAAGGACAACTTGTATTTCATTAAAAATGAGACTGGCTATACAAGATTATGGGTAGCCTTCACTGTCTGATTATATAATTAGAACCCATACTTGAAACAGCATCAAAGTTTGTGGTTCACTTTCAAATCCTGAAATATCCTAGTTTGGCATATCTTTAAACCCTTAATCCCCTCTTCGATTATAACTGCTCAATATAGATCTCTTCACACTCTATTACTCAGAACCTAGTAAACATATTTAAGCTTCATCCTTCCCTCTGCCAAATATCTGTTCCACTGTGTTGAAAACAGACTGCTTCTGCCTCAAACATTGACACCTCATATAAACAGAGAGAGTTTGTTTAGTGTATGCATAGGGTTTCCTGATTGCTAGTATATGTGTGGTGCCTGCTAACACATTTCCTCTGATTGAACATTTCTAGTCCTATTAACATTATTGTCAGTTTTGATATTGTCTGCCTTGATATTTCTAAAACATATAAAACACTTTGAACATCTTCATATTTAAATCATTAAAGTATATTTGAATTATTTTAGAATTAAAAGCACTCTTTCCTGGACTTCATCTATTACTAATAGAGGGAAAGTATCCTTACCAACATTCCAAAGTGCTTTTCAAAGTCAAACATGTTTATGTTGTTTCTAGAGATAAGTATCATTCCCCAAAGCCTGTGGTGTTTCATTGAAAGAGATTACTTTCCCTTACACAGCTGAGTCCAAATACTTTACACTTGAAAGTGAATTGCTCATTCATCTGAGTGCTTTATTATGTCAGCAACCTATAATTATGCTTTAATTAAATAATTGCAGAAAGTAATGTGCCAGAGAACACATTAAGGAGTCTTATCATACAAGTGACTTATTGGATGACAATACCTAGGGCAGTATCAAAGGTAGACGATGAATAAAGAAATCAGATGGTAGAGAGTAACTGAAATAAGGCAATCACAAAAGTTCCTGTCTATGATAAAGGGATAGATTTTAAGATCTAGGGAAATTAATTGAACATCTTTCAGTGTAGAGGAAATAATTTCAAACCTATCTCATGAAATAGATATTACTGGTATTTTCAAGCTCTGCTACTTATTTTAATTTATCTTCTGTTGAGTAAGGTGTTTTTCCTTCTCTTTCTATACTAGTCTCTGGGCAATACACTCAGCTGCTACCTTTTATCACTGTCATGTCAGAGATTCCATGCTAACAAAGGTTACTTTTCAAGGGTATTATATATGGTTTGTTATTTTGTTGTTGCTGTTCAGTCAATTCAGTCATGTATAACTCTTTATGCTCTTATGAACCACATTGTTCATGAGGTCTTCTTGACAAAAATACAGGAGTGCTTTGTCAATTCCTTTACCAGTGTTATACTTTGATCTCATTATATTGACACAAGACACCACTTGCAAGAATGCTGTTTATAGAAAAATAAAAACAAAATTATATTCAGTTTTTAATTTATTTAGAATTTTATTTTCTCCAATTACATGTAAAGACAATTTTTACCATTCACTTTTAAAACATTTCGTTCCAAATTCTTTTCTTTCATTCCTTCCTCCCTACATTGAGAAGACAAGTAATTCATTGTAGGTTATTACAGTTATAACCATGCAACACATTTTTCTAATAATAATGTTGTAAAAGAAAACACAGACCCTTTCAACCCCCCAAAGAATCATCAAGGAAAATAAAATTTGAAAAAATATGCTTCAATATGCTTTCAGACACCATCCATTCTTTCTTTGGGAATGATTTTCATCATAAGATTATCTAACCATAAGACCATCATAAAATCATTATCTTTTACCATTGTATTGATGAGAATATCTAATTCATTCATAATTGATCATCATATAATATTTGTTACTTTGTTCATTTAACTTTGTATCAATTCATGTTAGTTTTTCCATGTTTTCCTGAGAACATTCTACTCATCTTTTCTTATAACACAATAGTATTCCATGATAATTGCATAACAACATTTTTCATTCATTCCCCAATTGATGGTCACTCCCTCAATTTCTAATTCTTTGCTGCCAGAAAAGATTTGCTAGAAATATTTTTGTATATATAGGTTCTTTTCCTTTTTAGTTTTTATAACTTTTTGAATATAACCTAGAAGTGGTAGTGCTAGTTCAAAGGGTATCATGGTTTTATCACCCTTTCATCATAGTTCCAAATTGCTCTATGGAAAGATTGAATCAGTTTACCACTTAACCAAGAATATATGTCTCATTTCCCCTCATAACCCCTCCAACGTTTGTCATTTTCTTTTATGTCCTATTAGTCAATCAAATAGGTAGGTGATATTATCTAAGAAATATTTTAATTTTCATTTCTCTAATAAGTAGTGAATTGAAGCATTTTTTACATATGGCTATAAATAATTTTGATTACTTCCTTGGAAAAATTGTTCATATATTTTAATCATGTGTAGATTGGGGAATGACTTATTTTTACAAATTTGACTCAGTTGTCTATATGCATGAGAAATAAGACCTTCATCAGAGAAATTTACTTCAAAAATTTTAATAGTTACTTTTGATAATTTTATTTATCTCTATCCTAGCCCCTCTCCATTTATTCTTTTTCTCCCTCCACCCTCTGTCTGCTCAAAAATATTTTTCTTCTATCTGTCTCTCAATCTGTTCTTCCTTCTATCATTGCCAGTACCATTCTTTATCCTCCTCCCCTCCTACTTGCCTACAGGCTAACATATATTTCTATAACCAATTGATTGTATATTGTATTCCCTCTTTGGGCCAATTTTAATGAGACTAAGTTTTACTCCCTTCATCTTATCTTAAACATCTTCCTATCCATTTTAAAAGCTTTTCCTTGCCTTTTTTATGTGAGGTAATTTATCCCATTCTTCTTTTCCCTTTCCTCTCGTACTCTCTAATTTAATGTTTTAGATTATTCCTTCATGGATATGCCCTCTATCATACTCTTTCTAACTGTCTTACTAATGAGAAAGTTCTTATGAGTAATAAGTATTATTTTCATATTTAAGAATGTAAAATCCCTTATGGTTCCCTTTTTCTGTTTATTTATTTGTATTGCTCTTGAATTTTGCATTTGAAAGTCAAATTTTATATTCAGCTCTAGTCTTTTCATCAAAAATTCTTGAAAGTCCTCTATTTTATTGGATATCCACATAACATTTTTTTTAAAAAGAAAAGATCAGTAGTGGATAGATATTATGGAAAGAATGAATTACAATCAGAAGGAAGGATTTCAAAATCAGTTGATAAAATCAAAGAGTTTATTAATAGTCTACTAATTGATTTAATGGACATATTCCAATAAATATATGAAGATAAATATTTTGTGAAACTAAAACAGCTGGAGTGGTGCAGTAGATAATGCAATGGGCATAGATTCAAGAAGACATGAATTCAACATTTACTAAATGTAGGATCCTAAGCAAATCACTTAGCTTCTGTTTGCTTCAATTTACTTAATTGTAAAATAGGAATAATAGGATCTATGTTACATTGGTTATCAATTGAGTTAATATTTGTAAGGCAGTTAGCACAATGCCTGACTCATAGGAGAAACGATGTCTAATTTTCCTGATCTATTTAATGTCATTGGACACACATGGTGCTGGACGAGAGACCCTGGTTACTTTGCACACTCTTGCTTCACTTGAATCCAATTCCTTTGTAAGTCATAACATCACCTTTCCTAAGTCATGGTCCTTTTCAAGAATGAAGGACAAACAACAATCAACAATCTCTAATTATTAATTGGGTCCCACTTGAAACCCAATTTTCCAATAACAGTTGGACAATATAGCTTCTTCATTTCTTTCTCCTTTTTTCTTCCTTCCTACCCTCCTTCCATTTCTCCTTCCTTCCTCTCTTTCCCTCCTGTTTCTTTGTTCACATAGGGAATCATATCATTATCTAAAGGCGCTATGCCAAAAGGAATATAAATTTTGACCTGAAATCTGGCAAAATATTGTGAGGTTTATTGACAAGATTTCCCCTTTTTAAGGACAATGCTTTAAATTCAAAGTACTCTGTTTTTTTTTTTTTTACTGATTTTATTGCCAACAAAAACATCACAGCCAAGTCTCACTTGGCAATTGTTTGGGCTCTGATGTTTCAGAGTGAGTATAAATAGCAATTGTTATTGTTTTGGTAAGAAACTAAGAAGGCCTTTCCTTCCCAGAATGGTTTTTGACCCTTACAGAGAGCACTCTTTGCCTAATTTTTTACTTTGTCTTATTCACTGAATGGGCATTGCTACAGAGAAACTGAGACCTAGGAAAGACCTAAGTTTAAAAATGTCAAGATATTCCATTGCATCTGGACTCATTGCCAGTCATCCTGATTATGTTTTGCCACTTACCCAGAGGACTGTGGAGGAGAAGCTAGTGATATTGCATGACTCTTTCTCATTTAAATCCAATTGACTAGCAAGTCATGATATCACTTTCTTGATATCATGATCCTCTTCAAAAATGAAGGATAAACAACAACATAGAAGGCATTTAATAAAATGTTTTTTTTTTCCATTTCTATCTTCATTTCTCATTTTCACCTATGGGGTTTCCATATTGATCTAGCTTAGCGAAATGATGCTGCTTATGCAATAGTTCTGGTAAGTCAGTTCTATAGAGTTATAGCTTAGTCATTATAGAAGAAAAGAATATTAGGGAAATTAGATAAAGAAAGAGTACAGGAAATTCTTAAAATGAACCAACCAACATTATGCATTACAACATTATTTTCAAGTGGGACTAGAAGTGCAGGGATGATTTAACGTATTGAAAACTATTAACATAATTGATTACATCAATAATAAAAAAAATTGAAAATTCTATTATTATGTAAGTAGATGCCAACAAGGATTTGTGAAGTTCAATACTCCTTTATATCAAAAAAAACCTTTAAAATATTGCTATAAATAGATTTTTTAAAAAGTTAATTATTTATCTAAAACTATCAGCAAGCATTATTTGTAAAGGAGATAAACTAGAAGACTTCCCATTAAGATCAAGTGTGAAATAAGAATGCCCACTCCCACCAATATCAGTCAATATTGAATTGGACACAATTAATAATTTTAGGAATGTAATGGGATATTATTTAAATCCGCGTAAATCATAAACATTTCTCTATATCACAAACAAAACTCTGCAAGAACAGATAGTTAAAATTTCCCACTTAAAATTACTCTTGATGGTATTAATTATCTGGAAGTGTACCTACCAGAACAAACCTAAGAACCATATGAACAAAATTGTAAAAGAAAAAAAAAAGATGTTTTATTCAAATAAAATAACATTTAGATAATTGGAGAAATATTAATTGTTCATGTGTAGATAGGGAACATGTAATGAAAATTAAAATTTTACCAAAGCTAATTTATATATTAAATGCCAGTCCAGTTAAATTACCAAGTTTTTTGTTTGTTTGTTATTACTGATTTAAAAAAAAAAAAAAACAAAGCAGAATCTATTTGGAAAAACTAAAACTTAAGAATATCAAAGGAAATAATGAAAAATAAAGGAATTTTAGCAATATTAGATCTTAAACTATATTATAAAGTATAAACTATCCAAACTGTATGGTAGTAGATAAGAAATAGAAAGATAGTTTAATGGAACATTGTAGACCACAACTTACAACAGCAATTAATCATAATAACCTTGCATTTGACAAGTTCTAAAAATTAAGATTTTGAAATAAGAATTCATTATTTGGTGTAAAAAAGAATTGGAAAACTATAAACCACCATGGCAGAAACTTGGCAGAAACCAGTATCTTACACCATTTACTAAGGTAAGATCATACAAGACATAGATATAAAAATAGAATTAACCAAAAAAATAGGAAGAATGTGGAACATATTATTTATCAGATATATGGATAAGTGAATAATTTACCAACATAACATTTTTTCATATTCATTCATAAATAACAAAGTTAGGTATAAGTGGGTCATTACAGTTACAGTAATTTTTAAAATTTTAAATTAAAAAAATAAAATATTAATTTTTAAAAATTGTAAATTACATTTAAAATTAAAATAAAATAATTTTAACATTTAAAAAGTTTTGCACAAATAAAACACTTTTCGCCAAAAATCAGGAGAGCAGTAAATCTGGGAGGGAAAGCTCATGTAGACTGTTATATATCTCAAATATATAAATAATTTAGTCAAATATTTAAGAATGAGTCATTCCCTAATTGATAAATGATAGAGAAATGAATAAGAAGTTTTCTGATAAAAAATCAAAACAATTTATAGCCATACGAGAAAATGCTTTAAATCATTATTAATTAGAGAAATTCAAATTGAAATAGCCTTGAGATATCATTTTATACCTACCAGATTGGCTAAAATGATAGAAAAATAGGGACACCAATTTATTGTTGGTAGAATTGTGAATTGATCTTAACCATTTTGCAGGACAATATTACTACTTAGTCTATTTCCAAAGATAATTAGGGGAAAAGGAAAAGGACCTACACTTTCTAGAATTTTTGCAGTATTTTTCTTTGTGGTGGTAAAGAACTAGTTAGTGCAGGATTGCCCTTCAGTTGGGTAATAGCTGAGCGATTTGTGGTATATGATTGTGATGAAATGCTATTCTGGCATAAAAATGATGAGCTAGATAATTTTAGGAAAAATGGAAAATCTTACATTAAGTAATGAAAAGCAAAATAAGCAGAAGCAAGAAAAATATTGTATATTGTAATAGCAATATTATTTCAAGAATGACTTTCAGATGAGTTATTTTAAATACAATGAATACCCAGATTAACTATAAAAGTCATATGAGAAAATTCATTATCTCCATCCAGAGAAAGAATTACTAATAAAAGTATATGTATATGCTTATTTGTATATGTTTTTATATATGAAAAGTTATTTAAATACATATTTACTATATACTTAAACATATATATTTATAAGTACATACTTATATATAATATATATGAGTATATATATATATATATATATATATATATATATATATATATATATATATATATATATATATATATATATATACACACATATACACATACTTATTTGTACCTAATGGTAGCCATCTCCAGGGCAAGATTGAGGAAGAAGAAAAAAAATCACATGATAATTTTATTATATATTTAAAAAAAATAGCAAAATGTGCATAGTAGACTTTCAGTTTTATGTATAACCATCTTTTATTATTTTATGTTATTGAAATTCTTTTATTCCATAAATTAAAAATTACATTTAAAAATGAACTAAATTTGGGTAAAAATGTCTTAGGTGTCTTTGACTGGAATAATTCTGAACAGGTCAGAAAACTCAAAATAAGGCTTGACTTATTTTTGACTACTCGACTTATGAAATACATCTATAGATATTCAGTTATCCATTTAGTTTTCTCTATCTGTATTCATTCTTTCTTTAGGGGAAAAACCAAATTTAACCAGCCTTTATGATTGAGGGGGGAAACAACTGGACTGGATGTATTTTAAAAACTTTCCTAGCTGTTTTTAAGTATGTATTTAATAAGTATCAATAGAAATAAGTATATTGATAAAAGAAGATGAACAAAAAAGAGGATTGTGCATGAAATTATGAAATATCAAGAATAGCTTTTAAGACCAGATTAAATTTTATGATAGTAACAAAATTAGCTTTTTAAAATATTTTGAACTTCCTTCCACTATCTTTTGTGTATTGTTTTAATGTTTCATTTGTCTTCTTTTCCTTCTCTTATATTTTGTTGCATCACTATTGCTACCCAATTAATTTATTTTCTTCTATTTCTAAATAGAAAATTTCTCTCTAGATTAGTAAGATATATCAAATTCAGATTCTTCTGGAAACATGTCTTTGTACAACACTCTTCCATTATCTTTCTGCTAAGAAAGGGAAAGCATCCATCATCATCAGTTATCTGGTACTATGATTTATCACAGCATTGTACATAGATCTGATGTCTTTGAAAGTTATCCCATTTGATTTATGGGTGCATGATTACACACATATATATATATATACATACATACACAAAAGATATATATATACATATCACTATGTAATTTTTTTCAGTAGTTCAGCTCACTTCCCTTTGCAGCACTATAAGCCTTCTCAAATTCCTTATACTTAACATTTATATGGAAGAGTATTCATTAATTTTTATTGTAGTAATAATTTTAATTTCAAAATGCAAACAAAGATAGTTTTCAGCATTCATCTTTGAAAAAGTTTGTGTTCCAAGTTTTTATTCCTCCTTTCTCCCCATTCCCTCACTTACACAGCAAGTAATCCAATATAGGTTAAACATGTGCTTTCTAAACATATTTCCACATTTATCATGTTGCACAAGAAAAATCAGATAGAAAATGAGAAGGGAAACAAAAAGCAACAAAACAATAAAAAGATGAAAAAATACTACTTTGTGATCCATAGTCAGTTCTTATAGTCCTCTTTCTGGAAGCAGATGGTTCTATCACAAATCTATTGAATTTTCCCTGAATCATCTTATTATTGAAAAGAACCAAATCTTGTTGTGTACAATGTTCTACTGTTTCTATACACTTCACTTAACATCATTTCATATAAGTCTCTCCAGCCCTTTCTAAAATCATTCTGCTCATCATTTCTTACAGAATAATAATATTCCATTACATTCATGTACCATAACTTATTCAGCCATTCTCCAACTGATAGGCATTCACTCAGTTTTCCAGTTCCTTGACACTACCAAAAGGGCTGCTACAAATATTTTTGCACATGTGTGTACTTCCCCCTCCTTTTTTTAAGACAGTGCAGGATTAAAGGGAATGCATAGTTCCAAATTACTCTCTCATATGTTTGGATCAGTTCACAACTTCACCAACAACATATTAGTGTCTTAGTTCCCCCACATTCCCTCCAACATTTATCATTATCTTTTCCTGTCATCTTAGCCAATCTGATAAGTGTGCAGTGGTACCTCAGAGTTGTCTTAATTGCCATTTATCTATTCAATAATGATTTAGAGTGTTTTCCTTATGACTTACAATAGCTTTAATTTCTTCATCTGAAAATTATCTGTTTATATCCTTTGACCATTTATCAATGGCTTATAAATTTGAGTCAATTCTCTCTCTTTTTTTGTCCCTGAGGCTGGGATTAAGTGACTTGCCCAGGGTCACACAGCTAGGAAGTGTTAAGTGTCTGAGACCAGATTTGAACTGGGGTCCTCCTGAATTCAAGGCTGGTACTCTATCCATTGTGCCACCTAGCTGCCCCTGAGTCAATTCTCTATATATTTTAGAAATGAGGACTTAAAAAAAGAAATGAGGCATTAATCAGAGCTCTTGGATATAAAAAAAATTCCCACTGTTCTTCTTCCCTTCTAATTTTGTCTGCATTTGTTTTGCTTGTACAAAAATCTTTTTTAATTATTGATTTTGCTTTCACAATATTTTCTAGTTCTTCTTTGGCCATAAATTGCTTCCTTCTCTCTAGATTTGAGAGATAAACTATCTCTTGTTCTCCTAATTTGCTTATAGTATCACATGTTATGTCTAAATCATGAATCCATTTAGACTTTATCTTGGTATAGAATGTTAGGTGCTGTTTCTGCTGCATTATTTTCCATTTTTTCCAGAAATTTTTGTCAAATAATGAGTTCTTACCCTAGAAACTGGAGTTTTGAGGTTTATCAAACACTATATTTCTATAGTCATTGACAATTGTATCTTGTGAACCTAACCTATTCCATTGATGTACTATTCTATTTCTTAGCTAGTACAAAATGGTTTTGATGACCATTGCTTTATAATATACCTTTAGGTCTGGTACAACTAGACTGCCTTTGTTTGTCTTTTTTTCATTAATTCCTTTGAAATTCTTGACCATTTGTTCTTCCAGATGAATTTTGTTGTTATTTTTTCTAAACTCTATAAAGTAATTTCTTGGTATTTTGATTGTTATGATATGTTTAGTAATTTTTCAATTGTTTGTATGCCCCATTCAGGATTTTCTTCTTAAAGATACTATAGTAGTTTGTCATTTTGTTCTCCAAATTATTTTATCAATAAGGAAATTAATGGAAACAGGATTAAATGACTTGCCCAGGGTCATATAACTAGTAAGTTTCTGAGGCCTGATATTAATTCAGGAAGAGGAGACTTCTTGAAACTAGGTCTGACACCCTATCTACTATGTCATCTGTTTGAACTTATGGCAAAAATGTAGTCTTTTAATTCATATACCTCTATTTGCTAAGCCATAATAATAGTGGGAAAATTTATTTCAATTAAGGAGATTACAACACACTCTGATTTTAACAATTGTCAGGGTGTCTCCTTCATACTAAAAAAGACCTTATTTGCTAGTATTTGCTCAAAACATTTTCAAGAATATTTCCATTGTCTTCCCTTATTTATAGGTGAGCTGTATATCCTCAAAATTCTCATTTCTTACTGTTTTATCCCTCACAGAAAACAAAACAAAACAAAACAAAACAAAATACCTTATAACCAGTTGTGTATTGGAGTCAGGTCAAAACAGTTCCAAAGAGACTAATTGAAGGAGTAGAGAAAAGTTCAGGAAGGTAGAACCCTGGAATACTATTCTCATTATTTTTACCCAATGTAAAGATTGCCATACTTGGAGGCATGACTTTCCACTTTTTGCTAAGAAAGAGTCAAGGAGCTGAATTCTATTCTTCTAACCACATCATTAATAGGGATAACACTGCAAAATTGCCAGGCCTTAGAATCTCATTTTAACTGAGAAACTGATTTGATTTGTAACTGGCAGGTGAAAAAGATTTTTTAGTAAAATGTACAAAATATAAGAGAGTATGTTCTTTTTAAAATTATAAACAATATTCTATTTATTTAGTTGTTATGAAAATAAATTTGATGATAACCTCATTAAAATGTATAAAGACAAAAATAATGAAAAAAATTGGCTAGAGTACAGCTTGTGTGAGTCATAAAAGAATTGGAAACATTCTGGTGGGACACAAGTAAAAACAAATATGAATAGAAAAAGATAATAGCAGAACTGCAGTCATAGAGGCTACCATGGGAATGTACAAGGAATGTTTATGTTTGCATTTATGCATAACTGAAAAAAGGAAATACAAAAAAGAAAAGATGCATTAAATTAGATTCAATTTTAACCATTAAAAAAATCATTACTTACTTAAAGTTCTATTTAAACATTAGTCAGGAATTCAGTGCAATAATTTTCAACCCAAGATAGATTTTTGCTGTTTGATATAATCTCAATAAATCCCCATTCTACTTTATAAATAGATGTTTCATTTTAAGAAAGTTTACCATACAATTTAAATCAATTTAAGTTCGAAACTTCATCAAATAGCTGAATGATATTGAATCAAAGAAAATCCTGAGGAAAATGTGTAGAAAACTATATATAGATCTATTTTTAAGCTATCAATCATAACATTGTCTTCTTTAGACTGGGTTCCTCAATATACAGTTTGCATATAGGGAATATATAGGTTCTGCTCTCTATACCTGTTGTTCTTTGCATTCTCTCTTCTGGTCTTTCACTCTTCAGTTAAGGTTTAGATTTTTCTACTACTAAACTAGCAGATGAAGAAACCAGTTCAATCAGTTGTCCATAAATTGGGAATGATATAAATAATATATATAAATGATAAATTATGATATATGAATTCAATGAGATACTATTGCATTAGAACAGAGGATAAAAGGAAAAAAATATTAAAGAAACCAGAGAAAATTAATATGAAATCAGTCAGAATAAGGGGAGCACAATCAGAACAAAAAGGGAAAAGAAAAGAGAATAAAGAGTTATACAGTTGCCTCCTATATGCTTAGCATTGTGTGAATCATTTTTCTAAATATTTTTTCATTTTATCTTAGCAGCAACTTTACAAGATGAATAGTATTATCCTCTCTATTTTCTGGTTAAGGAAACTGAGGGAAGCATATTCAGTTGATAACTAGTTCTTTGGGTTTTTGCTAAAAAAATGATTTCAACAGCAAGTTAGACTGCGATCACATTGTACTAAGGCACAAAGTATGCAGGAGCAAATAAGAAGAGAAAGTATAGGGTAAAGTGGAAAAAAGGAATATAGAGGCAGTGGGGCAGGGAGATGGGGCTGCTAGAGGAGAGCACAAGGAAGAGAATGTGGTCAAAGGGAATCTTAGAGAGTAACACATATAACCAAGGATAAGAATTAGGAAATACTTAGCAGCATTGACACAGATGGAGATGAAAGAATGCACAAGGGATAGGATTTTGAAATCTCATTCTTATCCTTAGTTCCTTGGGGTTGACTCATTAACATATCAGTTGTCAATAAGCTTTAAGTTGACATGTTTATATCATGTCATTGCATCATCAGAAACATTTGATGTTCTGTTGGTTTAACTGCACATGTCTGGAGTTTATCTGAAATTTATATATCATAGGCCCATAAAGGCTCTGACAGCAAGGCCTGGATCACTTCCCCTGATGAAATACATTATCAGAGTTTTTTTTTTTTTTTTTTGGTTATTTTATGAGAAAGTTTGAAAATTATATTCCTATCTTTAGAATGGTATATATGTAACTTTTAGTTCTCTTTTACAATTTCACTTTCTGCTATTGTTATTTTATGATGTCTTCTTATAAATTTAAATACTATACTGACTAGAATGTGGGTAGTGGTCAGGGAACCATAAAAAAAAAAAAAAAAAACAATAATTTTAACACAGATAGATTGAGTTACTTGCCTCGGGTACCAAATGTCTTAGTCTGGATTTGAATTCAAGTCGTTGTGACTCCAAATTTGGAGCACTATAATAGGGCAATCTATATATATTGCATGTATTATCATTATAATGAAGAGTAATTCTATCTTTTAAACACTTTGACCTTTATTCTGAGTCATTACAATGATAAGATTGTAATTTCTGAGGATGTTACTTCCTTGTCTCATTATTTTTTCACCAGAAAGTATACCAAGAAACTCATTCAAAGATTGATAAGACTTTTGAAACACAATGTCATCTTCATCAAGGATTCCAATTAGAAACATTATATCTCATGTCACTATAAGATTATAATAGGCAACTGAGACCAAAATCATCTAATTCATGCTCAGAAAAAAATAAGGTTCTCATCAAGTAGAAAGATTATCAGTTCTGGATATCTATAAGAAGAGTGACTTTATTGAAGGAATTAATTCTTTAATTAAAAGGAAATTTTTAGGAGTTAGTACTAGACAACTAGAAAATTCATTGTTTGAATAACATTTTTATAAAATTTACAATCTCTGCAAATTAGAGAACAGTGATAAATAGGGTAGCTGGATGACTAATGTTCTGCAGTGGCATTATAAGTGACTCACTGGAGTGTAATTAGAAACACAGTTGGCACATGCTTGGTGGGCATTTAGGTCAATCAGTTCCATAGAGATTTTCATTCTGTTCCCTTGTGAAAATTTTGACTCTTGCCTTCTATACCTGGTGTAGCCATCAGGGGGATCATTCTAAACTTTTTTTTCTATTTGGAGCTTTCACTTTAAATTGTTTTTTGTCCCTCTGGATGACATTTGACTCAATGGGCTAATTTATATACAGAATACTGTGCGGAACTCATTCCCCAGGGTACTGTTATGAATCTCAGTGAAACAAGCTCTCTTTAAGGAACATGTTTTGATTTTTTTCTTCTCTCCCTTCTTATTAAACAGGGTCATGTGTAGTGTTTTGCTGAAGGAAATAGTAATTATTGCAATACAAAAAAACTGATTATTTTTGAAAAAACAAAGATGTTTTAAAATATCTTTATTAATTTTATTAAATATTTCCCAATTATTATTTTTACTTTTACCATTTAAAAATTTTAAGTTTCTAATTCTCATTCTCCTTTTTATTTATTCCCCACCATTCAAGATAGAAAGCAATATTATATCAATTATATAAGCAAAGTTATATGAAATATTTCCATATTAGCAACTTTACAAAAAAAAGCATCAAAATAAAACAAGAAAAATAAAGAAAGTTGAAAAGACATGGATTTTTTTTATCGTGAGTCTTTTGAAAATGTCTTAGATCATCATATTGAACACAGTAGCTAAATCTACCACAGCTTATCTTGTTATACTGTTGCAGTTACTACATACAGTAATCTCCTGGTTCTGCTTACTTCACTATACATCAATTCACAAGAGATTCCATAGGTTTTTCTATGAAACCATCCTGATCATTGTTTTTTGTATCATAATAATATTCCATCATAATCAAGTATAACAACCTGTTCTTCTCTTCCCCAATAGTTCAAAATCTCCTTGATTTCCAATTCTTATCACCACAAAAGGGAAAAAAAATATATGTGCATGCATACATGTATGCATTTATACATGTATATATACACCAATGTGTGTGTTTCCCTTTTCTTTGATCTCTTATGCATACAGACCTACTATGGAACAGAGATGTTTTGTGTAACTCCCAATAAACTCTGGCGTAGCACTAACAAGGTTGCCATTCATTAAAAACAGTTTTGTTACTATTCCTGTTCAATTTTTTATGATTATTATTTTTTAAATTAATTTTATAATTATAAAATTTTTGGACAGTATATATGCATGAGTAATTTTATAACATTATCCCTTGTATTCATTTTTCCAGATTTTCCCCTCCCTCCCTCTACTCCCTCTCCTAGATGACAGGCAATCCCATACATTTTACATGTGTTACAGTATAACCTAGATACAATATATGTGTGTAAATCCAATTTTCTTGTTGCACATTAAGTATTGGATTCCAAAGGTATAAGTAACCTGGGTAGATAGACAGTAGTGCTAACAATTTACATTCACTTCCCAGTGTTCCTTCTCTGGGTGTAGTTGTTTCTATCCATCATTGATCAACTGGAAGTGAGTTGGATCTTCTTTATGTTGAAGATATCCACTTCCATCAGAATACATCTTCATACAGTATTGTTGTTGAAGTATATAGTGATCTTCTGGTTCTGCTCATTTCACTCAGCATCAGTTCATGCAAGTCTCTCCAAGCCTTTCTGAATTCATCCTGCTGGTCATTTCTTATAGAGCAATAATATTCCATAGCCTTCATATACCATAATTTACCCAACCATTCTCCAATTGATAGATATCCATTCATCTTCCAGTTTCTAGCCTTTATGAAAAGAGCTGCCACAAACATTTTGGCACACACAGGTTCCTTTCCCCTCTTTAGTATTTCTTTGGGATATAATCCCAATAACAGCAATGCTGGGTCAAAGGGTATGCACAGTTTGACAACTTTTTGGGCATAGTTCCAAATTGCTCTCCAGAATGGCTGGATTCTTTCACAACTCCACCAACAATGTATTAGTGTCCCAGTTTTCCCACATCCCCTCCAACATTCATCATTATTTGTTCCTGTCATCTTAGCCAATCTGACAGGTGTGTAGTGCTATCTCAGATTTGTCTTAATTTGCATTTCTCTGATAAGTAGTGATTTGGAACACTCTTTCATATGAGTGGATATAGTTTCAATTTCATTATCTGAGAATTGTCTGTTCATATCCTTTGACTATTTATCAATTGGAGAATGATTTGATTTCTTATAAATTAGAATCAATTCTCTGTATATTTTAGAAATGAGACCTTTATCAGAACCTTTAACTGTAAAGATATTTTCCCAATTTGTTACTTCCCTTCTAATCTTGTTTGCATTAGTATTGTTTGTACAGAAACTTTTTAGCTTGATGTAATCAAAATCTTCTATTTTGTGATCAATAATGATCTCTAGTTCTCTTCTAATCATAAATTCCTTCCTCCTCCACAGGTCTGAGTCCTGCTCAAATTTTGAATCAAAAGAAAATGTACTCACTAATATCATTTGTGCTCTGCTGCCTGCCCTTATCATTAACTCCCAAAATAGTTCTGTCATACACATCAAATTCATTTTGCCAGTAAACTTTTTCTATCTCCCTTTTCTGTTACCTTAATTCAAAAGGTAGAGTATTATCTCTGGAGCACAGTTCTTGCTTGTTAAGACCCTTACAGTGTAGGAAACTTACTTTCTTCACATTATAACACCATTGAAATGAAAAAATGTTTAATAGACTAAAAAACATTGTCATTTATATTAGATATAAATACGTGCAAGCATTTCTAATTAAGTGTTCTAGTAGGAGAGAAGAAAGCACAAGAACGTCTTTATTGAAATCAGAATATTCTCACCCCCTCAAGTGGTATGTTATTGATCATCCTGTTCTGTAAGGGATTCCATTTATCCCATAGTTTTGTTTTGTATTTTAGTTGATCAATACTGCAATTTCCTTTACTGACCTTTTTCTTGGGCTTCACTATACACAAATGATTTACACTTTCCAATGCATTTATCATACAATGTTTGTTGCTGCTGTTGTTGTTGTTTTTAATATTAGGAAAAGCAAATTGTAGTCATGTCTAGAGAATTGGCCTCAGTCATAAAGGTGGTTCATTTTCAGCCTCTGATAGACATCGGCCAATGTGACCTTAAAGACCATTTCTTAGAACACTTGCAGTTTTCTAGAATTGTTGATTATCTATATTTGCAGATGATGTTTCTCCAGGAGGAATTCCTCATATCACTGAAATCACATATTCAAACAATGCCTTCTCCCCAAATTCCATAATAAAATATCTTCATACATTTTTTTACTCTGTAAGTATGCAGTTATTGTATCTTCTCTAAAATCTATATCCTCTCCAATGTCAAGAACAGTACTTTGCAGACAACATGTGCTTAATATTTTCATTTAATAAGAATTTATTTTCTCTACCATCATCCTCACTACAATAAAAAAAAGCAAAAACATTTGAAACAAACATTATCCAATGAATACATGCATGTATTTTACTTTAGTTTCCTCATCTATAATTAGTAATCATAATAATTTTATCTTGGATTTCAGGAAGAAAAATGAGACAAAATATTTTTCTAAATAAAAAGATTTTCTATTGAAGACTGAATACTTACTAAAGAATTTTTAATTGTTTACAATAGTACCCTTGGATTATCACTCTATTTTTTTTTTCAATTGATTGTATAAGCACTTTTTTTCTTATCTTTCAGATACAGCTTATGGGTTTTGTTTTGTATTTTTCCTTTTAAAATATAATAGTTAAAGCAAAAATTTAAGGTAAACTCATAAAGGTTGCTTACTCTTTCTTTTAAGGAAGAGATAAATGATGCTTTTAATTCCTCTTCTTTTGTTTTTTATTCATTATCTTCTTCTTTAGATCATATAGTGTTCTTTACAAATGATTTCTCCTCTGTTTTGTGGCATGCTGGCTCAGTGGAGTTTGTTTCATAAATTTTGAAAATGATCATTTTCTGAATTGAGGAGATATGCAGCACTGTCAGGCAGTAAAACGGTCAACTGTATTTTTAGTTCCCATGGGCTTTGTGGTCTATGACTATGATTCTGTATTGGGATATTTAACTCTTGCATGTAATTATGAAAATAGATCAATATACACATATATGTTTGTGTGGAAAATATCGAAAGATATGGATCTAACTATCTATATAAATAACATTGTTTTTTACTATTGTCACTAAAACTTGCCTGGTTATATTTTTATCATAGGATATAAGATGAAGGAATGATTGAGCAAAAAACCACAACCACCTTAAAACAATGGAAAAAAAGATATATTTAGCCTAAATTCTAACTGTACATAAGCATAATATGTTTCTACCATTCTGAATGTGTAGATTGGTTTGTATCTGTATTGTGAGATCTCAAGACCTCTAATTTGAGAAAAAGACTCTTGCTTTAGTGATTAATTATTATTTGGCCTGACTGACTTACTTAACTTTCTTTCTTCTTTTCCTATATATGTCTCATGTTCTTTTTCACATTAAGGTATTTGAGCACATGTCAAATCTTCCTTTAAGCTCCTTAATGTTAAGGCACAGGTCAATTCTCTGAGAGCCTTCACAGCTGTGGATCATAACTTCTGAAGGAGTTGCAGGGCAGCCTTTGCTGAAACAGGTGTTATGGACTCGGAATGAGATAAACTGGAGGCAGAGGGAAGAGGAGAGAAGTTAGACAATCACTGGCCTTTCAGTCAGAGAGGTCAGAGAACAGCCTCTTTGTCTCCTTGTATCATCATTTCACAAGAGGAGATCCATTCTACAGGTCTGGTTTGGATCTCCAGCAGCCTCTGTCAGGTGGCTCCTGGTAGCACAACACTTAAAGTCAGGAATTTCTCCTCCTCTCTGTGCATTGCATACAATAGACTTTCAACAACCATTAATTTAATTTAATTTAATTATTCCTAAATTAATACTCCCAGAGCATGTATGTTTGAGTTTATATTCCAAGAAAAGATGTATATCTACCATAAAATATACATACAAAAAGCTAATCAATGGTTTATTTAAAATTCCATTTTATACAGGATAAAAGTTGCTTTCAGATGTTATCATTAATAAAGATTAGCCATCTTCCAGTGACAACAGAAATTCTTGTTGCTATTCCAATAGGTTTTGACATTCTTTCTCACTATATCTTACAAGATAATTGGTGTTTACCAATGAAATTATTTCAAATGGAGCTATTGTCGCAAATGCCATGAGCACGGGAGTGGGGAATCAATAAACATTTCTTGGAAAATGAAACCTGATATTTAAAATTTTCCATCAGAAAGAAAAGACATTAAAGATGCAGAGCCAAGAAGGTTCAGAAAAGGCAGCAGAGCTTACTAACAAACCCCTTTGAACACCTATAAATAATACCATAAATCATTTCCTAGAGTGGCAGAACTCACAAAAGGATGGGATGAAAAAAATTCCCATTCAAAGAAAATTTAGAAGGTTATTAGGATAGGTCTGTCACATCAAGGTGAGAGTGCAGCATAGTCTAGCATAAATTATATGAAGACAAACAAGGTCCTAGAAAGCCAGGAGTAGCCCTTGGGAGCCATTGACATTGCAGCTTTCAGAGTTCTTAGCCCATAGATAACAAGGGGTTTAGACAACTAATGAGAAAATTGTATATTGCTTTGCTCACATTCAGATCTGAGATGCAGGCCTGGGTGGCAGTCCCAGAAAGTGTAGGAACACTAGCAAATTAGAGCTTGTGGAATAGAGACTTTCTTCACATGGCAGAAAAGAGTGTTTGCCGTTACTCATAGACCAGAGCACAGGGAAAGAATAGTAAATGCCTCTCCTAGCCCCTTAAAAAAATTAAAACCTTTCAGATTCCTAGAAACAATTACATAAAAACTACAAAAGTCAAGAATTAGGCTAGAAAAATGAGCAAACAACAACAAAAAAATTCTGGTCATAAAATTTACAATGGCGAAGGGCAGAACCAAGATGGTGGAGAAGATACATAGGAATTTCTAAGCTCCCTCTTACCTTCAATACCATCTATTTAACTCAGCTCAAAAATAACGCTGGACTGCTTAAACCACAAAGATTAAAAGCACAACTTACTAGCCGAAGAGAATATGGAATTTCGTCAGAAAAGGTTGGTCCTGAGGGGTAGAGAAAAAGACTGGCACAGACAGGGTTAGACTAAAGGCTAGCATATTGTGCCAAATGGGCTGGGGAGGCCTCTGGGGTTAGAAAAGCTACTGAGAGAGAGGACTCTGGCATAGGCTGAGAGGTCTATTCTGCTTGTAAAACAGCAGATCAGCAGAGAAATCAAAGCCACTTAAAAAAAACAAAACAACAACAACAACAACAACAACAACAACAACAAAAACGCCAGAACCTATAACTACCCCAAACAGGAAGTGATTCAACACCTATCTAGGCATGGCTGTGCAACCACATTCTGCTGGTCCAGGCATTCCCTTGGGGCAGTTTAAAACCTGCACAGCTGGGGACACAGCCTAGGGCAGCCTCTAACCCACATAGTGCAGGGTTCCGCCTAAGACAGTAGAACTTCCACAGCAGCAAAATTCCTGCAGCAGCAAAACTATTGCAGCAGCGCCTGTGCTTCCCCAGCAGATACACTTCCAGTCTGAGCACCAGGGCTTTTCACTGTTCAGCTGCTAATATCCACGGTACTGTGGTGGGCTTTGGCCTGGGGTTTTGATGCTTTCACTGTTCAGCCTCTAGCCTTAGGGCAGTCGCTAGGCCACACAATGGGGATTCTTCACTGTGTGCTCTCCCCCACCTTGTACAGCTGTGCTAACCACCTCTGAGTCATTTCCAGTGGGGGGGGAGGGGAACTCTCTCCCAGAATCTCTCATAGCCTGTTTACAAGACTGCTGGAATCTATCCTATCCCTGTTCTGTGAGGAAGCTGGTAAATTTCCTACCTAAAGGAAGACCCCATAGGTTGAAGAGAATAATTGACACTTCTATACAGAGAAAGAGCAGTTATCCAACCCCAAGGAGGCTAACAGCAGACAATCTCCAGGTAATACCCTAAAGGGGAATGATACCTACCCCCCATCACATAACTCTCTCCTAGAAGAGGCTATTAAAAAGTTAAGAGAGTTAGAAGAAAAATGGGGAAAAGAAAGAGAAGCTATGCTGGAGATTAACAACGTCCTGAAATTTGAATTGGAAAAGATAAAGAATTCACAGGAAGTGAAGGGAAAGAAAATTTGTGAATAGGAAAAGGTTAAAAAAATCACAGGAAAGTAGGATTTCTGAATAGGAAAAGATAAAAAATTCCCAAGAGAGTAGGATTTGTGAAATGGAAAAATAAAATAACTCACTAAAAAAAAATTTAGTGAAATGGAAAAAATTCCATAGAGCAAAATAATTCATTTAAAAACTCAATTGGACATATACAAAAAGAACTAAAAAATGTAAATGAATTAAGGAAATAACCCATTAAATATCAGGACTGAACAAATAGAAATGAATGATTCATTGAGACACCAATAATCAGTCCAACAAAATCAAAAAAATGAAAAGCTGGAGAATAATGTCAAATATTTATTGGGAAAATGTATCAACCTGGAAAATAGATCTAGGAGAGATAATCTGAGGATCATTGGACTTCCTGAAAATTATGCTGAAAAAAAGAGCCTATATTCTATTTTACAGGAAATCATCAAAGAGAACTGTCTAGAGATAATAGAAACAGAAGGGAAAAAAGGCGTTGAAAGAATTCATCAAACACCTTCTGAAAAAGACCCTAAAAAAAAAAAAACAAAAAAAAAAAACTCCACAGAATATTGTGGCCAAGCTGCAGAACTATCAGACTAAGGAAAAAGTATTACAAGCAGCCAGGAAAAAAAACAACAATTCAAATACCAAGATGTCACAATAAGGGTCACTCAAGATCTGGCTACCTCTACATTAAAGGATCAAAGGGCCTAGAATCTGATATTCCAAAAGGCAAAAGAATTTGGAATGCATTTTCTTCTATGGAAGAAGATGGATATTTAATGAAACAGAGAAATTTCATTTATTTCTAAGAAAAAAAAAACAGATTTAAACAAAAAATTTGATCTCCAACCACAAGACTCAAGAGAAGCAGAAAAAGGTAAAAGGAACTCTTGACAACTGTATTTCTCTTGTGCATATACAGAAAGTATATTTTGACTTTACTGATATAACATAAAAAGGCAAGTAGAAAGGGAAAGGGGAGTAAATGAGTAAACGGGAAAAGGGGAGATTAAAAGAAGGAAACTACATCCCCCTAAGAGGCAAAAAAATTTTACCATATCTGAGGGAATTTAGAGAGGGGCAGGAACATTGTGTTAATCTTACTCTCATCAGAGTAGACTCAAAGAGTAAATAATTGACATATTTTTTTTTCAGAGAATCCTCTCTCACCTCATTAAAAGGTAGGAGAGGAAAAGGGAAAAGGAAAGGAGGAATAAGGGAAGGGTACAAGAAAGGGGAAGAGACTTAAAAGGAGGGGTAAGGGATACTAAAAGTGGAGGGCTGCATGACACAAGTGGAGTCTATAAGTTTGATACTAGGGAAGGGGTTCAGGGGGGACAAGGAGAAAAATGCATATTCTGGGGATAATATGATGGCAACAAATACAGAATTATTAATTTTAACTGTAAATGTGAATGGGATGAACTCTTCCATTAAGCAGAGGCAAATAGCAGACTGGATCAAAAATCAGAACCCTACAATATGTTGTTTACAGGAAACACATTTAAAGCAGAGAGATACATACAGAGTAAAGGTAAAAGGCTGGGGCAAAATCTATTATTCTTCAGTCAAAAAAGCAGGGGTAGCCATCCTTATCTCAGATCAAGCAAAAGCAGAAATTGATCTAATTAAAAGAGATAAGGAAGGAAACTATATCTTACTAAAGGGTAGCATAGACAATGAAGCCATATTAAAACTAAACATATATGCACCAAGTGGTATAGCATCTAACTTCCTAAAAAAAAAAAAAAGGTTAAGAGAGTTGCAAGAAGAAATAGACAGCAAAACTATAATAGTGGGAGATCTCAACCTTGTACTCTCAGAATTAGATGAATCAAATCACAAACCAAATAAGAAAGAAATTAAAGAGGTAAATAGAACATTAGAAAAATTAGGTATGATAGATCTTTGGAGAAAACTTAATGGTGATAGAAAGGAATATTCTTTCTTCTCAGCAGTTCATTGAACCTATACAAACATTGACCATATATTAGGACATAAAGATCTCAAAATTAAATGCAGGAAGACAGAAATAGTAAATGCTTTCTTCTCAGATCACAATGCAATAAAAACTACATTCAACAAGAAGTTAGGGGTAAATAGACCAAAACATAATTGGAAACTAAATAATCTCATCTTAAAGAATGATTGGGCGAAAAGCAATTATAGAAATAACTAATAATTTCACCCAAGGTAATGACAATGATGAGAAATCATACCAAAATTTGTGGTATGCAGCTAAAGCAGTGATAAGGGAAAATCTTATATATTTTGAGAATTGCTTGAATAAAATAGAGAAAGAGAAGATCAATGAATTGGGCTTGCAACTTAAAAAGCTAGAAAAAAGACCAAATTAAAACCCCCCAACCAAATACTAAACTTGAAATTCTAAAATTAAAAGGAGAAATCAATAATATTGAAAGTAAAAATACTATTGAATTAATAAATAAAACTAAAAGTTGCTTTTATGAAAAAGCCAATAAAATAGATAATCCTTTCGTAAATCTGATCAGAGAAAGAAAAGAGGAAAATCAAATTGTTAGTCTTAAAAATGAAAAGGGGGATATTTCCACCAATGAAGAGGAAATTAGAGCAATAATAAGGAGTTACTTTGCTCATCTTTATGCCAATAAATTTGATAACTTAAGTGAAATGGATGACTACCTCCAAAAATATAGGCTTCCCAGATTAACAGAGGAGGAAGTAAATTGCTTAAATAATCCCATTTCAGAAAAAACAGAACTAGCTATTAATCACCTCTCTAAGAAAAAAAATCTCCAGAACCAGATGGATTTACAGGTGAATTCTACCAAACATTTAATGAACAACTAGCCCCAATGTTATATAAACTATTTGAAAAAATAGGGGATGAAGGAGTCCTACCAAACTCCTTTTATGACACAGACATGGTACTGATACCTAAACCAGTTAGATCAAAAACTGAGAAAGAAAACTATAGATCAATTTCCTTAATGAATATTGATGCTAAAATCTTAAATAAGATATTAGCAAAAAGACTTCAGAAAATCATCCCCACGATAATACACTATGATCAAGTAAGATTCATACCAGGAATGCAGGGCTGGTTTAATATTAGGAAAACTATTAGTATAATTGAGCACATTGATAATCAAATTAACGAAAACCATATGATCATCTCAATAGATGCAGAAAAAGCATTTGACAAAATCCAACATCCATTCCTATTAAAAACACTTGAGAGTATAGGAATAAATGGACTATTCCTTAAAATAGTCAGGAGCATATATTTAAAATCGTCAGTAAGCATCATATGCAATGGGGATAAACTGGAACCTTTCCCAGTAAGATCAGGTGTGAAACAAGGTTGCCCACTATCACCATTACTATTCAATATAGTATTAGAAATGCTAGCCTTGGCAATGAGTCGAGAAAGAGATTAAAGGAATAAGAGTAGGTAATGAAGAAATCAAACTATCACTCTTTGCTAATGATATGATGGTATACTTAGAGAACCCCAGAGATTCTAATAAAATTATTAGAAATAATTCACAACTTTAGCAAAGTTGCTGGATACAAAATAAATCCACATAAATCTTCAGCATTTTTATACATCACCAACAAAATTCAACAGCAAGAGATACAAAGAGAAATTCCATTCCAAATAAATGTTGAGAGTATAAAATATTTGGGAATCCATCTACCAAAGAAAAGTCAGGAATTATATGAGTAAAATTACAAAACACTTGCCACAAAAATAAAGTCAGATTTAAATAATTGGACAGATATTAAGTGCTCTTGGATAGGCATCCCCTCCAACATCATTATTTCTGCCTGTCATTTAGCCAATCTGACAGGGGTGTAGTGGTATCTCAGAATTATCTTAATTTGCATTTCTCTGATCAATAGTGATTTGGAACACTCTTTCATAGGAGTGGAAATAGTTTCAATGTCATCCTCTAAAAATTGTCTGTTCATAACCATTTATCAATTGGAGAATGGTGTTGTTTCTTTTAAATTAGCATCAATTCTCTGTATATTTTGGAAATGAGGCCTTTATCAGAACCTTTAACTGAAAAAATATTTTCCCAATATGTTACTTCCCTTCTAATCTTGTTTGCATTAGTTTTGGTTGTACAAAGGCTTTTTAATTTGATATAATCAAATTTTTCTATTTTGAGATCAATAATTATCTCTAGTTCTTCTTTTAGTCACAAATTCTTTCCTCCTCCACAAGTCTGAGACGTAAACTATCCTATGTTCCTCTAATTTATTTATGATCTCATTCTTTATGTCTAAATCATGGATCTATTTTGATCTTATCTTGATATATGGTGTTAAGTGTGGATCTATGCCTAATTTCTGCCATACTAATTTCCAGGTTTCCCAGCAGTTTTTGCAAATAATGAATTCTTATCTCAAAATTTAGGATCTTTGGGTTTGTCAAGCACTAGATTGCTATAGTTATTCACTATTATGTCTTGTGAACCTAACCTACTCCACTGAATAACTAATCTATTTCTTAGCCAATACCAAATGATTTTGGTGACTGCTGTTTTATAATATAATTTTAGATCTGGTACAGTTAGGCCATCTTCATTTGATTTTTTCCCCATTAATTCCCTTGAAATTCTTGACCTTTTCTTCTTCCATATGAATTTTGTTGTTATTTTTTTCTAGGTCATTAAAATAGTTTCTTGGGAGTCTGATTGGTATGGCACTAAATAAATAGATTAGTTTAGGGAGTATTGTCATCTTTATTATATTTGCTTGGCCTTCATATAGATGTTTTATAAGAGAAATATAGTCTTGGGGTTTCTTAGGTGTAAAGGCATGAACTCAAGAGGGAGGGTCAAAGAACTAGATGGAATGCGCCTGATAGATCAGACCTCACACTTGTCTAAAGATATTTTAATCAATATCACAAAGGTTTTTTTAAAAATGCATAGAAACTTGAGTGATAGACAAAGGAGTTCCATCCTCACAATCACTCTATTTAAAAATGATATTGTTATTGAAATTGATTATATCTGATAATAGCCAGAATTATCTTCTTGACAGGGAAAGATAGTAAGTTCACAATATATATACAGTGCACATATGCATATATGTATACATATACACATACATGCACAGGAAAATTTATGTGTATATATAAATTATATATACATACGTGAATATATAAGAGATGTGTAAATTTTTGTATGTATGCATTTGTGTGTGTATGTATACATATACATTGCAATATTCCAAATACACATATCCATTTTCCAAGTTGACATTGAATCATTAATCCCTTTATGTTAGATTCAGTCATATAACCAAGACTGAATTTGCCTATGTGCACAATGATTTAATCTCCATCTATTCTTGGACTTTTTATTCCTCCACAAACAAAACATGAAAAACTTTCTTAAATATTTTGTTCACAATTAAGTCAATCACATCTCTAGCATTCCAGTGATTTACTAATCAAATAACTCTGTGAAAAAATGAAATGAGATTACTTTGGGATGTTCTTGATGAGACTATATTGACTTTTTTGTCAACCAACACTTCATTTTCTATGTATTTACTAACCTATCCTTTAATAACATATTCTAAACATTTTCCAGGAATCAAAATCAAATTCACTGCTTTATATTTTCAACTTGATTTTCTTTCTTTATCTTTGAAACTTAAGACAATATTTGCCATTTTTCAATCCTATAGTAGTTCTCCCTTTCTCCAAAATGAAGCAAATTATCCAGGTTGCAAGAGTCATTTTCACTAATTCTTTTATTACCCTAACATAGAGTTCATCTAGACTTGGTGACTTTAATTTGTCAAGGGCTATTGTGTGTTGTCATAGTAGTGACATAGTCTACTTAACTTCAAGAAGTTTTAATTGTATCTCTTTGTACCATGTACTAGGAATAGAGTCAAAAAATGAAAATAGTCCATCTTTAAGGACATTTCAATTTATCCTAGTTGTCTACTATGTTAATTTTGTCACTTTCTTTCTAGTGCAAATATTATTTAATTTGATAGAGAAAAATAGTAGCAAAATAAAATTTGGGCATTCCTATTTTCTCTCTGAAAATGGATACCACCAGATTATTTGTAAACTACAATTCTTTTTCTGTTCTTGGTCTTCCAGTCTCAGCTTATTTAAAGTGTTTAAAGTGCTGGTGCTCTTAATACCCTCCTTATAAGTTTTTTGTCACCTTGTTTATAAATCTTTTATAACTGACCTTTGTTTCTATTTTTGTAACTAGTCTTTTAAAATTTGAACTGCTTGCTCTGTTCCCCAAAAGTAACTGTTTTGAAAAAGCACATATATGACAAGGGTATATATAAAGATGAGCCATTAACTCCCCCAAAGCTTTAGCACCATCAGTATCTTCTGATGATGTCACCACCTTGCTGCCTACTATCCAGTAATTTTGGTTTATAATTTTTCTTAGTCATGTGATCTTTGTTGAGCATATAGATTGTTTAAATATTTCCTTCAGGCTTTTGTTCTCTCTGGATCTTATGTGGTCACAGCTAAATGATGTTCTATGGGCCAATAGAAGTTGAGCTATTCTTGATTACAATTTCTAGACCATCCCTTTTGAGCATTACTTGGCCATCTCACTTCCCTTTGTCTGGGATGCAGTGACTAGAAATCTTCTCCTTGTTATTTCTCCAGTCATAATACCACTTTGATTTCTCATGCAAAAAGAAAAAAAAAAGAGAAAAGAGAATAAGAACAGAAAGGTAAAAAATAACAAAGCAAAACAAAATAACAACAACAAAACTCTGTCAATCTAGTAATATTCCAAATGCTTACCTTTATTTTGTATATATGATCTATAACATCTTTTCTGAAATTCATTCAGTTTACTCATCTGTAAAATCAGGATGTTGCACTCTATTACCTCTAGTTCACTGTCCAGTTTTGTTTTGTTTTTTTTACTCTGTCAATGAACCTTTAACATTTCCCTTATCATTATACAGATTTCTGTGCTCTTTTTATAGAAGATGGTTATGAAAGCCTTTTATTATAACATCTACTCTTAGACTGAATAGGAAAACAAACAAACAAACAAAAAGCTTTTACTCCAGATTGTTCATCACTGATTTCTGAGATTTTGTTAAACTGGAAATTTTTTTGTCTATCACATAAAGGTGCTAAGCCAAATAAAGCATTTCTACTCATAAAAGGAAGAAGTCACCACACTGTTATATGATTCAGACATATCTCTGGAGAAATTCTACCATATTAAAGTGCTTTTCCACTGCAATGATTTTCAGTCACCTTATTGCTCAGTCTGCCAATATGTTTTCTCTTCTTATTAGCAGAATAGATCCTCTCACACTATAAGTGGATGTAAACTTTTAAAACATGTTTTTTTTTCCAAAATGGGAGAAATGAGAGTATATTTATTATTCATGTATTCTGAAATGCAAACACTATCACATTGTTGCATTTAATAAGGAAAAAACTCAGGAAGAAAAAAAATAAGGAAGAATAAAGTTCAGGAAAATTTGACTATTAAAATATTACATTTTTTGTGAAAGCTGCAGAATATCTTATAACTTGTAATATAGATTTAGGACAGGAAAGGGCGTGCCTTTGAAATCTAGATTAAAAATGTGGCTCAAGTCTCAGGATTAATACTATGGGATAATGTTGGCAAATGTGATTAGATTTTTCAACACAAGGACATTAGGCATTCAGAAGGAGCAACTCTGAATAAGAAAGAGTCACAAAGTGACCCTTAGAAGGGTTAAACTAAACTCAGTTTAAATTTTCATTGCTTTATTTTTTATAGATTGATCAAATTTATTTAATTATAATTAGTTCTTTAAAAATCTTTTGTTTTTACATCTTAATTTTTAAATATATCCATTCTCACTTTCATACTCAGAAAACTATCCTTGTAAGGAAAAAGAAAAAAAAAGTTTTTAGAAAAACTAAGTACATCTACCTTGTCTGATGCTATAACCCCCCCAATCCATCTTATCAGATTACAAATGGTACATGCATTTCTCAATTCTTTTTCATAACTTAGCCTTGTCATTATAATTTGCAAAATTTTCATTTATTAGTCCCCCATTTATATTCTTGAAGTCATTGTATAATTTTTTCCTGTTTCTGATTTCTTTAATTTGCATCAGTTCTTCTGAGTCCTCTTGTAATCATCTGAATTCTTCATATTTGGAAAGAGGATTCAGTAGATAAGGTATAGGTCTTGGTGTCAGGAAGATTTAAGTTTGAATCCTCTCTCAGGCACTCATTAGTTGTGTAAACTTGGTAAAGTCATTATTCCTCTCAGTCTCAGTTTTCTAATCTGTAAAATGGGAACATTGCAGCACCCATTTCATTATATTGCTTGAACATCAATATGAATTAAACATATGTAAAGCACTTTTCATATTTTGAAATTGTAAAACAAATTATAGTCATTATTATTATTTCTTACAGAAGCTACTAGGTGATACACTGAATAAAGTGTTGGACTTAGAGTGAAAATATAACTGAATTAAAAATCTGCCTCAGATGCTTACCAGCTGCATGGTCCTTGAAAAATAAAATAATTTTTGTCTCGATTTCCTCAAGTGTAATAAAGGCATAATAATAGAATGCCTTCTCAAGGTTGTTTTGAGTAAAAAAAAAATGAATGAGCATTTTAAAAATTCTTTTCAAGCCTTAAAGTACTGTGCAAATGCTAATTATATATGATGATGCAAACATTTTCCATAACATTCATGTACTGCAGTCTGTTTTGCCATTTTCTATGTGTGTCATCTATATTTTTTCTAATTCACAAAAGACCTATCACAAAAGAAAATGCAACAGGAAATTTTTTCAACTAGGAGAAACTGCTGGAGATGGCAAAGTGCCTCTGGGGAAAAGAGAGAAAATTTAACTTCATCTCAGGTTCATTTCTCTATGGTTGTTATTGTTCAATCATTTCAATCTCTTCATGACCTCATGAGGGATTTTTATGGCAAAGATTTTGGAGTGATTTGCCATTTCCTCTGCCAGCTCATTTTACAGATGAAAAAACTGAGGCAAATAATCTTAAATGAATTCATGTTGTATAGCTAGTCTGTGGCCAGATTTAAACACAGGTTAAACACAGGATGATGGGTTTTCCTGAAATTAGGCCTGGCACTCTATCTACCATGATACATAGCACCCTTTGATACTAGAAATAAATTCTCAAAAAAAACCAAAATCAAATCATATCCAAGAAATTATTATTACCTGTGGTCAAAATAAATAAAAGGACCAGAAAGATAATGAAGAGAGAAGTGTGTATACCAGTGAAAATAATAACTACAAACTTGACCAGATCTAATCTTTAAAAAAGGAGACAACCAATAAGATCTAACTATAATGTAATTTTAATAATTTAGATGAAAGCCAAACTACTAAAAAGATGAATGTGTGAAAGCTATCCTAAGTTGGTACAATTTCATATTGTAGCCCCTTAGGACTTATAGGCCTTCAATTATGATCCAGAAGAAATTTTAACTAATGAAATCTCCAATCTTTTCTAAGAATTATATTAGCAAAGCAAATACTTACTACTTGTCTTCTTTTCTTTCTCCCAACAAAAAATCAACCAGTGCTTCTGGTCACCTGATTTTCAATTCAATAAATATCTATTGCATACCTACTATGTGCAATGTGCAATATTAATATGGCAAAAGTTAGGGTTTTAAAGAGAAAAATAAAATAGGTCCTATATAAACATAGATAAGTGAATATATGATCATTTGAATATAAAGCTGAAGATTTCAACAAATATTTTGATTAGGAGGTAGTACCTGAGATGAGTCTCAGATGATACAAGAGATTCTTAGAGATGGAGGCAGTCAGAAAGGAAAGCATTAGAGATATGAATGCATATGAGACTCTTCTAGGTTGCCTTATCTTAATTTCCTTGCTGGTCCAGATCATCTTTAGAGTATAACCACACTTCTACCATTGGTGGATGCCTTTATCCTGTTCCCTTGCCTTTTCTTCACCACTTTACCTTCATTGGGGCTGCTCAGGAGGACCATTCTAAACTGAGACTATTCACCATCCTTAGATGAGATGAAAGGCACTAGTTATATTCCTTGGATCAAATGAAAGACCAATAGAGGTTATCTTCTGTCCTGCCATTGCATCTAATTTTCTCCAGACCTTATTATCATCTTTGTCTTTCTATATTATAAACTCCTAACATTCCATCTTATCTACTGAGGCAACATAAGGGTTCCTAGATTTTGTTATCTGTTCTGAAATTAAATTTTCATCTATCTGTTGTCTTTTCATTTCAAATATGAACTCCTTGAGAAACTATTCATTTTTGTTTCTTCAGTACTTAACATAGTACTTGGAACCTAGTAAGTTCTTAATCAATGCTCCTTCCTCCCTTCCTTCTTCTCTTGCTCTATTTCTCTCTCTCTTTCTTTCTTTCCCTCTCTCTCTTCTTTCTTTCTCTTCTTTCTCTCTTCCTTCCTTCCTTCCTTCCTTCCTTCCTTCCTTCCTTCCTTCCTTCCTTCCTTCCTTCCTTCCTTCCTTCCTTCCTTCCTTCCTTCCTTCCTTCCTTCCTTCCTTCCTTCCTTCCTTCCTTCCTTCCTTCCTTTTTTCTTTCCTTGTAGAGGGAATAGCATGTAGGACAAATTTGACTAAATCATAGGGTAAATGAGGTAGAATAATGCTGAATCAGTCTTGGGAGATAAAAATTAATTATGAATTGGTGTATTGTCCAAGAAGAAACTAAGTTGAAATAGGATAAAGTAAGATAATTAATCAGTCAATCAATATTTATTAAACACCTACTATGTGACAGGCGAATACTAAAGTTTGAAAATACAAATAAAAGTAAAAGTCCCAAAACTCAAGGACCTTATAATGGGAAAGATAGCATAATAATTGTGAAGAAATAAATTATATAAATAATATATGCAAACATCATTGTAAATAATCATCAGGAGGAAGTCACTGGAATTGGGTGGTCCAAGAAAGAGATCATAGAATGCCCTAAATGCCAGTATAAGGAGTATTTATTTTATTTTGAACCAGTAGATAGTCACTGAAGATTTATTGAAAAGCCACTAAACATTTGTAAAGTGTCAGCTCTGTGCTAAGAACTGTGCTAAATACTGAGCATACAAAAAGAGGCAAATTATAATCTTTGCCTTCAAGGAGCTCACACCTTAAATAATACAAGAATAAAATAAGTAAATATATGCCTTAATAAGATAATTTTCACAGCTGAATAAAGGATAGATTGGAGAGAGGAGGGAATGAAATCAGAAGAGTCCTATAACAGCCTAAGCAAATGGTGATGGATGATAGAACTAGAGGCTAAACTAAATTGAAAAGAAAAGAGGTATGCAAAAGATGTTATAAAGGTGAATATGAAACAAATTGATTATTTATTGCATACAGGTGATGACGTAAAGGAAAAACACAAATGTTTCAAAGCTGGATGAATGGAAGTTAATGGTAATATAATTAGAAATAGTGAAATAAGTAGGCACATCAGATATGGATGGGGATATAGAGAAGATTTCTAAGTCTAGTTTTAGACATTCAACTGCAATTCCTTTGAACATTTAGATTACCAATCTAGCAAATAAGTGAAAATAAAACCAAAGTTCACAATAAGGAAATGGGTTGGATATGTAGAATTGGTAATTTTCTAAACAATAGTGATAGGTGACCCTCTGGTACTGCATAGCAAATATCAAAAATAATCCTAAAATAATGAGTTTGGGGTTCATGTGACGCTAATAAAATTGATACCACTGACTACTGGAAATTCTGGATAGGGAATTTAAACCTTGATAAGCTTGAATTTAAAGTAGATGTATGAAAGGTAGCCTACCATAGTAAATAGGGACCTGAGATTGGATTTCTGAAGATCTGGGTTCAAGTCTTAACAATCATACACACTGTTAAGTATCTCTGGGCAAATTATTTAATTTCTAATTTACCAAGGTCATGTACTAAGAAACTAAGTTGAAGAGCAGATAATACATACCAGTAAAGAAAGATTCTTTCCTACATCGGTGAAAACATAGATCAAATCTCTCCCAAGTCACTCCAAAGAAAAACATTTAAGTTAATAAGAATAGCTGTTATTGAAGTTCAGGGAAGGAGTGAGGTAAGAAGAATCTTTAGAAGAGAGAGAATTAAGGATTTTTAGAGCTTAGAGGGACCTTAGAAATAATAATCCAATGTCCTCATTTTAGGCATTATGGATGATAAAATCAAGGCTTAGAGAGAGTAAATTATTTTCCAAGAATTATAGTTAACTTGTGATGGAACAAGAGCAAAGAACCAAGCAGGTGGCTTATTTTATTTACTGCTTTGTGACTTGAGGCATGTCACTCAACTAGTTGAGAATCTTTTTTTCCCTACCTATGAAATATAAGAGTTGGTTTAGAGGAACACTGAGTCCCTTAGTGTTTTATTTTTTTTTTATTAATTTTTCCAAATTATCCCCTCCCTCCCTCCACTCTCTCCCCTCGATGACAGGCAATCCCATACATTTTACATGTGTTACAATATAACCTAGATACAATATATGTGTGTAAATACCATTTTCTTGTTGCACATTAATTATTAGCTTCCAAAGGTATAAGTAACCTGGGTAGATAGACAGTAGTGCTAACAATTTACATTCACTTCCCAGTGTTCCTTCTCTGGGTGTAGTTATTTCTGTCCATCATTGATCAACTGGAAGTGAGTTGGATCTTCTTTATGTTGAAGATATCCACTTCCATAAGAATATATCTTCATACACCATTGAAGTGTACAGAGATCTTCTGGTTCTATTCATTTCACTCAGCAGCAGTTGATTTAAGTCTCTCCAAGCCTTTCTGTATTCCTCCTGCTGGTCATTTCTTACAGAGCAATAATATTCCATAACCTTCATATACCACAATTTACCCAACCATTCTCCAATTGATGAACATCCATTCAACTTCCAGTTTCTAGCTACAACAAAAAGAGCTGCTACAAACATTTTGGCACATACAGGTCCCTTTCCACTCTTTAGTATTTCTTTGGGATATAAGTCCAATATTAGCAATGCTGCATCAAAGGGTATGCACAGTTTGATAAATTTTTGGGCATAGTTCCAAATTGCTCTCCAGAATGGCCGGATTCTTTCACAACTCCACCAACAATGTATCAGTGTCCCAGTTTTCCCACATCCCCTCTAACATTCATCATTACTTGTTCCTGTCATTTTAGCCAATCTGACAGGTGTGTAGTGGTATCTCAGAGTTGTCTTAATTTGCATTTCTCTGATCAGTAGTGATTTGGAACACTCTTTCATATGAGTGGAAATAGTTTCAATTTCATCATCTGAGAATTGTCTGTTCATATGCCTTGACCATTTATCAATTGGAGAATGGTTCGGTTTCCTATAAATCAGGGTCATTTCTCTATATATTTTGGAAATGAGACCTTTGTCAGAACCTTTGTTTTTAAAATTTTTCCCAATTTGTTACTTCCCTTCTAATCTTGTTTGCATTAGTATTATTTGTACAGAAACTTTTTAGTTTGATGTAATCAAAATCTTCTATTTTGTGATCAATAATGATCTCTAGTTCTCCTCTGGTCATAAATTCCTTCCTCCTCCACAGGTCTGAGAGGTAGACTATACTCTGTTCCTCTAATCTATTTATGATCTCATTCTTTATGCCTAAATCATGGACCCATTTTGATCTTATCTTGGTATATGGTGTTAAGTGTGGATCCATATCTAATTTCTGCCATACTAATTTCCAGTTTTCCCAACAGTTTTTTTCCGAATAATGAATTTTTATCCCTAATGTTGGTATCTTTGGGTTTGTCAAAGATTAGATTACTATAGATGTACCCTTTTTGTCCTTTGTATCTAATATGTTCCACTGATCTACCGTTCTATTTCTTAGCCAGCACCAAATGGTTTTGGTGACTGCTGCTATATAATATAGCTTTAGATCAGGTACACTTAGACCACCTTCCTCTGACTTTTTTTTTTCATTAATTCCCTTGCAATTCTCGACCTTTTATTCTTCCATATGAATTTTGTTATTTTTTCTAGGTCATTAAAATAGTTTCTTGGGAGTCAGATTGGTATAGCACTAAATAACTAGATTAGTTTGGGGAGTATTGTCATCTTCATTATATTTGCTTGCCTATCCAAGAGCACTGAATGTTTTTCCAATTATTTAAATCTGACTTTATTTTTGTGGCAAGTGTTTTGTAATTTTTCTCATATAATTCTTGACTGTTCTTTGGTAGATGGATTCCCAAATACTTTATACTCTCAACATTTTTTTGGAATGGAATTTCTCTTTGCATCTCTTGCTGTTGCATTTTGTTGGTAATATATAAGAATGCTGAGGATTTATGTGGATTTATTTTGTATCCTGCCACTTTGCTAAAATTCTGACTTATTTCTAATAGCTTTTTAGCAGAGTCTTTGGGGTTCTCTAAATATACCATCATGTCATCTGCAAAGAGTGATAGTTTGATTTCCTCATTTCCTACTCTAATTGCTTGAATCTCTTTCTCGGCTCTTATTGCAGAGGCTAGTGTTTCTACTACTATATTGAATAGTAATGGTGATAGTGGGCAACCTTGTTTCACTCCTGATCTTACTGGGAAAGGTTGCAGTTTATTTCTAATGCATATTATGCTTACTGAAGGTCTTAAATATATGCTCCTGATTATTCTAAGGAATAATCCATTTATTCCTAAACTCTCAAGAGTTTTTAGTAGGAATGGATGTTGGATTTTGTCAAATGCTTTTTCTGTATCTATTGAGATGATCATATGGTTTTCGTTAATTTGATTATCAATATGGTCAATTATACTAATAGTTTTCCTAATATTAAACCAGCCCTGCATTCCTGGTATGAATCCTACTTGATCAGAGTGTATTATCCTGGGGATGATTTTCTGAAGTCTTTTTGCTAATATGTTATTTAAGATTTTAGCATCAATATTCATTAAGGAAATTGGTCTATAATTTTCTTTCTCAGTTTTCGATCTACCTGGTTTAGGTATCAGTACCATGTCTGTGTCATAAAAGGAGTTTGGTAGGACTCCTTCATTCCCTATTTTTTCAAATAGTTTTATACCATTGGGGCTAATTGTTCTTTAAATGTTTGGTAGAATTCACATGTAAATCCATCTGGTCCTGGGGATTTTTTCCTGGAGAGTTGATTAATAGTTTGTTCTATTTCTTTTTCTGAAATGGGACTATTTAAGCAATTTATTTCCTCCTCTGTTAATCTAGGAAGCCTATATTTTTGGAGGAAGTCATCCATTTCACTTAAGTTATCAAATTTATTGGCATAAAGTTGGGCAAAGTAACTCCTTATTATTTCTCTAATTTCCTCTTCATTGGTGGAAAGATCCCCCTTTTCATTTGTAAGAATAACAATTTGATTTTCCTCTTTCTTTTTTCTGATCAGATTTACCAAAGGTTCATCTATTTTACTGGCTTTTTCATAAAACCAACTCTTCGTTTTATTTATTAATTCAATAGTTTTTTTACTTTCAATATTATTGATTTCTCCTTTTAATTTTTGTATTTCAAGTTTAATATTTGGTTGGGGGTTTTTAATTTGGTCTTTTTCTAGCCTTTTAAGTTTCAAGCCCAATTTGTTAATCTTCTCTTTCTCTATTTTCTTCAAATAAGCCTCTAAAGATATAAAATTTCTCCTTATTACTGCTTTAGCTGCATCCCACAGATTTTGGTATGATGTCTCATCATTGTCATTATCTTGGGTGAAATTATTAATTGTTTCTATAATTTGCTCTTTCACCTAGGCATTCTTTAAGATGAGATTATTCAGTTTCCAATTACTTTTTGATCTATTTATCCCTAACTTTTTAATGAATGTAGCTTTTATTGCATTGTGGTCTGAGAAGAAGGCATTTATTATTTCTGCCTTCCTACATTTAATTTTGAGATCTTTATATCCTAAGATATGGTCAATTTTTGTATAGGATCCATGAATTGCTGAGAAGAAAGTATATTCCTTTCTATTGCCATTCAGTTTTCTCCAAAGGTCTATCATACCTAGTTTTTCTAATGTTTTATTTACTTTTTTAATTTCTTTCTTGTTTGTTTTGTGGTTTGATTTGTCTAAATCTGAGTGTGCAAGGTTGAGATCTCCCACTATTATAGTTTTACTGTCTATTTCTTCTTGCAACTCTCTGAACTTTTCCTTTAGAAAGCTAGATGCTATACCACTTGGTGCATATATGTTTAGTATCGATATGGCTTCATTATTTATGCTACCTTTTAGCAGGATAAAGTTTCCTTCCTTATCTCTTTTGATTAGATCAACTTCTGCTTTTGCTTGATCTGAGATAAGGATAGCTACCCCTGCTTTTTTGGCTTTACCTGAAGCATAATAGATTCTGCTCCAACCTTTTACCTTTACTCTATATGTATCTCCCTGCTTTAAGTGTGTTTCCTGTAAACAACATATTGTAGGGTTCTGATTTTTGATCCAGTCTGCTATCCGTCTCCGTTTGATGGGAGCATTCATCCCATTCACATTTACAGTTAAAATTACTAATTCTGTATTTCCTGCCATCATATTATCCCCAGATTATGCTTTTTCCCTTGACCCCCCTGAACCCCTTCCCCATTATTTAATTTATAGACTCCCCTTGTGACGTGCAGCCCTCCCCCTTTTTTTTTTTAGTATCCCTCCCCCCTCCCTCCATGTCCCTTCCCTTATTCTCCTTTTCCTTTTCCCTTTTCCTCTCCCCCCTTTTAATGAGGTGTGAGAGAATTCTCTGAAAAACAAATATGACAATTATTTACTCTTTGAGCTTCTTCTGATGAGAGTAAGATTTACACAATGATTCTCCCCCTCTCTAAATTCCCTCAGATATGGTGTATTTTCTATGCCTCTTCTGGGATGTAGTTTCCCTCTTTTTATCACTCCCTCCCATTTTTCTGATACTACCCCCTTCCCTTTACTACACCCCTCCTTTTTTTTTCTTTTATATCAGTAAAATCAAATTATCCATGAGTACTTCTTATATACCCACAACAGAGATATAGTTCTCAAGGATACCTTTTTCTGTTTCTCTTCAGTCTTGTTCATGTAGATCAAATTTTTTGTTTAAGTCTGGTTTTTTTCTTAGAAACATATGGAATTCCTCTATTTCATTGAATGACCATCTTCTTCCATGGAAAAAGATGCTAAACTTAGCTGGGTAGTTCATTCTTGGTTGCAGTCCTTGATCTTTTGCCTTACGGAATATCAGGTTCCAGGCCTTTCTATCTTTTAATGTGGAGGCAGCCAGATCTTAGGTGACCCTTATTGTGGCACCTTGGTATTAAAATTGTTTTTTTCTAGCTGCTTGCAGGATTTTCTCCTTTGTGTGGTAATTCTGCAGCTTAGCCACAATATTCCGTGGTGTTCTTTTTTTAGGGTCTATTTCAGAAGGAGTTCGATGAATTCTTTCAACATCTACTTTCCCTTCTGTTTCTATTATCTCTGGACAGTTCTCTTTGATAATTTCCTGTAAAATAGAAACTAGGCTCTTTTTTTTGGTCATAGTTTTTGGGAAGTCCAATGATCCGCAGATTATCTCTCCTAGATCTATTTTCTAGGTCTATAGATTTTCCCAGTAAGTATTTGACGTTATTTTCCAGCTTTTTATTTTTATTTTTTTGTTTTGTTTGACTGATTCTTGGGTTCTCAATGAATCATTCATTTCGATTTGTTCCGTCCTGAATTTTAAGGAGTTATTTTCTTCATTCACAGTTTTTAGTTATTTTTGTAAATGCCCAATTTCATTTTTAAATGAGTTATTTTGCTCTATTGAATTTTTTTTCCATTTCCATATTTTTTTTTGAGAATTATTTTCTTTTTCCAATTCAGAAATCCTATTTGCTTGGGACTTTTTTATCTTCTCCAATTCAGAAATCCTATTTTCTTGAGACTTTTTTATCTTCTCCAATTCAGAAATCCTACTTTCCTGTGATTTTTTTACCTTTTCTAATTCACTAATTTTGTTTCCCTGCATCTCCTGTGAATTTTTTATTTTTTCCAACTCCAATTTCATAGCTTCTCTTTCCTTTCCCCATTTTTCTTCAAACTCTCTTAACTTTTTAATAGTCTCTTCAAGGAGAGAGTTATGTGATTTTCCCCTTTAGGTTGTTATCTGCTGACTTCTGCTGTTAACTTCCTCAGGGTTGGATACCTGCTCTTTCTCTGTGTAGAAGGAATCTATAGTTTTTTTTGGCCTTTTTGCTCATACTTAAAAAATCTTTTGGGGTCTGTCCCTGGGGTAGGAAATTATTTATTTATTTCTTTAACAGCTTCCTCCCAGACTGGATGGATGCAGTGGCCCCCCGCGCCTGAGCTAAGAGAGAGCTCTGGGAGAGAGTTCCCCACCCCCTCCCTGCAAGTGCCTCAGAGGTGACCAGCACTGTTGTGCTTTGAGGGCGCTGTGTTTTAGTGGCTTCCCTGAGGTTTGAGACTGAACAGTAAAGGCGACTCAAAGTCTAGCCTATGCATCCCAGTGGGGTGTGGATGTCTTCAGCAGGTGATGTGAAAAGCCCCTGTGCTCAAACTGGAATTGTCTGACAGAAACCACGGTCCCTAGTTCAAAGGTTCCGCTTCTCTGGGACTTCCACGGCTGAGTACCACAGCTTCCAGCCGAGCCAGGCACTATGAGTTACCGCCCTGCCCACTTTTCAATGTCTTAACTACCCCCAGGTGAAAGCCTGCTTTGCCTATGTTGGCCACACCCACCAGTGCCGAGATCTGCTGAGTCACCCCCAGGATCCAGGAAGACCCAATCTGGTTTTAAATTTTAAAGTTGCTTAGATTTCTCTTCTGAACTGCTGTATTATAAGCAGAGAAGAGCTAACAGTCTATGCCAGATTCTTTTATCTCAGTGGCTTCTCTGATCCCAGAACCCTCCCCAGCATGACCGGCGCAGTGTGCCACCACCTCACCGTCTGTGCTGGCCTCTCTTGTTCCTCCCCTAGGAGCTGACCTTTCCCGTTGAAACTCCAGATTTTCTTCAGCTGATAAGTCGTGCTTCCAGTCCTTGTGGATTCTATCAGTCCAGCTCTATTTCTGAGGCTGATTATATGTAGTTGGTTGTGAGGGAAGAAAGGAGCTTACACAGTCACGTGTATCTTCTCCGCCATCTTGGCTCTGCCCCCCGAGACAAACCTTTTCTAAAGTCCTTCCAGGATATCTTAAGTGGGAAAATTGTTACTTTGAATAATTATGGGTGCTGTCACTCCAAAATATGTTCAGAGGCTTCCTTTGGTGTTGATTCTGAGGAAAGCTGGGGAGAACTCGGGCAATGTCCTGTCTACTCTCTGGTGTCTTGCCTCCACCCTCCCCTTAGTGTTTTAGAGTTTTGTGATCAATATTTTCTTTTTTCTAGGATAAATATCCTCAATTTCTTCAGTCATTTTTTAGACATGGGTTCTGAATGTCTTGCTATTGTAGTTCCTTATTTGAACACATAGCAGGTGTTAATGATCCTCTTAAAATAGGACTTAGGCTAGAAAATATACTTGAAAAGTATATTCAAGATATAGTCTGATTTGAAGAGCATCAATCTATTAATGCCATCTGAGTTTGAACTTGATGTTTAGGCCCAAAGGTATATTTTGTTGTTTCAAAATGAATTTTTAATTATATAGAATCTCTAACTTTTTTTTTTAAATGATTGCTTTTAAGTTATCAGCACACCACTAGAGCCCAGTAGGTTGCTATTAATACATTAAACAAGGTGTTGTAGGTGTATATCTTCAATCAGCTATGAATAAGTGCCCTTATAACTATATTAAGCTCTTTTATTAAATATACTCCATTCTTGTAACAGACTGCTGAATTTTCAATTTTATGTCAATACTAATTAGGTCAGAGATGACTACAGGGGAGGAAGAAGGAAGGAATAAAGGAGATATACTTGACTTTACCTAAAGAAGGCTTATATGAACTGATGCAGAACAAAGAAAGAAGAAATAAAAGAACTATATGAATAGTGATGACAGTAATGCAAATGAAAATATTTGAAAGTTGGTGAAAGAATAATTTAATTGATCAATTTGATCCTATAGAATGGGTGATGAAATATATATTACTCCTCCTGACAAAAATCTTAATTACCAGGTGAGTATTGTGTACACTGTCCAGATCATTTTTTTTTTGTTATTTTTACTTAATCATTTTTGTTTGTTCAAATGGAGATCTCAGCAGTGATATTCAGGAGGATATATAAAGAATGAATGATGTGAGGGAAAAAAAAAACTTTATCAATATAAAACTTTTTTGAATATTTTAATGAATTTAATGAATTTACCAAAAAATAGGTGAAATAAATGGGAATGAAATGTAAGATTCCAATAGGACTGTGCCATCCATTTAATAAACAAACCTGAAATGGAAATTTATTTTTTGAAAAAAAAAACTATAAGCAACATGTTAAATGTTTACAAATATAGGAGACTGATATGGAGATATTCAAAGCAGAAAGAGTAAGAGACTTTTAGTCAGAACAGTTTAAGGTAACTAGGTCACAAAATAATCTACCTTCAAGAGTTACCATTTTTTAGCTGAAATGAGCACACTATTTTAACAGAAGCATGTGTGTTTTTCATAGCAACCATAACTTAATCTGTTAATTATCTACAGTTTTAATGCTGTTTGATATTTAAATTTATACAGTTATTCTAATTGTACTGAGTACTACATAGGGAAGAAGCACCATATTCTTAAACATCTTTCATAGTTCCTATTTGAGATGTCAACATGCTTAGAAAGTGTATGTGTTAAGGTTTTCAGTTACTTGGCATGATACCATTTAAACTTCATTAATTCCTAAATACATGAAAAATTGAGCAAAAATATTTTTCTCAAAGAATTCCATCATTTTCCTCTATTTTTTTCACATTTCCACCTAAAGTAAGATGTTGTAGATTATCTAAATGCCCTTGTCTATATTTATTTTTAACAACCTACACCAATCTTTAAAATAATCTTTATTGAATATTAATCCCTCATCTAAACTTTCAAAATGTATCAGTAGAAGAATTAAGGACAATCTGATTCTTTTAATGTTTCTAGCAAGACACAGATATTAGGAATAAAATGATAAAATTAATAAATATCCATTCTCTTCTAAGTTCAAATTTGAGTTTTATCTGGATTTGATCATACTCTGAAAAAAAACCAAAAAAAATTAGAATAATATATATATATATATATATATATATATATATATATATATATATATATATAATTCTAATATATATATATATGAAAAAGAGGAGATTATATAGATTGGAGTACATGAAGGATCAGTCAGCAATTTTTTGTTGTTTTTAGAAGTACTTTTATTCATTAAAGTAATAAATGTATATGTATATTTTTAATTAACATCATGTTGCTAACCTGAAAGGAATTTCATTGTAGTACAAGTTTCATATTTAAGATGTTCAAGTAGATACAGGATCTAATTGATCCAAAAATTTCTCCTATGATTATCTATGTATCTTGTGCTACATTTTTCATGGCTTCTTATAAGTCTATGAAGAGAGTAGGCTCAGCATACTAAAGACTTTTCTTATATTTTTTAGATATCATTTGAGTATAACAGTGGCACATTTTGACTGTTTACCTAAATCACATAACCAACCCACCTTTTCTCACATACCTTCTGAGATGTCTCTTATTGTATTTAAAAATTCTTCATTAATTCTACATTGAAGACTGCTCACACTCACCCATTGAACTTTCATTCCAAGATTGATTTTTCTAGGTCATTAAAATAGTTTCTTGGGAGTCAGATTGGTATAGCACTAAATAACTAGACTAGTTTGGGGAGTATTGTCATCTTCATTATATTTGCTTGCCTATCCAAGAGCACTGAATGTTTTTCCAATTATTTAAATCTGACTTTATTTTTGTGGCAAGTGTTTTGTAATTTTTCTCATATAATTCCTGACTTTTCTTTGGTAGATGGATTCCCAAATACTTTATGCTCTCAACATTTGTTTGGAATAGAATTTCTCTTTGTATCGCTTGCTATTGCAATTTATTGGTGATGTATAAAAATGCTGAGGATTTATGTGGATTTATTTTGTACGCAGCAACTTTGCTAAAGTTGTTAATTATTTCTAATAACTTTTTCTTAGAATCTCTGAGGTTTTCTAAGTATACCATCATATCATCTGCAAAGAGTGACAGTTTGATTTCCTCATTACCTACTCTTATTCCTTTAATCTCTTTCTCAACTCTTATTGCCAAGGCTAGCATTTCTAATACAATATTGAATAGTAATGGTGATAGTGGGCAAACTTGCTTCACTCCTGATTTTACTGGGAAAGGTTGCAGTTTATTTCTATTGCATATTATGCTTACTGAAGGTCGTAAATATATGCTCCTGACTATTCTAAGGAATAGCCCATTTATTCCTAAACTCTCAAGTGTTTTTAGTAAGAATGGAACAGATTAGGTACAAAGGACAAAAAAAGGGTACAAGTATAGCAATCTAGTGTTTGATAAACCCAAAGATACCAACATTAGGGATAAAAATTCCTTATTTGGAAAAAACTGTTGGGAAAACTGGAAATTAGTATGGCAGAAATTAGATATGGATTCACACTTAACATCATATACCAAGATAAGATCAAAATGGGTCCATGATTTAGTCATAAATAATGAGATCATAACTAGATTAGAGGAACAGAGGAGAGTCTACCTCTCAGACCTGTGGAGGAAGAAGGAATTTATGACTCGAGGAGAACTAGAGATCATTATTGATCACAAAATAGAAGATTCTGATTACATCAAACTAAAAATTTTCTGTACAAACAATATTAATGCAAACAAGATTAGATGGGAAGTAATAAATTGGGAAAATATTTTTACAGTTAAAGGTTCTGATAAAGGTCTCATTTCCAAAATATATAGAGAATTGATCCTAATTTATAAGAAATCAAACCATTCTCCAATTGATAAATGGCCAAAGCATATGAACAGACAATTCTCAGATGATGAAATTGAAACTCTAGCCAAGTGTGTTCCAAATCACTACTGATCAGAGAAATGCAAATTAAGACAACTCTGAGATATCACTATACACCTGTCAGATTGGCTAAGATGACAGGAACAAATAATGATGAATGTTGGAGGGGATGTGGGAAAACTGGGACATTAATTCATTGTTGGTGGAGTTGTGATAGAATACGGCCATTCTGGAGAATAATTTGGAACTATGCCCAAAAAAGTTATCAAACTGTGCATACCCTTTTATCCGGCAGTGCTACTTCTGGGCTTATATCCCAAAGAAATTCTAAAGAGGGGAAAGGGACCTTGTGTGCCAAAATGTTTGTGGCAGCTCTTTTCGTAGTGGCTAGAAACTGGAAGATAAATGGATGTCCATCAATTGGAGAATGGTTGGGTAAATTGTGTTATATGAAGGTTATGGAATATTATTGTTCTGTAAAAAATGAACATCAGGATGAATTCAGAAAGGCTTGGAGAGACTTGCATGAACTGATGCTGAGTGATTTCTTGAAGACTTTACGGATTCACAATTCTTATTATAGAATATGACAGGAAGAACATATTCTATACTGTCTTTCCATAATGACATTAGCTCTCATACATTTAAGCATCATTCATGTGCATATAATTCACAGAACAACCAGTCTAATTTCTTTCTTCCTACATCACCAGCTGCCTAAGAAATTGCCAAATCTATGTGACAGAAACATTACAAATTTGTATTCAAAATGGAACTCATTACCGTTTCCCTAAAATTCTCTTCTAGGCTTAACATTCATATCTCTGTAAAGCACACTCTCTAGTACCATTCTTCCAGTCTGTCAGCTCTGTGGCTCTGAATCACTTGAAAAATTTCCCTTATATCACATATCCAGTGAATTTCCATATCTTGTCTTTCTCTCTCTATATATATATCTTTTATCTGATCCTTCTCTCTCCTTGTATAGGGATAACATCTATTCAATCCTAGACTTTTGAAATGGCCTCTCAATTGATCACCCTACTTCAAATAATTCTTCATATCAGTACACCCTTTACATGGCAGCCAATGTGATTTGTCCTTAAGTAATTTTTCAAAACAGTTAAACAACTTCTTTACTCATAACACTCCCATGGCTCCTTCTTGACTCTATGATACAATATAAATTACTATTCTATTTTAAAGTCTTTATAACTTGGCCCCAACCTATCTTTCCAAATCCATCATATTTTATTCCCTCCCTACACTGTATAGTTAGCCCAACTGACCTTTCTGTTCCTTACATAAAGCAATCTATTATCTATGTGTTTTTGTATTACTTGTATTATATTTATAAAATATACCCTCTTTACATCTCAGCTTCATGGACTACTCAGACAGCTAAAAGAACAGCCTTTCTGGTCTCAGAAAGGAAGAACTAGAGTAGAATAGTGACTCTGGAACATGAGTTTGGAAGTTGCTAGAAGTGTTATACTGTGTTATACTGAAACTCAGGACAGACTCTAGAGATGGATATATAAGGAGCTGAGAGTCATATGCATAGTGGTGATTGTTAAAATCATGGAAAATGAAATAACCAAGTGAGAGAGTATAGAGAGAAGAAGTTATTAAGTAGTGTTTCTATATCTAGGGAGAGAAATAGGATGGATATCATGCAGAGAGAAAAGTCAGCATGTATGTGTTTATGTGTGTATATGCATGCGTGTGATGTGTATCACAATGGAAAATCTCCCTCAGTCTCTGTCTCTGTCTGTCTGTCTCTCTCCTAATAGACATACACACACGTGATTAGATGGATAATTATATACACACACACTTATATACAATCTCTTGCCCTCTTCTCAGTAAAATGTAAATTCCCTAAGGAAATGGGTCATTTCTTTAGTTTTCTTAGTATCACCAATAATTACAATGCTTAGCAAAAAGTAATTTCTTAATGTTTGTTGATTGTTTGACTGTTAACACTTTCTGCCTACTTATAGCCATCAGGTATTTTGGATTATTATTCTAGTTCTCCCTACATTATTTTATTCCATGATTAACAATTGAGTGGCATCATCAAGAGAAATAGATGAGTTTTTGTGACAACAGTTTGGGATTATTGAAGTACTAAACAATGCCCCAAATGCATCCTAGTTTTGTCTCTATTTCCTGCTCAATTACAACTTTTGCTTATTATTCACCTACAAACCCAAACTAAACATAAAGGTTGATTAAGTAATTTAACACAGTGGCCATCTGTGAAGTTCTATGAGTTTAGAACTCATGAAGCTAATTTGTATAACTTAAAAAAAACACATAGATTAAATTATTCTGTGGGAGTGTTCGAATGTGCAACTCTTTTAATACTTAGGACTATAAAGAAGCAAAGTTTAAAAATCATGTTACTTGATTTAAGAAAAAAAATTGGTGATAATTAATGTCACCAATAAACAAGAAATTATTAATCCCCTGCTATGTGTGGAAAATTTTCTATATGCTAAAGGTAAAAACATAAAGAATGAAATTTTCTCAGCTTGCAAGCAAATCATATTCTTCCTTTTCTTCACATAGGATACTCTGCCTCTTTTCTCCATATAATCTCATGTTCTCATGGTTCCCAATTTCTAAAACATTCATTTTTTTATATTCTGATCAGTTTTCCAGTATTCCTTCAAACTTCCCTTCAAATGTTTCCTTCTGAAAAAGATCTATTCTTGTAGTCCCTATTGCTAATGGCCTTTCTTCTCAGATTAACCATCTTCTCTCATTATTTTTGTATGTACCTAATTGCTTATATGTTCTTTCCATTATTGAAATGTTAAATTCTTGAAATTATGGATCATTATTAATTTTCCTTGAAGCCCCAAGTCTTAGCATGGGGCTTAGCACATAATATGTATTTAATAATTGTATTTTGATAGATTAATTCAAAAGGGATAGACAATAAGAAGATATATAATAATATGCAGAAAGGGAATGATATAGAAGATTTGTAACAGATACTTACCATCTTGATGACCTTAAGCAAGTCACATTTTTCAGGCTTAGTTTCCTCCCTGTTGTTGTTTGCTCTTCATTTTCGAAGAGGACCATGCCATTCTTGAGGTGATGCCACGACATTCAAGTAAACTGGATTTAAGAGAGGGAGGGCTGTGCAAAGTCACTTCATTCACTTTCTCCTCCAGAGCCATCTAAGTCTACTAGCCAGATGTAAATCAGAGCAACTGGAGATGGCCCTGCTTATAGTGGAAGACAGTCTTTGTAAGCTGAGGTGTTTTTTCAGGTGTCTGTTTGACCAAGTTCACACCCATTCACTGATTAAAGCTAGGTAGCAATTGAGGCAGAGAATGGCTTCTTTCAACTAGTGAAAAAAAATCTAAACAAACAAACAAACAAAGAAATTTGGAAGGGGAAGACCTTCTGGGTTTCTGGCCAAAATTTAAATGATTGCTATTTTTATTCTGTCTGAGTCAATCAGGACACAAGCAAAGGTCAATTGGAATTTTCCCCTGACTCTCTCCTTCCCTTCTTCTTCCCTTCCTCCCTTTGTTTATTCATTCCTCTTTCCCTTCCTTCCTTCCTTCCCTCCTTCCTTCTTTCCTTCCTTTCTTGTTTCCTTCTTTCTTTCCTTCCTTTATTCCTCCCTTCCCTTTTACGCTTCTTCCTTTTTTCCTTCCTTTCCCCCCTTTCCTTTCTTCCTGGTTTCATGGTGTATCATACCTTTCTCTGTGCATGCTTCTAAAAACTTTCTTTTGTAATCATTAAACCATTTCAAGACATCTTGAAGTTTACTGGCTAGATTTCTTTCTTAAGGACCATGCTGTAAAACCTAACCTTTCACTATCTCATTGAATGGTCAACAATAGGTCTTAGTTAAATCCTCAGTTAGTCATTTTTTGGAACTGGATTGAACTCAGGGTAAATGTAAATAGCAATCAATTCTGCATTGGCCAGAAATTCTGAGGATCTTCCAAAGGTTTTTGTGAGGATTAAGTGAGATAACATATGTAAAATGTTTAGCAAACATAAGTATTGTAATATTCTCCTGTCCTTCCTCCTCCTTCCACCTCTTCTTCTTTCCAGGAAAATAATCAAAAACAAAATACAATACTCAAACATTTGTATGAAATACTAGTGACTAGGGCAGGGGAGAGGTAAGTAAAACAAGGGAGAAAAATAAATTTTTAATAACTTTTGTTGTATAGTTTTAAAAAACACTAAAAATTATACATGGTAGACTTAAAGTTTTGTGGGCAATTCTTATTATCATATTATGTTATGCAAATATTGTTTTATTTCATCAATTAAAAGAGAGGAAGGGTACTCATTCTTATGGAAATAAGTAAAGATTTTGGACAGAAGGTAGTTTTCAAGGTATATTTTGAACAAAGATGGCAGAGAAAGGGATAAATTTTGGATAGAGAATATTCTAGATAAAGGAAATTCGTCATAGCAAAGAAACTGAAATAGAAAATTAATGTTAACTGTGAGAAATAGAGAGAAAATCAATTGACCTAGGTCATAGAGAACATGAAGAAGAGTAAGATCCAGTAATACTAGAAAGATAAGTTGGGGATCAAGTTAGGAAGGGCTATAATAGCTAAATAGATGATCATATATCTTCTCCTAAAGGCTTTGGGAGCCATTAAGGATAATTGTGTAAGAGGGTAACATGGTCAAATCTACACTTAAGGAAAATTTCCAAGCTAAAGTGGTTGTCCTTAGCCACAAAGAAAGTTTCTGATTTAATTCATAGGAATAGAGATTTTTAGCAGACAGCTAATATAGAAGTCACCTAGTTGAACATTTTTTTAATAAATGATAAAACTGAAGGCTAAAGGAATTTTGGAAAATACCAAAATCACCTAGTTAAAGTAAGAAAGAAATGATTTTAACATTTGTGTTTTCATTCTATACTTTTTTGTCATCTTTAATTTATATTTTCTGGCAATATTTATGATGTCTTCAATTTTGGGTGTTATTAGTAGAGGAACTGGTAGAAATTTATCCCTAAAGCAGGCAGGAAGAAAGTACTCATAGAGATCAATTTAGCTCCATTGTCTCATCCTCTAGGGAGGTTGTCCAGTAAGAAATACAAGTTATGTGAAACCCTTGAGATCCTTCCTCTAAAGCATTCTCAAACAATCTCTCGTTGCCATGTCCTGTCAGAAATCCTATTCATGACCCTGAGGTTAAATTTTCCCTATAAAATCCAAGTAGGGCCCATCTCATGACTGCTTCCCATCTTTGGATCTTTTCTCTTACTCTTCCTGATGCCATGTGATTTTTCCTAACTTACTTCAACATGCCTTGTGGTATCTCTCTTGATCCTACTTCTCCTCCTTTTTGCTAATTAACTCTTTTGGAATTCTAAGTCCCTTTCAGGATTTAGCTTTCCAACTAAGGACATGACCCAAACTCATGGGATGTTTCATTTCTACTGGGTAATTAATTATGAATTCCACTAAGGAACTTGTCTTTTATATGCTATCCCAACTCTTTTTCATATGTACCATTCTTGGGTCTATTGTATCCCTTCATTTTATCTGTAACCTATTCCCCCAAATAAAACAACTTTTTTTAATAGTTTTTATTTACCAGATATATGCATGGGTAATTTTATAACATTGACAATTGCTAAACCTTTTGTTCTAATTTTTCCCTCCTCCCACCCCCAGATGGCAGGTTGACCAATACATGTTAAATATGTTGAAGTATAAATTAAATAATATATATGTATACATGTCCAAACAGTTGTTTTGCTGTACAAAAAGAATCAGATTTTGAAATAGTGTACAATTGGCCTGTGAAGGAAATCCAAAATGCAGGAGGCCAAAAATAGAGGGATTGGGAATTCTATGTAGTGGTTCATAGTCATCTCCCAGAGTTCTTTTGCTGGGTATAGCTGGTTCAGTTCATTGCTCTATTGGAACTGATTTGGTTCATCTTATTGTTAAAAAATGGCCACATCAATCAGAATTGATCATCATATAGTATTGTTGTTGAAGTATACAATGATCTCCTGGTCCTGCTCATTTCACTCAGCATCAGTTCATGTAAGTCTCTCCAGGCCTTTCTGAAATCATCCTGTTGTTCATTTCTTACAGAAAAATAATATTCCATAATATTCATATACCACAATTTATTCAGTCATTCACCAGTTGATGGGCATCCATGTAGTTTCCAGTTTCTGGCCATGACAAAGAGGACTGCCATAAACATTCTTGCACATACAGGTCCCTTTCCCTTCTTTAAGATCTCTTTTGGATAAAAACCTAGTAGTAACACTGCTGGGTCAAAGGGTATGCAAAGTTTGACAACTTTTTGAGCATAGTTCCAAATTGCTCTCCAGAATGGCTGGATGTATTCACAATTCCACCAACAATGTATTAGTGTCCCTGTTTTCCCATATCCCCTCCAACATTGTGCATTATCTTTCCCTGTCATTCTAGCCAATCTGACAAGTGTGTAGTGGTGTCTCAGAGTTGTCTTAATTTGCATTTCTCTGATTAATAATGACTTGGAGCATCTTTTCATATGGCTAAAAATAGTTTCAATTTGTTCATCTGAGAATTGTTTGTTCATATCCTTGACCATTTATCAATTGGAGATTGGCTTGATTTCTCATAGAGTCAACTCTCTCTATATTTTGGAAATGAGGCCTTTATCTGAACCTTTGACTGTAAAAATGTTTTCCCAGTTTATTGTTTCTCTTCTAATCTTATCTGCATTAGTTTTGTTTGTACAAAAACTTTTCAATTTGATATAATCAAAATTTTCTACTTTGTGATCAATAATGATCTCTAGTTCTTCTTTGGACATAAATTCATTCCTCTTCCACAGGTCTGAGAGGTAAACTACCTTATGTTCCTCTTATTTATTTATAATCTCATTCTTTATGCCTAGGTCATGAACCCATTTTGACCTGATTTTGGTGTATGGTGTTAAGTGTGGGTCAATGCCTAGTTTCTGCCATATTAATTTCCAATTTTCCCAGCAATTTTTGTCAAACATTGAAACCAAAATCTGGGGTCCTTGTGTTTGTCAAACACTAGATTATTAAAGTTATTGATTATTTTGTCCTTTGGACCTAACCTATTCCACTGATCAATACTTTATACTATCGTTAGTTACTTTAAATGGAATTTCTCTTTGTAATTCTAACTATTGCATTTTGTTAGTGATATATAAGAATGCTGATGATTTATGTGGATTTATTTTGTATCCTGCAACTTTGGTAAAGGTGTGGATTATTTCTAAATTGCTTTTTAGTAGAATCTTTGGGTTCTCTAAGTATACCATCATATCATCAGCAAAGAGTGATAATTTGGTTTCCTCATTACTTACTCTAATTCCTTTAACCTTTTTCTCTTCTCTTATTGCCAAAACTAGCATTTCTAATACAATATTGAATAGTAATGATGATAGTGGGCAACCTTGTTTCACTCCTGATCTTATTAGGAATGGTTACAATTTATCCCTATTACATATGATGCTTACTGATGGATAAACCAACCTTTTGCCAAAAAAGAATGGTCATTGTGAATTTTACACATGATGGTAAACAAAGTTTTGGTCCCTACCATCATTTCTTGTCTACATCACCCACATCAATCTGATTTTACATTTTTATATTTATGTCTGCATAAAAATGTGCATATAATAATTAAATAGCTGTGTAAGCATATGTATGTGTGTGTATGAAAGAGAGAAAAGAGAGAGAGAGAGAGAGAGAGAGAGAGAGAGAGAGAGAGAGAGAGAGAGAGAGAGAGAGAGAGAGAGAGAGGCAGAAATTGAGATACAGAGAAAGAACTCTATCTGCTTTTTGGAGGGTTTAAACTGTTCTGTTATTCTTGACTTATATAAGGCAACGTTTAGAATTCATTCTGATCACCCTGAGGATGAATATTCTCAGGGTTCTAGATGACTTTTTAAGCCTACACACTGAAGAGAAGCTGTCTATCTGGATTGATACACTGAATTTCGAGAACCAGGAGTTCCCCATAACAACAAAACTGTTAATTGAGTCCCTATCTTGATTGAATACTATTTACATGTTGTATCCCTCCAGCAGAATGTATGCTGTCTATGCATAAAATGATTTAAGACATACACATACACACACACCCACACATTCACATGTGGGATAGGGGGAGAAAGAAAAAAAATAAGGAAAAAAAATAAATTTACATGATAACTTTTTTTAATATTTAAGAACACAAAGTTTTATATAACATATTTGATGTGGACTTTTGAACTTATTCTCTTTCCTGGTTAGGAAGAAGCCAACTAATGACTATCAGGCATAAGCAAGTCTCAGACTATCCTGTTTGTAGAGAGTGTTTGTGAAAATGGAAATCTTTATCAACCTTCATTGTCTATCATCAAATTTCTGGACAACTTTAAACAACCTTTGAGATACTGATTAGCATATCTTTAGATAGGTCTGGGACCTAGACTGCCTAGTGCATTCCATGTGGAATTCATCCCCTTGAGCTACCATATTCTTTCCTGACACTTCCCTCCCTCCCCTGAGATACCCCCAAGTTTGTATTTTCCCTATAAAAGATGTACCCACAATGAATGTTTGCTAAGTCTTGTTCAGGACTAAGCCTACTTTGAGGCACTTTCTCCTCATAGTGTCTTCCCTTTAATAGAATAAGGAGGAAGATCCTCCTTAGCATAACTAATTCTGGTTAGTCTGCTAAACTTCTCTGTGGATTTAACCTGTCAGTCAATGGCTCACCCAGGCCTCGTGGAATATTCCTTTAATGAATTATTTCAAACTTATTTTCTTGATAATGATAATCCTATTGCTCTTCCAAATCTATTTCAAATTTGCCACTTCTGATGTCTATTTTACCTCTTTATTTTCTTTGTAACTTCTCTTAAATAAACTTGTCTTTTGGCAAAGAGAATGGATGTTATGAATTTGTCACTTGTTTATTTTGAACTAGGAATAGCTACCATGTCCTAGTTAGATTTGCAATTTCATGTGCAAGCATGTTTTTATTTAATATACTATGTTATGGAAATGCTTTTTATAACATAAATTAAACACAAACTATTTTTAAAGTTGTAAGTTTCTAATACCCATTACAGGACCTTGAGCTTAAATAAACATTTAATAAATCAATTTACCAAGAATAATTATTATCCACAACAGAAAAATCCAGTTGAGTTGTAGAAAGTACTAGGCCTATGAAGCCCAGCTGAGCAGCATGAAGAACACCATGAAGAGAAAAAAAGGTGTTTGTCAGTGGGGGGGGGGGGGGGGGGAGCAATGCGCACATGTATGTATGTTAAATGTGTGTGGGTTGAGTCAATATAAGCCAAATGCTCATTCTACCAATGTTAACTTACTTATTTGGTGACATATTAGTCAAATCACCAAAGGAAAATTTTATAGAGTTAGATGAAAATAGAATTTATCTAGAGAATATTATGTTAAAAATATTAAGGGAAATGATGCAAAGAAGAGAGAAAAAAAGACATCTAGCAGTATCAGATGGAAAACTTAACTACAAAGTTTAAGACATAGAGAAATCTACCAGTTGAATAGATTATGTACACAATATAAAGAAACAAATTAATATGGTATCCTATTGTGTGATAAAGTTATAGATACCAGTTTTAGGGATTAAAAAAACTCACTATTCAACAGAAATGCTAAAAAAAATTAAAAAGGAAAGTCTGACAGAAGATAAGTATACTTCACATTGTACTCCAAGATTAGTTTTAAATGGGCATGTCACAGACAAAAATGGTGATTAGTATATAGCATTCTTCAATCCTCACAAAAATACTTCTACATATTAGTACCTATACTGCTTTTTAGCTGATAAGCATCTCCTGGACTCCCCAGGATATCTAGTTTTTGGCAGGGGATATTCTTGCCTTTGGCATCTGTACTCTATAGGAAAGAGGTTCAAGCCCAAGGTAAAAATAATTCCTCTTTTGGGGCAGAAAAAATGAAGTTCTTATAATCTGCTGAGGAATTTATCATCTCTGCAATAACTGCTACTTTCTATAAAAGATTGCATTGTAACTATTTTAAAGAAAGACCCTGAACTTATTCATTAGCAGTTTTCTTATCCCCATCATTGTCACCAGTTCTTTTAAAACAAAACTAAAAAAGAAAAAAGGAAAAACAACAACAACATTTCACCAACTGAGGCTACTTTAATGTTTTCTTGTTGGGTGTTAACATTTTTATAATGATCCCACTTGATCCTTGAAGGCCCATTTATTTGTCACTGCTGAGAGGATCCCACTCTCTCAGGACTCAATCAACTTTCCCACTATTGTGAGTAATGAGGAATAGGCTGTCTCTTTTATTTCACCAGAATCACAAACATGTTGATATAATCTAGCCCCCAGTACTCTTCTGCTAAAATTGTCTTAATATGAATTCTCCCCCCCAAAATCCACAAACTTAATAAAACACAACACAGGAAACTGAGAAAAATTCTGCTTTTTTTTCCCAAGCAGGATCAGAAATTGCACTCAAGGTATTTTCAATAAGTTCTATATTAGTACAAGATAGAGAAAGTGTGACTTGACAGCAATTCCTATAAAATGACCTGAAGGTATTCTCAATACCATGTATAAGTCTGAAAGAATTCTTAGACTGCATGAAGAACAGTACAGTAACTACAGTGGGAGAAGTGATAAATTTACTAGAATCTGCTGGTCATCACAACACTCAATGGAATATTGCCTTTATTTCCAGGTCTCAAAATTTAGAATGGACATAAATAAACTGCAGGTCATACAGAGAAAGGTAAACATGATAATGTTAGCATGGAGGCTATAACATAAAAAGTTCATTTGAAGGAATTAGAAACATATAGCCTCAAAACAAAGACTATTTTGAGTAGGGGGTGAGATTATGATTGTTATACATATAGAACAGCAAAGTATAATTTAGGCAAATCTATCTTAATGACCTGGTCTTCTTTCAAGAAGGTTAATCACTTCAGAGATTACAATTTAATAATTAAAATAAGTGAATAATAATACTGGGTAGATCAAAAGTTCTGCATCCATCTATCAGTCAAGGTAATTATTGAGTGCTTACAATGTGTCATCTTATGCTACACAAAGAAAGGCTAAAGCAGTCCTTTCCTTTAAAGATCTTACATTCTAAATGGAGAGACAAACATTTAGCTAACTAGATTCATACAAGATGTATTATAGAAGGTAGAACATCATCTCAAAGAAGAAACCACTAGCTAGGAGTGAGAGGCATCACCAAGATATTTTCTTAGATATCCAGGAAATTCTTTCAGAAAATGGAATTTAAATTGTGTTCAAACATGAGGAATAACCAGTTCAAAGACACAGAAACTAACTATGGAACACTGTGTAGGAGAATCAGCAAATGGGCTATTGTGGTTGGATTACAGAATGTGTGGAGGAAAGTTCAAGAAGATTAAAAAAGCAAAAAGTGAGCATTGAGAGCAAATTATTAAATTTTAAAATTATTGATAACTTTTGTATTGTGAATTACAATCAGGAAGTGGCAAAGGAAACTAATTTTCTAGGGTTTTAAGAATGAGTGGTCACAGTAATAGATAATGAGAGAAGAGGTGGGAAAAGTGGAACACATTCTTTGTTGGTGAAACTATTAACTTATCTAGACATTTTGGATAGCAATTTGGAACTATGCCCAAAGGGCTACAAAAACTGGGCATACCCTTTGATTAGTGCCACTATTGGATATATATTCCAAAGAAAACAGTAAAAGGCAAAAGGACCCTCATGTGCACAAATGTTTGGAGCAGCCCTTTTTGTGGTGGCAAAGAATGGGAAATAGAGTGGATGTCCATCAATTGGAAAATGGCTTAATAAATTATGGTATAGTTATAATGGAATACTATTATTATATAAGGAATGAACAAGATGATTTCAGAAAAATTTGGAAAGACTAATATGACTTGATAAAGCAAAGAAGTATCAGGAAAACATTATAAATAGCAACAAGATTGTGTGATGAATGATCAACTAAGATAGACTTAGCTCTCTTCTGCAATTCAGTGTAGCAACCCAATTCCAATAAATCTTGGATGGAAAATGCCATCCACATCCAGAGAAATAAATAGAGACTGAAGTCCTAGAATTGTTTCACACAAAATTCTAGAATTGTTTTACACAAACATCAAGTAATCTCTGTACTTGGATAAGTTCTTCTAGTATCCATGTTCTGCTTTTTAAGTCTTGCTATAAAGAAAATTTATCTCATTGTTGCTGTTATCCCTCATTGTCAAGGCTATAATTTATCATCACTATAATTTTAAGTACTGAAATATGCCCATACTACTTTGGGTCCCTCTTATTAAGAGCAGGACACAAGCACATGTATCATTCCTTACAAATTATTTTCTTCATTTTGAAATTAAACTTCTGTTTTTGTTCTGACGTGCTTGTCTCTAGCCTGCTTTGTTTAGTTCTGGTCACCCAAGATTAAAGATTGGTTTGCTTAACAGTAATTGGTATCAGAAGTGGGACTGGATATTTCCCCATATTATTGAACTGTGCAATACCAGTAAGAATGGATAAATCACCAACAAATATTCATTGCTCAGGAACCCGGGTAAGTCTTCTTTTGTTCCTTCTCCAATGTCCTTTTTAGTTTGAGCTCTCCATGATTTGGGAAGAAAACTCCAAATCCCCTCCCATAATTCTGCTTATTCTGCATCTCTCTGGTAAGGATATACTTTAATTGCACACCTCTTATTTGGCCTTTCTGCACATCTCTGGATTTGGGGCCTCTCTGCACACCTCTATAAAATCACATGTGTCCAAGCACATGTTTTGGTTACTTGTGTTCCTCTGTTGAACCAGTTCAGTTTATATCTGTCTTATAATTTTATCTGTTTGTGTCTTTTTTAAAATGTAAAATCTTGGGGCAGCTAGGTCATACAGTCGATAGAGCACTAGCCCTGAAGTCAGGAGGACCTGAGTTCAAATCTGATTTCAGACACAATACTTCCTAGCTATGTGACCCTGGATAAGTCACTTAACCCCAATTATCTTGGGGAGAAAAAAGTAAAATCTCTGTGTAGTCAGTTAGATTCTGCTCTCCTAAAAGATTAAAAAATCTAATTAGAAGGAAAATATATAAGTAATATTGTTAGGTCAAATAATATGCATGAATTTATAGTTCTTTAAGATAGATCCTATCTTTTGGTTATTTATCAATTGGGGCATGGCTCTTTTTTTTTTTTTTTTTTTTTATAAATTTGACTCAGTTTCCTCTATGTTTGAGTCTTTTTAGAAAAATTTACTTCAAAATTGTTTTTTACATTTACCATTGCTAATTGTATTCCCTCCCCACTCATTCTATTTCCTCTCTCCTTTCATTCTATCCATCCTCAAAAATGTTTTGCTATTGACTATTCCCTCCCACAACATGCCTTTTCATACCTGTGCCCTCCGTTTAAATTTATTTCTTCAAACTTCTATAAAGGAGAAAGTTCTAAGATAAAAATATCATCTTCCCAGGTAAGAATGCAAACAGATAAATCTAATTAAGTCCCTTATGATATGTGCCTGATTCTCCCCTCATGCTTCTCTTGAGTCCTGTATTTGAAAATCAAATTTTCCATTCAGCTTGGGCCATTTGTTTTTTTCTGAACAAGTTTTAGAAACTGAGATTCTCCTGATGATTCAGGGTTTTTGGCACATTATTGTTTTAATGATGCTGGGATTGGGCTGGGGCTGGAGCTGAGGCTGGGGCTAGGGCTGGAACTGCATTGGTACAACCTGCACAAGGACTGCACACTAGACTACCACCTTGTAAGAGTGGCAGGAGGAAGAGTCACTTACAATGCAACAGGAAGTAAACAGGCTTTGCCTGAGACTCCTGGAAGTGCGTCTGCTGTGAACTAGGAGGGACTGCCTCCTGGGCTGGAACTCTGGTCTCATTGAGATCCACATCATTAACAGGAGATGTCTCCTCTGATTGTCTGTGCATGCGACCTCATAGACCTTATTTAATCTGTAAGGAAGAGAAGCTAAGAGTGTGCAGGAGGTCAGAGGGTAGGATGTGGACAAGCGATTAAAGATCCTGAGCTTGCATTCGACTGCTCTCAAGTTCTCTATCTTATATCTAAACCATTACTCCATGAAGTGATGGCCATGGATCTCTGAAGACCTCAGTCAGAGGTAAGCTTGGAAAAACTGGTTTAAACACTGCAAAAGACAGTGACTGGAGATTTCTCTGAAGGCCTGGGAATTAGGAGAGACTGGCAGTAGTGAAGGCAGAGTTGGCATTTATATACCCTGATACCACAGACCTTTTCTGCTGAATTCATAAGTTATCTTCTGCTGGAAATTGTTCTACTCCATCTTTTTGTGTGTTCTGAACCTCTAAAATTTGTTTAGAATCATTATTAAAGAAATTTGGAAAAGTTTGGAAAAGAGGTTGGTAAGTTCTTGCCTTTGCAGCGCCATCTTTGCTCATTCACATTGTCTCTTTAGAAACATTTACACATATAACTACTTATAAAATTAAGATAATTAATGGAAGAAATAGTAGTAGATGAGAGGATCGTAGAAGGCCTTATGTAGGAATTGACACTTGAGCCAAAATTTGAAGGAAGTTAGAGATTCAAAAATGATAAGGAAGGAGTACATTCCTGTCATGGATGAAGCTTGTCATGTTTGAGGAAAAACAGGAAGGATTCAACCAATTTGGCTAAGTCTCCACTAGGTGCCTACAATTACATTAGAATCTAATGATATAGAATCAAAAATAAAATAGCCCCTGCCCTCAAGATGTACTTTTCTTTGATAACTGGTTAGGTCATATTGCTCAAATTATTTAAACAACTTAAAAAAAAAAACTTTCCTATTATTATCTTCACATCTTACTCTTGTCTGCAAAGAGTATCTCTTGAAGGACAGAAATTAATTCTTATTCAACATTTATATACTGTCTAGACAGCAACATGGAGCATGGAATGTAATTCTCTGGCAATCAAGTGATTTCACATTGGCAGCAATTTATAGTCAACTACTTCTGTAATGATATGGTAAACATTTAATTTAATTTCCTTTTATGCTTTCTTATAGAAGTACATATTTAAATGTTCCATTATTTTTAAATTGTCACAAATTCATCCTAAAGTGCTACTCCCCTTAAGACATCCTTCTGTTGTTGGTAAGAACAAAAACAAATCACTGGGTTTCCATTCTTCTGAGCGTCTCTCTAGTGTTACTTAAATGTGGCTTTAGATATCACACATAATCATTTGCTGATTGCTTAGTCATTCAATATCTTTCTAACTCAAAAGCCCTTCAGAGACTCCTACTCCAATGATGCAATTTTTAAAAACCTGTGTTGAACAACGCCATAATGATGCATCAGAATATAGTTCCATTGTATATATCTTTGTTGAAATTAATTTTTAACCCTAAAATTATTTGATTTTGCATTGTTTTCATTTTTATTCCCTTTAAATAATTTTAATTTTTTCTAGAGTCTCTATTACCATATAAAATAGAATTTGCTTTATTTTTTAATTCTGTTTCAAAAGGATGAAAAGAATAAAGGCAGCCTCACTTTGAAATTATGCTTACCTAACATGAAAAGAAAATTGATTCTATTTTCCAGTTGGATTATGGCATTTTTACATCAAAATTAATCACTATCTTTTATGGTCTAGACCGAGGTTCTTATCAGTTGTGGGTTCCCTAGAAGTTATCACCAAATTAGGTCATTAGGTCTTTCCTCAAAAAATCACTCATAAACCTTTGCCAGTTTTTCTTTTTTCATTGAACCAATAAAGAAAACACAAATTCAAAACAAAATGTATCTAGTTAAGTAGCATAGTGAAATAAAAATCAAAGAAATGCCACTTCCTCTTCTCATAAAGAGAGTAATACATTCTTTGAGAAGTTATCACATCATGCAAAAGAGAGGAACCATCCAAAATGGACATAAATGGCCAGGGAACTCAAGTAGAGACTGGTTTTCATTAAGAATATGTGTGATGAGACCTTGCATGATGGGAAAATCTTTGGAGAGAAGATATATGCCAATATATGCCAATATATAGAAATTGAGACATGGCTAGGAAACTTACATGGGCAAGGAACATATATAGCCAGAACAAGTAATGACCATGGAGTAGCGTAGCTATTGGAATATTTATCTGCCACCAATGGTTCACTTAACCCCATAGAGTCCCTAGGGTCATCTCTGGGTTTGGTGACACAGTTTGTGAACTCCTTTCATAGGTTTTTCACAGTGCTCCTCTGTTGACCTACCTTTGTTCTAAAATGACATATGTTGTTGTCTCTGCTGACCTTTGTCCCCATAAAGGGTTTTACTAGTATAATATTACTGTTTTATTCCTAAAGTAAAGGTGTCATACAATGATTTCTCATAGAATAGGGGAATTTTCAATGCCTTATGTTTTCATAATTGGGCTATTTTAGCTCTTTGGAAGTTTAGACCGATAAGCATACCAACCAGGCATCCAGCCAATCAATCATAAAACCTTTGCAAAATTAATTTATCTTTGAATTGTTTTGCTTCTGGCTCAGTTGTAACTTTTGTCATATTTAGATCACTGTTTTAGAATATATAAATACTCCTTTATTTTCTCTTCATGTATTTTGTTTCATATAAACCATTTCAGGAGCATCATTTAGCAAGATAGGAGGGATAGAGACAGAGGTGGACTGGGTAAGTTGTTATTTTTGTTTTGTATTTATATTAGGGACAACATCTATGGTCTTTTAAATATACTTCTTTATAGTTAGCTATTCAACTGTATTTTGTATTTGCTCAACTGATTGCAGTCTCCTTGAGAACAGGGATATATCTCATACTTCTCTGTTTTTTTTTTTTTCCTCCCCTTCAGTTTCTTGTATGGTACTATGCATATAACAGAAGATCATTACACATATGTTCATGTTGAAAGTAGATAGTCATTGAGTTAACTTCTACATGTATTTCTATAAGTTGCTAGGGTATAAGACACATAATGAAACACTAATGTCTCTTCTATCCCACTACTAGAAAAATAGAGAACCATGCTTCATCTGTTGTTAGGTTCTTATTAGGTGAGGTCAGTACTTAACAATTCTCTAGCTCAGGGTTCACACCTTTAGTTCACACCTTTAAAAGGAGCAAATTCATTGGTTGTAAGTAGTTCTCACAAGCCTCTGGAGTACCCACAAGCCCATTCTCTGGGAGGATAAAAGAAAAAGGCAGTCGGGAAGGAAGCAGTCTGGATTGGAGATTCAGAGCAAGGATTCAGGAAGGAGGATTGGAGATTCTACCTTCCCTCTGGCTGGAGGCTCCAGAAGCTTCCAAAGAACCCTGCTCACAGAGAAAAGGATTCACAGAGAAAAGAAACCTCCTCCCAGAGAAGGATTACAGTTGAGAGATAACAGGACACTACAATCTGTATCCTCTTTTTTTTTGAGGAAGGAGAAATAGAAGAACAAGAGAATCCAAATTATCTGACCACTCTCATACATGAACCTTTAGTTGAACAAAATATGCAATTAAATTTAATGGGATTTTTTCCCATTCACAATAAAGCACAGATCGGGGGTGAGGAGGAAGTATGTACCCCTAAATAAGACTACCAAAGAAGCACTGAATTCCACACAGGGCCAGGAACACCATAATGTTTCTACTACTCTAGTGTAATGGATATTTTGTTCATACAGGGTCCTTGAGAACAGCTAAAGGATTTTTGCATTTGATATTCAACATAGAACACATTGATATGTGCTGGAAACTATTTTCTTGTTACTTGGCAACAGTTCCTTCTTCTTAGCAACAAAGGAGAAAGGGAAAGTCTTTTGAAAATGGAAAAGAGTATTGAAGAGAAACTGAGAGACTTTCATATTTTTATTGTATAGAGGGCATATTACAGGAGCTGGATGAGATTGCTCACTAGCAATTGTGCTTGTAATCTCGATTTGTTTATGCTGGTATTTAACCCCATATTTATTTTAATTTCTTAACAAATAAAAATTGTCCCAATCACACATTTTGTTTCAAAAGCATAAAGGAATTGTCAGGTTCATATTCAAAGTAACTCCCATGAACCAAAGAACCAAAGTCTGTGAAACAATATCTTTCAGAAAAGAAACTTATTCCCAGGAAAGCACTTGTCCCATGGCTAACTATCTAAAGCCTGAATTTCTGCATTTATTGAAGCCTAAGAAGAACAGTCAGCAGGAGGAAAACAGAGAAGCAAAAAAGTAATGAAGAAGGACAGATAGAATTTGACATTGATTCTTTCTGAGACTTAGAAAGAGGCCTTTAATCTTCCTGTCTTAGTTGTTCTAAATGGAACAAAAAGTGGTGTTTCTCAATGTATAGTGAGGTAATGTGAAGCTACAAAGGACACTAACATACGACTCTCAGGTTTTTACTCACATTATTCAAGAGTCACTTTAAATTTTATATTCTTTGTAGAAATTTCCTTCCAAGCTGTCTTAAGCATATGGACTTCAATAATTCAAAAACCTATGAATTTCACTTTTCTGATGACCTACATATGCCCAAATTATCACTACATGGCCATATTTATGGTAATAAAATTTTCCAAATCAAACCAGGTTGGTAATCATACTATATATGTGAGGTCTAATTATATTCTGAAAACTTTTCCCTTTTTGGCAAAATATGTCATAATTTCCACTGGCATTCCTTATGCCAAATTTGGGTCACCTTAACTGAGGTTAGGCATCAAAGGAGCACTTAAATAGAGATGAAGTGATGTTCATGAAGTACAGTTTGGATCAAACTCACCCTTTCTCACAAAGCTCTCTATGACCTCAAGGATAAAGTACCGACATCTTTGCAATCAAAGCTCTCCATAGTTGCAACCCATATTTCCTTTCTCATTAAACATGACTCCTCTTCATACACTATTCATTCCAGCTAAACTCATCTATGTTAGGATTTTTACAAGGTTCTAAGTCACTGGAATGAAAAGAGATAATTGATTTGATCCTACAAGGAGATGTTATGGGCCAGAACCTAAAACAAGGTACTGAGTGGAATTGAGGAGACAATGATGAAATCTAGTTTAGCATTGATTTAATCCTAGAACAAATAATGGTTTCCTAGTGATGGAATGATTGGTATATACTCAATGTGCACCATATAAGCAAAAAAATTCTCGGGGCCAAGCACACAGAAGCCCACAATCCCACTCTCCGAGGCAGAATCTGATTCATTCCCACATCTACTTTTGTGTTGGCTGGAGGCTTTGGATTCAGAGGGAGCTAGAGACTGAAGCTGGCTGGAGACATTCTGACAAGAGCTCATTGGGGAACCAAGGAGAGAGAAAGGCCTCTACTAAAGCCAACCGGGCCCCAGGAAAAGATTCAGGATTTTGAAGGACACAATAGAGGATCTGGACTTTAACTCCTGGCTGCATAGTGGGATTATTGAACTGGAACTAAAGCCAAGGCTGCCTCCAGAAGCTCCCCAAGAAATCTGCCCCCAAGAGAAAGATCATAACTTAGAGAAACAGAATTTTACACATCTAATTGCTGCTTCTCATACTCAATATTCTGTCTCATTTTGTTGATATTATATAAGTTGTTCTCCTTGCTTTGATCATAGGATCATAGGTTTAGAAAGGAAATAACCCTGTTATCCAGTCATTTCTAGTAACATTTCATGACTTTATTTGGGGTTTTCTTAGCAAAAATGCTAGAGTACTTTGCCATTCCCTTCTCCAAAAAGATAGACTTTAAACAGTATCTCTTTTACTCCCCTGATTTTACAGAAGAAGAAATAAATTTTCACTTCTTCAAAATTTAACTCAAGGGTAAACGTTTATATGAAGTGTTTTTTGATTAACAATCTACACTCTAACTCTAACTATATTTCCTCTTTCCTGTACAATCATTCTTTATTACTTTGTTAGGAATTTTAGACTGACTAATCTGATTTCCCTAATTGATAGAAGCCCAGTGGGGCAGATACTGTTTCATATTTGTTTTCAAATATTTAGCACTTAGAACAGTGGTCAGCATATAGTAGGCCCTTAGTGAATTTTTCAATATTTATTGATTTCTAAATAACTGTTTTCACATGAAATATCAGTGCAATTATATCTCAGTCTATCACATGGGGAAGAGGTGTATCTTCCTTTAAATTTAAATAATTTTTAAATGTAGAGATGAGAGAAGAACTATTTTATTGCAGAATAAAGACTACCCAGTGACTGGCTGAACAAATTGCTCAAAAAATTTATTTACAAAGTTATCGCATGATTTCAGAAAGATCTGGACAGACTTCCATCATTTGATGCTAAATGAAGTGAATAGAATCAAGAGAACAGAAACAACAAGAATATGCAATGATCATTTCCGGTTGGCTGTGGCTCTTTTCAACAATGAGGTGTTTCAGGCTAAATCCAATAGACTTGTGATGGAGAGAGCCATCTGCATACAGAGAGATCTATTGGGACTGAAAGTGCATCACAATATATAATATTTTCACTTTTTTGTTGTTTTTTGCTTGGATTTTGTCTTCTTTCTCTATTTTTTTCTTCTTTTTGGATCTGTTTTTTCTTATACCATGAAAAATGTGGAAATAAGTATAGAAGAATTGCACATCTTTAAAATATATTGGATTACTTCTTATTTAGGGGAGAGAGTAGGAAAGGGAAAGAGAAATGTGTAGCACAAGGTTTCTCAAGGATGGATGTTGAAAACTCTCTGCATGTATTTTGAAAATAAAAAGCTATTATTTAAAAAAAAAGATTTATCAGATAGGCTGTTTTCAGAGAATATCTAATTAAGAAGTCCAGAGTTTTAAATTATTATACACTAACAGAAAAAGGGACTGTCACAAGCATGATGGGTAGGAGAGAATGTTCATGGGTAATACCTTTCAGAGAAGAAAACATAGGAACAATTTTTGATTGCCAAAACATTGATAAATGACAAGGTGCATATGATCCCTTTGAGCTAAATGGAAAGGGAAGGAATCAAAAATCATTTAGTGGAAAAACTAATGATGAGCTGGATTGAAAAACACTGAAGACAACATTAGGAAAACTAAATAGAAGCCATATGTGATTTCATTTGTCCCATTATACTTCCCTTTGCTTTCTCCCAGTATGGACCTTTTTCTACCTCTTGAAGTCTTTTTCTTTGTTTACATCACATAGAGTCCATTTACAATCACATGTTTGATCCATGTGATGCACCCTGTCACTGCTCCACTGACAGATACTGTACTCAAGAGTCACAGATATAATTTTGCTATCTAAGGATGTAACCATTTTAACCTTTAAATGACATACATTTTTCATTTTAAAGATAGAAGAGATCTTCATAGCAATTTTTAAAACCTATTTTAAAGAAAATAAAGATGAGAAAAATATTTAAATGTGATGATTATGCCCAAGCTTCAAAATTTAACTCAAGGGTAAACTTTTATATGAAGTGTTTTTTGATTAACAATCTACACTCTGTTGTGTCTAGTTAATGCAAACCATTAAATCTATTTCTTGAATGTCAAAATACAAAAGAACAACAATAATAAACAATATTGTGTACTTCAACCTAATCAACAACTCTCAGAATGATTTATTTGCCAATTTAATGATGTTGCAAACAAACTACTAAACAGATACATAGCTTTTGTGCTTTTGTTAATAAATTTCTTTTCTCAGTTTCCTCTAGTCCTTTTTTTTTTAAGGCTGGGGTTAAGTGACTTGCCCAGGGTCGCACAGCTAGGAAGTGTTAAGTGTCTGAGACCAGATTTGAACTCGGGTCCTCCTGAATTCAAGGCTGGTACTCTATCCACTGCACCACCTAGCTGCCCCCTCTTCTAGTCCTTTAATCCTAAATTCATTGTCTGTTATTACCATGGTATAAGAAAAATAATATTGTATTTAAAATTCAAATTCATGTTCCATATTTCACCATTTATTAGTTGTGTGACTTTATATTAGTTACACAACAATTTATCCAACTAACAATAGAGTAATTGATGATTTTAAAAATATTTGCCCTTTGAATCAACATCACTTCCCCCAAACCTTCAATCCTCCATTGAAGTAATCATCTGTAATATTCTATGTCAAATTTTGTACACATAATTCACCATTTCTACAATCATCTGTCTCCATAGTCATAATTAATGATTGAGCTGACTTGAATTATCTTCTAGTTTTTTCTTTTCCTCTATCATATAGATTATTTTCTTGATTCAGTTTATGTTGACCTGTATTGGTTAAAACATTATTAACTTTTAAAAATTGCTTATTTTTATAATTTCTTGTCACAAAATCATAATTTGTTACTTTCCTACATCACAATTTATTGACCTATTTCCTCAGTGAATAAAAACTATTTACATTTTGTCAATGTAGTAGAAGGGTAGCAATACAAAATACCAATATAACTATTTTCACATACATTGCATTTTACCCTCTGTCTTGGACTTTGTTGTGTATATCTTGTAAGTCCCATTTAAGTTCTACCCATTTATCTCCTCTTTTATAAAATGAAAATAAGAATTTCTGCCTTGATTTCCCCCCTAAAGGCATTGTACGCAAATTAAAAAGCATTGTAAGAAGGTACTTAGGGAATATGGACACATATTGAAATTATTATTGGTTTTAATGTTATTGCTATTATTATTAACTATTATTATTAACTTTATATTTTCTAGAGGAAATATCACTATGTAAAGAAAACTATGAAAAAGGCAAGGATAGGGCAGAGCCAATTTGGTAAAATAAAGACAAGCACTTGCCTGAACTTTCTAGAAACTCAGTCAAATAACTTTAAATAATCAGTCTAAATAAATTCTAGAGATCAGAACTCACCAAAAGATGATATGAAACTTTATCCCTTGCACCCACTTCTGTTCCAAATTTTCCCCTCCTTCACTCCATTCCGTCCCCTAGATGGCAGGCATTCCCATACATGTTAAATATGTTATATTATATCCTAGATGCAATATATGTGTGCAGAACCTATTTTGTTGTTGTTGTTGTTGTTGTTGCAAAATTGGATTCTGAAGGTAAAAAATAACCTGGGAAGAAAAACAAAAATGCAAATAGTTTACACTCATTTCTCAGTGTTCCTTCTCTAGGTGTAGCTGATTCTGTTCATCACTGATCAATTGAATTAGATCTTCTCTTTGTTGAAGATACCCACTTTCATCAGAATACATCCTCATACAGTATTGTTGTTGAAGTATATAATGATCTTCTGGTTCTGCTCATTTCATTCACTCAGCATCAGTTCATGTAAGTCTCTTTAAGCCTCTCTGTATTCATCCTGGTGGTCATTTCTTACAGAACAATAATACTCCATAACATTCATACACTGTAATTTACCCACCCATTCTCCAATTAATGGGCATCCATTCATTTTCCAGTTTCTAGCCACTACGAAAAGGGCTGTCACAAACATTTTGGCACATGCAGACCCCTTTCCCTTTTTTAGTATTTCTTTGCTATATAATCCCAGTATATAAACCCACTGCTGGATCAAAGAGTATTCACAATTTGATAACTTTTTAAGCATAATTTTAGAATACTCTCCAGAATGGTTAGATTCTTTCACAGCTCCACGAACAATGCATCAGTGTCCCAGTTTTCCCACATCCCCTCCATCATTCATCATTATTTTTTCCTGTTATCTTAGCCAATCTGACAGGTGTGTAGTAGAATGTCAGAGTTGTCTTAATTTGCATTTCTCTGATCAATAGTGATTTGGAATACTTTCATATGAGTGGAAATAGTTTCAATTTCATCATCTGAAAATTATCTGTTCATATTCTTTGACCATTTATCAATATGAGAATGGCTTGATATCTTACAAATTAGAGTCAGTTCTCTATATATTCTGGAAATGAGGCCTTTATCAAAAACTTTAATTGTAAAAATGTTTTCCCAGTTTGTTTTCCCTTCTAATTTTGTTTGCATTAGTTTTGTTTGTACAAAAGCTTTTTAATTTGATGTAATCACAATTTTCTATTTTATGATACATAATGATCTCTAGTTCTCCTTTGGTCACAAATTCCTTCCTCCTCCACAAGTCTGAGAGGTAAACTATCCTACGTTCCTCCAATTAATTTATGATCTCATTCTTTAAATCATGGACCCATTTTGATCTTATCTTTGTATGTGGTGTTAAGTGTGGTTCCATGTATTTGGGCTACTTTAGACCTCAAAAAGACTTTATAAATTATATCAATTAACTCTTATTTTATATGAGAAAAGTGACATTTTGGAACTAGAACTCAAATCACAAAGTTAATTCAATATATAAGGCTTAAGGGATTACTCAAATTAATCTCATTACTTTTAGTGATGCTGAAAAATAAAATGCAATTCCTTCCAAAAAGAGTCTTACAATATTTCATGCCAGCCAAGAGTTACAATAATTACAACAACAACAACAAAAAAAAAAAAAAAAACTGTCCCAGTATCCTAATTTGGATTAAGTAATTTGTTCCTGTTAGAACTTTAGTGTGCACAAAGTCAAGGCCCAGCGATGCACAAGAATATTAGAACAGGACCCCTTTATCCCAGGAGCAGAGCTTAACCATACAAGGCATAAAAGAGCAAATACAAAAAGAGAAAGAAAAGAAAGTGAACAAGAAGCAAAAAAGAACTTTAATCTAGAAAGCAACTATGGTGGTAGACAAGATCAAAACACCAACTCAGACAAAGACAAAATGCTTTATGGAAGTGCTCATTAAAATTTTTAAAAGATAAATAAGAGAAGTAGAAGCAAAAATGAGAAAAGACATGAGAGATATATGAGAGAATCAACAGCTTGGGAAAGAAAGAGAAAAAATGATTGAGGAAAACAATTTTTTAAAAACACACAACAGACCAAATGCAAAAACAAAAACAAATACAAAAAAAACAAAAAACAAAAACACAAAAGAAAACAACACTTTGAAAAGTAGAATTCATCAAATGGAAAAAAAGATATACAAAAACTAACTGAAGAAAATCACACATTAAAATTAGAATAGGATAAATGGAAGTTAATGACTTTAAGAGATATGAAGAATCAGTCAAAACAAACTAAAAAGGGAAAAAAATTCTAAGAATACACATTGAAGGAACCCACTAATCATCATGAGAAAGAAATCCCACAAGGAAAACCCCAAGGAACATTGTTGCAAAACTTTAAAACTATAATGTCAAGGCAAAAAAAATAGTGCAAGATGCAGAAGAAAACAATTCAAATCAGGATTACCCAGGATTTGGCAGCTTCTCCAATAAAGAATTGAGGAGCCAAGAATATTATATTATAGTCTCAAATGACCTGAGGTTACAACCAAGAATTAATTACCCAGTGAGACTGAGCATCATTTTTCAGAGGAGCAGATGGAGTTTGATGAAATGAGTGTTTCAATCATTTCTATTGAAAAAACCAGAACCTAACTGAAAATTTAATCCTCAAACATAGGACTGAAGAAAAGCATAAAGGTAGACAGGTAAACACACACACACACACACACATATGTATGTATATATATATATATATATACACTATTATTTAAAAATTAAAGTGTTTATATCACTAGTTGGAAAAATGATATGTAACTTATTTTTTAGTAGTAGTCAAGAGCATCTTTTATTGTTCAGGTGACAAAATCTCAGGAATACTTAAGGAGCTCTCATACTTTCAAACTTTTTTTTTTTTTTTTGAAGAGCAGGAAATTATTTATTTCTACTGAACAGTAAATGAATGGAATGAAAATATTCCAGTTGGAATGGGGAAGAGGAGAAACTTGAATGAATGGAAGACTGGAATAGTAAACTCTTGGCCAAAGTTGTGATAGAATGAAACTGGAGCTATTTAAAAACATGAGACAAGACTGTACAGGTGGACTAGGATGCTGGGGGAAAGCTGAGTGAGGAAGGAAGGGAGAGACTTCAAATCCACAGAAAGGTATAAGATTAAATGCTTGTTTGCCTCTCCTGCAGTTATCCATTACTCCAAAGCCATATCAACCCTCAAAGGGGGTAATATCTAGCATTTGGTTAGTATTGCAAAGCTCTTTACATGTGTTTTCTCACATACACGGAATGGGAAGAATTCAAAGATCAGCATCTGCACCCGAAGAACACTCCCACCTCAACTGCAGGAAACAGAAACACTAAATTATAAGGAAAGGGATTATTTTCTTTTCTCCCCCTCCCACAAAAGTAGTTTCCCTCCACCACAGGCTGTGATCCTCATATTACTTCCCCTGCAACCATCATGGCTCCAGGTTAATTGGCTGGGGCATAGCCTGGGTTCTCATGTGTGACCCCAATCATCTGAAGCCCCAGATACCTCAGTAAGTAGGGGGACTGGGATAGGGTGCTTGGTTAGGGTTTCTTGAGCTCCAGCTGAGCAGAGGTAGGCAACCAGAAGCTCACTATGTAGCCTCAGAAATTCTCGTAGTGATGGTAGAAGTGAGTCTTGTCCTGGCGATTGATGAGCTGACAGGCCTTCTCCACATTTTTGGTCATTCCAGGGGGGCCACAGCTGAATACCCCAATCTTCCGCACATGTGGATGGACCTCCTGTAGGGAGCTGAAGAAGGGGCCAAAGGGAGGACGGCCAAAGTGGGTGACGGAGCGCAGGCCAGTGAAGAGACTCCGGTTCAGTACCTTTTGGAAGTGCTGCTCACAGATATACTTTTTACAGGGCAGCTGGCAGCTTACTGATGACTTGAAGACCAGATCTTTGAGGATAGAGGCAAAGGGGGTGACCCCAATGCCTCCACCCACCAGCACAGATACCTCAAACTTGTGCCATTCTTGGTGACCCTCTCCAAATGGTCCATCCGAGTATAACTTAGGGTATTTGATGCTGCTGGAGCCTGGTGGGGGCGAGTAGTCCAGGGTCCCACAGCCCTGATGTGAAGACTGAGTGTGTCTTCATGGGGGGGAGAGGTGAGTGTGAATGGATGGTATTCTGTGGTCCCCAAGGCCAGACAGGCTATACTTACCCACTGTCCTGACTTATACTCAAAGCCCTGGGGCCGCTGGAATTTAAGGTGAGTCACACCTGAGGGCAGGAGCTCAGCCTTCAACACGATGATTTCTATCTTCTTCCTGCTCAGGCTCACCAGTTTGTCCCCACCGTAGATAAGAGCCGGGACCAGGAAGAATAAATGGAATCGGGGCAGCTGGATGAGGGCAAAGCTGCCATGAATAATGAGCTCTTTTGGCTACCCATCTTGGCTTGGCCACCCAGGCTAGAGAGCCAGGGTGAAGAGCGTGAGGATAAAGAGCTCATACTTTCAAACTTAACAATATTTGCTTAAAGACTGGAAATACAAATCTCAGCATCACTGCTCAACTACTTATATTTGATCAGAGGAAAATAAAATAAAATAAAAAACAAACCTAAAGCATAGGAAGAAAAAGCCAGAAGCTCAGATTCAAACTCCTTCAATCCCATCTTCTTTTTAACCACATATAAGCAATAGTCATTTAACCTGGGAAGGATGAAAATCCTAGAGAGAGCTACATGTTGTATATATTTTGGAGACATGAAAGAAAGATGTCAGAATTATTTTTTTTTCTGTTTAAATCTATGGCACCCCAGCTGTTTGATTACTCTGACTAGGAGTAGCAGTCTACATCTAAGTCTCAGGCAGAAATGAAAAGAGATCAGGTACACCATTCCTTTCCACATGCCACATGTATCTGTGATCCAGGAGTTTCCAATTTCTCAAACTAATAACACTACATCAAAGGCTAGAAATATCCATCTCAGGATAACTGCTAAGTCATCTATCATTACTATGGCACAAAATGTAGAATAAATTCTAGTCTACTAATTTATCTCTTCCAGAATTTTCCAAAACAACATGCCAAGAATCATATTTTAAGAACATCACTATTTCTGGACTCTAGCATGGCATGCATCTGTTTAAGTCTCCTTCCTTCTTCTGTAGTATCATGTAGGTGCTACAACAAAACTTGACAGCTTATTAAACAAAGGGGCTATAGATAGTGATGAGTAAAAGATGATTTTGAGCTTGCAAACCTAAGTTATTAGGAAGACGAGAGACCCTTAATAGAAATAAGAAAGTTATGAAGAGAATGATTTTGGGGGAAAAGATATTGTTCACACATCTCCTGATACATTCAAGATTTGTTTTCTTTTTTTATTAAAATGTTTTATTTTTCAAAACATATGCATGGGCAATTCTTCAACATTACCCCTTGCAAAACCCTTTGTTTCAATTTCCACCTCTTCCTCTACACCCTCCCCTAGATGGCAAGTAGTTCAATATATGTTAAAGATTGTTTATATATATGTTAAATCCAATATATATATATATATACACATACATATATATATATACATATATACACATATATGTATATATATATATACATATATCTAGATAGATATATACATATTTATATAATTATTGCACCACACATGAAAAAAGAGAAGCAAAATAAAATGCAAGCAAACAACAAAAAAATTAAAATCCTATGTTTTGAATAACACTTAGTTTCTACAATCCTCCCTCTGAGTGTAGATGGCTCTCTTTATCACTAAACAATGGAATTGGTTTGAATCATTTTATTGTTGAAAAGAGCCACATCCATCAGAATTGATCATCATTTAATAATATAGTTGCCGTGTATAATGATCACCTGGTTCCGCTAATTTCACTTAGTATCAATTTATGCAAGTCTTTCTGACTCTGAAATCATTTTGTTGGTCATTTCTTATAGAAAAATAATATTACCTAAAATTCATATACCATAATTTATTCATCCATTCTCCAACTGATGGGTATCCATTCAGTTTCCAGTTTCTTGCCACTACAAAAAAGGCTGCCAGAAACATTTTTGTACCTTTACTTCCTTTAAGATCTCTTTGGGATATGAGCTCAGTAGAAACACTGCTGGATCAAAAGGATGCACAGTTTGATAATTTTTTTAAGCATAGTTCCAAATTGTTCTCCTGAGTAGTTGGAACCATTCAAAATTCCACCAACAATATATCAGTGTCTCACTTTTCCCACATCCCCTCCAACATTCATCATTATCTTTTCCTGTCATCTTAGCCAATCTGAGAGGTGTGGAGTGGTATCTCAATTGTCTTAATTTGCATTTCTCTGATCAATAGTGATTTAGAGCACTGTTAGGTTCTTACTAAGTGCTAATGAGATAATGAGATGATAGGTTCTTACTAAGTGCTAAGCTGGTACTTAACAATTCTCTAGTTCATACCTTTTGGTTCAGGCCTTTAAGGGGAGTTTACCCCTTTGAACTTCTGAAGAGGAGTTTACATATGAAAAGGAGTTTATACAACCTTTAAAAGGAGCAAGTTCATTGGTTGAAGTATTTTTCCCATAAGCCCCTGAGTTATCCAACGCCCATTCTCTGGGAGGATAAAAGAAGACAACATTGGGCCTGGAAAGTGAGTCTACTCTGGGCCAGAGTTGGAGCGGCACTTTGGAGGTAGAAGGGTTGAGTGTGGGATTGAGTTGAGACAGCAGATCTCCTCCCAGAGAGCAATTGTCAGTTTCTGGAGACAAGGGAACATTTCAAATTGGCGCCCACAACGTGGGGCAAGGACTTTTACTTACCCTGATAAGGACTGATTCTGAGCCCTTCAGAGGAGCTATCCTGGACCTTTGCAATTTGGCACGTGTAACAGGGACCCTCAGACAGACAAGATCCTAATTCCAGTGGAAAAGCCTCTGATCTAAATCTCAGTGGAAAAATATCTCTGACCCAGAAGCCTGAGTAACAAGGAAACTTTGTTAAACTTTTGATAAACTTTGTTTAACTTTGTTAAAGAGTTAAAGTAGAATTTCAGTGAAATGGGGCAAATGCCTTATGGTCAAGGAAAATGAGCATTTTATTATTTTTTTAATTTAAATTTTTTTATTCATTTTTCCAAATTATCCCCTCCCTCCCTCCACTCCCTCCCCTCGATGACAGGTAATCCCATACATTTTACATGTGTTACAATATAACCTAGATACAATATATGTGTGTAAATACCATTTTCTTGTTGCACATTAATTATTAGCTTCCGAAGGTATAAGTAACCTATATAATATATAATAATAAGTAGTGCTAACAATTTAATATATAATATATATTTAATATAAAATATATAATTTATATAAATTTAATATATATAATTTATATATATATATAATATATATAATATATATAATATAAATATAATATATATAATATATATATGTAATTTATATATATATATAATTTAATATATATAATTTATATAAATTTAATATATATAGGGTGTAGTTATTTCTGTCCATCATTGATCAATTGGAAGTGAGTTGGATCTTCTTTATGTTGAAGATTTCCACTTCCATCAGAATACATCCTCATACAGTATTGTTGTTGAAGTGTATAGTGATCTTCTGGTTCTGCTCATTTCACTCAGCAAGAGTTGATTTAAGTATCTCAAAGCCTCTCTGTATTCCTCCTGCTGGTCATTACTTACAGAGCAATAATATTCCATAACCTTCATATACCATAATTTACCCAACGATTCTCCAATTGATGGACATCCATTCAACTTCCAGTTCTAGCTACAACAAAATTCCCACATCCCCTCCAACATTCATCATTATTTGTTCCTGTCATCTTAGCCAATCTGACAGGTGTGTAGTGGTATCTCAGAGTTGTCTTAATTTGCATTTCTCTGATCAGTAGTGATTTGGAACACTCTTTCATATGAGTGGGCATAGTTTCAATTTCATCATCTGAGAATTGTCTGTTCATATCCCTTGACCATTTATCAATTGGAGAATGGTTTGGTTTCCTATAAATCAGCATCAGTTCTCTATATATTTTGGAAATGAGACCTTTGTCAGAACCTTTCCTTTTAAAAATATTCTCCCAATTTGTTACTTCCCTTCTAATCTTGTTTGCATTAGTTTTGTTTGTACAGAAACTTTTTAGTTTGATGTAATCAAAATCTTCTATTTTGTGATCAATAATGATCTCTAATTCTCCTCTGGTCATAAATTCCTTTCTATATACCCACAACAGAGATATAGTTCTCAAGGGTTCTGGGTACCTTTTTCTGTTTCTCTTCAGTCTTGTGGATGTGGATCAATTTTTTTTTAGTCTGGTTTTTTTTCTTAGAAACATATGGAATTCCTCTATTTCATTGAATAACCATCTTCTTCCATGGAAAAAGATGCTATACTTAGCTGGGTAGTTTATTCTTGGTTGCAATCCTTGATCTTTTGCCTTTTGGAATACCAGGTTCCAGGCCCTTCTATCTTTTAATGTGGAGGTAGCCAGATCTTGTGTGACCCTTACTGTGGCACCTTGGTATTTAAATTGTTTTTTTCTAGCTGCTTGCAGGATTTTCTCCTTTGTGTGGTAATTCTGCAGCTTAGCCACAATATTCTGTGGTGTTCTTTTTTTAGGGTCTATTTCAGAAAGAGTTCGATGAATTCTTTCAACATGTACTTTCCTCTCTGTTTCTATTATCTCTGGACAGTTCTCTTTGATAATTTCCTGTAAAATAGAATCTAGGCTCTTTTTTTTTTGGTCATAGTTTTCGGGAAGTCCAATGATCCTCAGATTATCTCTCCTAGATCTATTTTCCAGGTCTATAGATTTTCCCAGTAATTATTTGACGTTATTCTCCAGCTTTTCATTTTTTTTTTGTTTTGTTTGACTGATTCTTGGTTTCTCAATGAATCATTCATTTCTATTTGTTCCATCCTGAATTTTAAGGAGTTATTTTCTTCATTCACAATTTTTAATTCTTTTTGTAAATGCCCAATTTCGTTTTTAAATGAGTTATTTTGCTCTATTGAATTTTTTCCATTTCCCTAATTTTTTTTTGAGAATTATTTTTTTTCCTATTCAGAAATCCTATTTTCTTGAGACTTTTTTATCTTCTCCAATTCAGAAATCCTATTTTCTTGAGACTTTTTTATCTTCTCCAATTCAGAAATCCTACTTTCCTGTGATTTTTTAACCTTTTCTAATTCACAAATTTTGTTTCCCTGCATCTCCTGTGAATTCTTTATTTTTTCCAACTCCAGTTTCATAGCTTCTCTTTCCTTTCCCCATTTTTCTTCAAACTCTCTTAACTTTTTAATAGTCTCTTCTAGAAGAGAGTTATGTGATGGGGGGCAGGAATCATTCCCCTTTAGGCTGTTATCTGCTGACTCTCTGCTGTTAGCTTCCTCGGGGTTGCATACCCGCTCTTTCTCTATGTAGAAGGAATCTATAGTTTTTTTTTTTTTGGCTTTTTACTCATAACTAAAAAATCTTTTGGGGTCTGTCCCTGGGGTAGGAAAGTATTTATTTATTTCTTTACCCGCTTCCTCCCAGACTGGATGGATGTAGCGGCCCCTGCGCCTGAGCTAAGAGAGAGCTCTGGGAGAGAGTTCCCCCCCCCCCCCTGCAAGTGCCTCAGAGGTGATCAGCACTGCTGTGCTTTGAGGGGCATGTGTTCTAGCGGTGTCCCTGAGGTTTGAGACTGAACAGTAAAGGCGACTCAAAGCCTAGCCTATGCATCCCGGGGGGGAGTGGATGTCAGCAGCAGGTGACGTGAAAAGCCCCTGAGCTCAAACTGGAAGTGTCTGCCAGAAACTGAGGTCCCTAGTTCAAAGTTTCCGGTTCTCTGGGACTTCCGCGGCTGAGTACCACAGCCTCCAGTGGAGCCAGGCACTATGAGTTACTGCCCTGCCCACTCTTCAATCTCTTAACTACCCCCAGGTGAAAGCCTGGATTGCCTATGTTGGCCACACCCACAGTGCCAAGGTCTGCTGAGTCACCCCTGGGATCCGGGAAGATCCAATCTAGTTTTAAATTTTAAAGTGGCTTATATTTCTCCTCTGAACTGCTGTTTTATAAGCAGAGAAGAGCTAACAGCCTGTGCCAGATTCTTTTATGTCAGTGGATTCTCAACCGGCGCAGTGTGCCACTACTCCACCGTCTGCGCTGGCCTCTCTTCTTCCTCCCCTGGGAGCTGACCTTTCCTGTTGAAACTCCAGATTCTCTTCAGCTGGTAAGTTGTGCTTCCAGTCCTTGTGGATTCTATCAGTCCAGAGCTATTTCTCAGGCTGATTATATCTAGTTGGTTGTGAGGGAAGAAAGGAGCTTACACAGTGGTGTGTATCTTCTCCACCATCTTGGCTCCGCCCCCGAAAATGAGCATTTTAAGAGAGAGAATTATCAAGGTTATGAAAAGCCAAGGATTGATTATAATTTTGGAGGAGATTACTGAACTTTTAAAAACTGTGCAGGTTATATGTCCTTGTTTTTCTCTGGAAAAAGAATTGGATCCAGATGAGTGGAAATTAGTAGGAGAGCAATTAGATGATCACTACAATTCAAAACCAAACTCAATTTCCAAAGATATACTTCATACCTTTAATTTAATCCAAGTGGCTTTAAAAATTGTTAGACTAAAGAAGCCAGATGGGGAGGTGTCAAATAAACTAGGTGAAAAGGATGAATCAGATAACAATGGAGGTAAGTACAATTCTGAGCAACAAAAGAATTTCCCATCTCCTCCCTCAATCAACCATTCAGGGGTGGAGCAAGAAGGAGGAGGGGAAGAGGCAGAAATACAAACAGAATCACCTGTTAAGCAATCTATGACAAAATTAGAAAAAGCATTGGTTAAAGCTAAGAGAGAAGGACAGGATATAAGTTATTTTATACATGCATATCCTGTGATTGAAGAGATTGACTCTGTAGGTCAAAAAAAAAAAAAAAAAAGAAGAAGCAGATATACACCTTTAGATTTGAATAAAATTAAAGATTTGAAAAAAAGCCTTTATGGGGCTACATCAGCTTATGTTAAAATGTTACTAGATGGTTTTTCTTATGAAGTCCTAACCCTGAATGATTGGAAATCCATAGCAAGGACATGTTTAGAACCTGGACAAAATCTGTTCTGGCTTGCAGAGTTTCATGAATTACGTAAGAACCCAAGTCATATGCAATTTGGAAACAGGAGTTAACACACAATTCACTTTTGAGAAATTAGCTGGTGAAGGACAGTATGGAGAGAATTCAGAACAGATTAATTATACTATGAGAGTGTATGAGGAAATTTCTAAGGCTGCAATAAAAGCTTGGGGTTCCCTCCCTGGACAGAAAGATCAGGGGGAGGCTTTCACTAAAATAGAGCAAGTTCCCAATGAACCTTTTGCGGATTTTGTGGGATATTTCCAAACTGCTGTCAAAAGAACTATTGGAGAAAATACAGCTACAGAAATAATGACCAGACATCTGGCTAAGGAAAATGCCAATGAGATTTGCAAAAAAAATTATATGGGGATTAGACAAAGATGCTCCTTTAGAGGGGATCATAAGATGATGTGCTACAGTGGGAACAAATGCTTTTTACACCTGGACTATGATGAACATGGAAAGACAGGGTCCCTCTTAGCAAGGGACTTCTAGAGAAACTCGGCAATGTTTTCAATGTGGAAAAATTGGGCATCCAAGAACTCAGTGTAGATATGGAGATAGAGTGAGAAGACAGGGTGAGAGAAGACCTAAAACTCCATGTCCAAAATGTCACAAGAGTCTCCACTGGGCCTCTGAATGTAGATTGACCCAGGGAAATGAGAGGCGGGGCCCAGCTTCAGCCCCCCAAGTGGGGCATGATGGCAGCCAAGGTTACATCCAGAGAAATTTAAAACATGATCAATCAGCCAAAAGGTAATCAGATGGAAGAAAAAGATTGAAATTAGGAAAAATAGAGTTCTGTGCAGTACAGCCTACTGAGATACTCCCTGGAGAAGTGAAATCTGTTCCTGTTCAGCCTATGGATCCTTTGCCTCCAGGCACAGTAGGCTTAACCATTTCACCTTCTGAGAGTGCTTACAAAATGGTGTCCATCCATACACTGATGTGGGAAACTAGAAAACGTGTAGCTAATATCCCAGTCACTAACATAGGTAGGAAACGTGTAATTTATCAACCAGGAGAAGTAGTAATATCAGGCTTATTTTATGTACCCCTAATAAGCAATCTGGTGACAGCCTCCCAGATTCTGACTCCAATGAACAAAATCCAGGAATATATTGGACAGCAGCTGTGACAGCTGACTGACCTATGCTTACTATTTATATAAATGGAATATCATTTGAAGGAATGGTAGACACGGGTGCAGATTGTACAGTTATTAGAGGTGCTAATTGGCCCAGTCACTGGCCAAAGATTAAGGCAAACACTTAACATGTCTGGGGTAGGAGGATCAATAACAACTGAAGTTAGTGCTACCCCTTTAAGATGGATATTTGAAGGTGAAACAAGTGTTTTTACTCCTTTTGTGGTTGAAAAAAATCCCCATCAATGTGTGGGGAAGAGACATTTTACAGCAGATAGGATTATAAATAAGCACAAATAAGCTTTTTAGGCAGGGCTGCTGTTGAAGGCCTACCTGCACTTTCACTGGTTCCTATTCAGTGGAAGACTGATTCACCAGTGTGGGTAGAACTGTGGCCCTTAAGAAGTGATAAAATTCAGGCCTTATTAGACATAGTGCAAGAACAACTTGACCAAGGACATTTGCGGCCTTCTCTAAGTCCTTGGAATTCCCCAGTATTTGTGGTGAAAAAAGAAATCTGGAAAATGGAGGATGTTAACTGATCTAAGAAGAGTAAATGAACAGATGGAAACTATGGGAACTCTTCAACCTGGACTTCCATCTCCTACTCAGTTGCCAAGAGAATGGCCTCTTTGGGTTATAGACATTAAGGATTGTTTCTATTCTATCCCTCTAGATAAGGAGGATATGAAAAGATTTGCTTTTTCAGTGCCTAGTATTAATTTGGCTGAGCCTTATAAAATATATGAATGGACAGTTTTGCCACAGGGAATGAAAAACAGCCCTACTATGTGTCAAATGTATGTTGCTGCTGCTCTTAGTCCAGTAAGAAAAGCATTTCCCAAAGTAATATTGTTACATTATATGGATGATATTTTGGGATGTGCACCTGAGGAACAAATGTTAGAAGCATGTCTACAAAAGACCATGGAAACACTAAAGTACTACAAACTGCATATAGCTACAGAAAAATTTCAAAGACATGCTCCTTTTCAATATTTAGGATATGAAGTATATCCTAAGACACTCACAGTACAAAAGCTTTCTTTAAGAACAGAGAAGTTGGACACCTTAAATGATTTCCAAAAATATATCCAATGGATGCATGCAGTGTTAGCTTAATTACCAATCAACTGCAACCTCTATATGACATTTTAAAGGGGAGACAGTGCTTTAAATTCACCACGACAGCTTACAAAAGAAGCACAAGAGGCATTGAGAGAAGTTGAACTGGCTTTATCCAATGTGGTTGAAAGAATCACTCAAAAACCCTTGGAAATATCAGTTTTTGGCACAAAAGAGGCACCCACAGCAGTCCTTCATCAAGGAGAAAGTGTGATTGAATGGGTGAACCTCCCAGCACAACCAGAACAAAGCCTTACTCCTTACCCAGTGCTTGTGGCTAGAATTTTATTAAAGGGTATTAAGAGAGTAGTACAATTATCTGGGATAAGTCCTGAAAAAATATAAACCTTCTATATTAACGCACAAATTAATGTGTGCTGTGAGACCATCCCAGAATAGCAAATTTTATTGGCCACAGCTCCATATTTTGCACATGGGTCTCCATTAAAGATAACCCGGCTACTACATAATTGGTGATGTATTTTTGAAGAAAAGGTTTCTAAGGTTCCTCTTAAAGGACCACCAATCTTTATAGATGCCTCCAAAGAAAATATTTGTGCTGCATATTCTCATGACTTAACCATAAAGAGAGTAGTCAGGACTCCTTTTCAGTCCACTCAGCAATGCCATAGCAAAAGAGACAGCCTGACTGGTCACTGAATTTCTTATCCAAGCATTTGCAATTATGGGTGTGCCACAAGAAATAAAAACAGATAATGGACCTGCATATTCTTCTAAACATTTTGCACACTTTTGTGCGCAGTATACAATTTTACACACCACTGGCATACCTTTTAATCCACAAGGTCAGGCAAATAGTAGAGAGAAGAAACAGAGACATTAAGACACTCCTCCAAAAACAAAAGAAAGGGGGAGCCATGGATAACCCTAGGTAACTTCTAAATTTAGTTCTCTATATGATTAATTTTCTAATTTTTGACAAAGATGCACTGCCTCCGTCAGACAGGTTTTATAACCAGAAGGACAGTGTCCAGTGCGAGCAGCTCCACTGTCCTTAGATAATCACCAGGTGATGTGGAGAGACCTAGAAAGTGGTGAATGGAAGGGACTAGATAGGTTAACTGCCTGGGGGAGAGGGTTTGCTTGTATTTTAACAGACAGAAGGAAACAGATGAAGAAGTAAAACGATGGGTGGCAACAAGCACCTGGGAGAGACTGAAAAAGAGAAAATCCTCAAAACAAAGGAGATCTAAGAAACATCTGACACTGAAAGAGCATGGCTGATAAGGAGACTGTTAATTAACACAAGATAAGACTGTTAAAGGATTTTAAAATCAGCAGGAATCATTGGATTTCCTAACACAAGATGAGACTAATGGACAATGGACTTATGGACATTTATAAATTCTCAATTTATGATTATTTGATCATGTTATTTGTTACATACTTCCAGCATATATTATGTTACTATGTTACTATGTGTTTATGTAATCTATGTAATTATGTGTAATACCTCCCATATTGATGGATTTATGTTTCAAGGTTATGATCACCCTATGTTCTAAATCAAAAATGTTAGGTTCTTACTAAGTGCTAATGAGATAATGAGATGTTAAGTTCTTACTAATTGCTAAGTCAGTTCTTAACAATTCTCTAGTTCATACCTTTTGGTTCAGGCCTTTAAGGGGAGTTTACCCCTTTGAACTTCTGAGGAGGAGTTTACATATGAAAAGGAGTTTACCCAACCTTTAAAAGGAGCAAGTTCATTGGTTGAAGTATTTTTCCCATAAGCCCCTGAGTTATCCCACGCCCATTCTCTGGGAGGATAAAAGAAGACAACATTGGGCCTAGAAAGTGAGTCTACTCTGGGCCAGAGTTTTGGCAGCACTCTGGAGGAAGAAGGGTCGAGTCTGGGATTGAGTTGAGACAGCAGATCTCCTCCCGGAGAGCGATAGTCAGTTCTGGAGACAACAGAATATTACAGAGCACATTTTTATATGATCAAAAATAGCTTCAGTTTCTTCATCTGAATATAATCTGGTCATATCTTTTGACCATTTATCAATTGGGGCATTGCTGAATTCTTATAAATTTGAGTCAATTCTTTATGTACTTTAAAAATGAGGTCTTTATCAGAAACTTTGAATATAAAAATGTTTTCCCAGTTAATTGCTTCCCTTCTAATTTTGTCTCTATTAGTTTTGTTTATTAAAAACTTTTTAGCTTAATATAATCAAAATAATCTATTTTGTGATCAATAATGATCTACAGTTCTTCTTGGGTCACAAATTTTCCTTCTCCACAGATCTGAGAAGTAAACTATCCTATGTTCTTCTAAGTTGTTCATAATATCATTCTTTATGTCTAGATCATGATCTCATTTTGACCTTATCTTGGTATATGATGTTAGGTGTGGGTCAATGCCTAGTTTCTGCCATACAAGTGTCCAATTTTCCCAGCAGTTTTTGTCAAATAGTGAGTTCTTATCCCAAAACCTGGAGTCTTTGGGTTTGTCAAACACTAGATTGCTATAATTGTTGACTATTTTGTTCTGTGAACCTAACCTATTCCATTGATCAACAAGTCTATTTCTTAACCAGCACCAGAGGGTTTTGATAACTGCTGCTTTATAATATAGTTTTTGATCTGGTACATTTAGGCCACCTTTATTTGTAATTTTTTTTTTCATGAATTCCCTTGAAATTCTTGATCTTTTGTTCTTTCAGTTGAATTTTGTTGTTATTTATTCTAGGTCAGTAAAATGGTTTTATGAGAGTTTGATTGATATAGCACTAAATAAATAGATTAGTTTAGATAGTATTGTCATCTTTATTATATTCACTTGGTCTATCCGAGAGCACTGGATATTTTTCCAGTTGTTTAGATAGGAGTTTATTTGTGTGGAAAGTGTTTTGTAGTTTTGCTCATATAATTCCTGACTTTGCCTTGGCAAATAGATTGCCAAATATTTTATATTATCATCAATTATTTAAAATAGAATTTCTCTTTGTATCTCTTGCTGTTGGATTTTGTTACCGAAGTATAAAAATGGTGATGTTTTATGTGAATTTTATTTTGTATCCTGCAACTTTGCTAAAGTTGTGTATTACTTCTAATGGATTTTTAGTTTATTCTCTAAGGTTCTCTAAGTATACCATCTTATCATTTGCAAAGAGTGATAATTTGATTTCCTCATTACCTACTTTAATTCCTTTAATCTCCTTTTTTTCTCTTCTTGCCAAGGCTATCATTTCTAATACAATATTCAAAAGTAATGGTGATAATGGGCAACCTTATTGGGAATGATGGCAGTTTATCCCCATTACATATAATGCTTCCAGATGCTTTTAAATAGATGCTACTGCCTAGGTTAGGGAAAAGTCTTTATTCCTAAAGTCTCCATTGTTTTTAATAGGAATGGAGGTTGGATTTTTATCAAATGATTTTTCTGCATCTATTGAGAAAATCTTATGGTGTTTGTTAGTTTTGTTATTCATATAATCAATTATGTTAATAGTTTTCCTAATATTAAATCAGACCTGTATTCCTGGTATAAATACTACTTGGTCATGGTGTATTATCCTGGGCATGATTTCTGTAATCTTTTTGTTAATATTTTGTTAGGATTTTACTAAGTGCTTAGTCAGTACTTAACAATTCTCTAGCTCAGAATTCACATCTTTAGTTCAAACATTTAAAGTACTTTACACCTTTAAAAGGAGTTTACTCATTGGTTGTAAGGAGTTCCCACAAGCCCATGGAGTACCCACAAGCCCATTCTCTGGCAGGATGTAAGGAGTCAGGATTCAGGAAGGAGGTGATGATTGGAGATTCTACTGTGGTGCTAGCTGGGGATACTTGGGCAAGAGCAGATTCACAAGGCTAAAGGAAAAGCCTGCTCATGGACTTCCAGGAGATTCACATCTAGGACTGAAATCTGGGAAGCCCACAATCCCACTCTTGGAGGCAGAGTCTGATTCATTCCCATGTCTACGCTTGTGCTGGCTGGAGGCTTTGGATTCAGAGGGAGCTAGAGACTGAAACTGGCTAGAGACATTTGGATGAGAGCTCTCAGGGAATCAAGGAGAGAAGAAGGCCTCTACAGAGAACTAGCCAGGCCCCAGGAAAAAATTCAGGCTTTTTAAGGACACAATAGACAATCTGGACTTTAACTCCTGCTGCATTTTAGTGATTATTGAAACAAAACTGAAAGGAAAGCTGCCCCAAGAAGCACCCCAAGAAACTTGCCTCACAGAGAATGACTACAATCTAGTGACAACAGGACATTAAAATATTTTATTTAAGATATTTTTTATTTTATTTTATTAAGAATTTTTTCCACATTATATATGCATGAGCCATTTTTTTATAATATTATCCCTTATATTCATTTTTCCAAATTATCCCCTCCTCCCTCCACTCCCTCCCCTCATGACAGGCAATGCCATACATTTTACATATGTTACAATATAACCAAAGATACAATATATGTGTATAAATACCATTTTCTTGTTGCACATTAAGTATTAGATTCCAAAGGTATAAGTAACCTGGGTAGATAGAAAGTAGTGCTAACAATTTACATTCACTTCCCAGTGTTCCCTCTCTGGGTGTAGTTATTTCTGTCCATCATTGATCAACTGGAAGTGAGTTGGATCTTCTTTATGTTGAAGATATCCATTTTCATCAGAATACATCTTCATACAGCATTGAAGTGTACAGCGATCTTCTGGTTCTGTTCATTTCACTCAGCATCAGTTGATGTAAGCCTCTACAAGCCTCTCTGTATTCCTCCTGCTGGTCATTTCTTACAGAGCAATAATATTCCATAACCTTCATATACCATAATTTACCCAACCATTCTGCAATTGATGGGCATCCATTCAACTTCCAGTTTCTAGCTACAACAAAAAGAGCTGCCACAAACATTTTGGCACATACAGGTCCCTTTCCGCTCTTTAGTATTTCTTTGGGATATAATCCCAATAACAGCAATGCTGGGTCAAAGGGTATGCACAGTTTGACAACTTTTTGGGCATAGTTCCAAATTGCTCTCCAGAATGGCTGGATTCTTTCACAACTCCACCAACAATGTATTAGTGTCCCAGTTTTCCCACATCCCCTCCAACATTCATCATTATTTGTTCCTGTCATCTTAGCCAATCTGACAGGTGTGTAGTAGTATCTCAGAGTTGTCTTAATTTGCATTTCTCTGATGAGTAGTGATTTGGAACACTCTTTCATATGAGTGGATATAGTTTCAATTTCATCATCTGAGAATTGTCTGTTCATATTCTTTGACCATTTATCAATTGGAGGATGGTTTGATTTCTTATAAATTAGGGTCAGTTCTCTATATATTTTAGAAATGAGACCTTTGTCAGAACCATTAACTTTAAAAATATTTTCCCAATTTGTTACTTCCCTTCTAATCTTGTTTGCATTAGTATTTTTAACAGAAACTTTTTAGTTTGATGTAATCAAAATCTTCTGTTTTGTGATCAATAATGATCTCTAGTTCTCCTCTGGTCATAAATTCCTTCCTCTGCCACAGGTCTGAGAGGTAGACTATTTTCTGTTTCTCTATTCTATTTATGATCTCATTCTTTATGCCTAAATCATGGACCCATTTTGATCTTATCTTGGTATATGGTGTTAAGTGTCGATCCATATCTAATTTCTGCCATACTAATTTCCAGGTTTCCCAACAGTTTTTTCCAAATAATGAATTTTTATCCCTAATGTTGGTATCTTTGGGTTTGTCAAAGATTAGATTGCTATAGATGTACCCTTTTTTGTCCTTTGTATCTAATCTGTTCCACTGATCAACTGGTCAATTCTTTAGCCAATACCAAATGGTTTTAATGACTGCTGCTATATAACAGAGCTTTAGATCAGGTACACTTAGACAACCTTCCTCTGACTTTTTTTTTCATTAGTTCCCTTGCAATTCTCCACCTTTTATTCTTCCATATGAATTTTGTTGTTATTTTTCCAGGTCATTAAAATAGTTTCTTGGATGTCTGATTGGTATAGCACTAAATAAATAGATTAGTTTGGGGAGTATTGTCATCTTTATTATATTCGCTCAGCCTATTCAAGGGCACTGAATGTCTTTCCAATTATGTAAATCTGACTTTATTTTTGTGGCAAGTGTTTTGTAATTTTTCTCATATAATTCCTGACTATTCTTTGGTAGATGGATTCCTAAATACTTTATACTCTCAACATTTTTTTGGAATGGAATTTCTCTTTGCATCTCTTGCTGTTGCATTTTGTTGGTAATATATAAGAATGCTGAGGATTTATGTGGATTTATTTTGTATCCTGCCACTTTGCTAAAATTCTGACTTATTTCTAATAGCTTTTTAGCAGAGTCTTTGGGGTTCTCTAAGTATACCATCATGTCATCTGCAACGAGTGCTAGTTTGATTTCCTCATTTCCCACTCTAATTCCTTGAATCTCTTTCTTGGCTCTTATTGCTGAGGCTAGTGTTTCTAGTACTATATTGAATAGTAATGGTGATAGTGGGCAACCTTGTTTTACTCCTGATCTTACTGGGAAAGGTTCCAGTTTATCTCCATTGCATATTATGCTTACTGATGGTCGTCAATATAGGCTCCTGATTATTCTAAGGAATAGTCCATTTATTCCTATACTCTCAAGCGTTTTTAGTAGAAATGGATGTTGGATTTTGTCAAATGTTTTTTTCTGCATTTATTTAGATGATCATATGTTTTTTCTTAATTTGATTATTAATATAGTCAATTATACTAATAGTTTTCCTAATATTAAACCAGCCCTGCATTCCTGGTATAAATCCTACTTGATCATAGTGTATTATCCTGGGGATGATTTTCTGAAGTCTTTTTGCTAATATTTTATTTAAGATTTTAGCATCAATATTCATTAAGGAAATTGGTCTATAATTTTCTTTCACAGTTTTCGATCGAGCTGGTTTAGGTATCAGTACCATGTCTGTGTCATAAAAAAAGTTTGGTAGGACTCCTTCATTCCCTATTTTTTCAAATAGTTTATATAACATTGGGGCTAATTGTTCTTTAAATGTTTGGTAGAATTCACATGTAACTCCATCTGGTCCTGGGGATTTTTTCCTGGGGAGTTTATTAATAGCTTGTTCTATTTCTTTTTCTGAAATGGGACTATTTAAGCAGTTTACCTCCTCCTCTGTTAATCTAGGATGCCTAAATCAAATTTATTGGCATAAAGTTGGGCAAAGTAACTCATTATTTTTCTAATTTCCTCTTCATTAGTGGAAAGATCCCCCTTTTCATTTGTAAGGCTAACAATTTGATTTTCCTCTTTCCTTTTTCTGGTCAGATTTACCAAAGTTTTATCTATTTTATTGGCTTTTTCATAAAACCAACTCTTGGTTTTATTTATTAATTCAATAGTTTTTTGTTTTGTTTTTTTACTTTCAATATTATTGATTTCTCCTTTTAATTTGAGTATTTCAAGGTTAGCATTTGATTGGGGTTTTTTCTATTTACCCCTAACTTCTTACTCAATGTAGCTTTTATTGCATTGTGATCTGAGAAGAAGGCATTTATTATTTCTGCCTTCCTACATTTAATTTTGAGATCTTTATGTCCTAAGATATGGTCAATTTTTGTATAGGATCCATGAACTGCTGAGAAGAAAGTATATTCCTTTCTATTGCCATTCAGTTTTCTCCAAAGGTCTATCATACCTAGTTTTTCTAATGTTCTATTTACTTTTTTAATTTCTTTCTTATTTGTTTTGTGGTTTGATTTGTCTAAATCTGAGAGTGCAAGGTTGAGATCTCCCACTTTTATACTTTTACTGTCTATTTCTTCTTGCAATTCTCTTAACTTTTCCTTTAGAACGTTAGATGCTATACCACTTGGTGCATATATGTTTAATATTTATATGGATTCATTATTTACGCTACCTTTTAGCAGGATATAGTTTCCTTCCTTATCTCTTTTACTTAGATCAACTTCTGCTTTTGCTTGATCTGAGATAAGGATAGCTACCCCTGCTTTTTTGGCTTTACCTGAAGCATAATAGATTCTGCTCCAACCTTTTACCTTTTCTGTATGTATCTCCCTGCTTTAAGTGTGTTTCCTGTAAACAACCTATTGTAGGGTTCATACTTTTGATCCAGTATGCTACCCGTCTCCATTTGATGGGAAAGTTTATCCCATTCACATTTACAGTTAAAATTACTAATTCTGTATTTCTTGCCATCATATTATCCCCAGATTATGCTTTTTCCCTTGACCCCCCTGAACCCCTTCCCCGATATTTAATTTATAGACCCCACTTGTGATGCACAGCCCTCCCTTTTTTTAGTATCCCTCCCCCCTCCGTCCAAGTCCCTTCCCTTATTCTCCTTTTCCTTTTCCCTTTTCCTCTCCCCCCTTTTAATGAGGTGAAAGAGAATACTCTGAAAAACAAATATGTCAATTATTTACTTTTTGAGCCTCTTCTGATGAGAGTAAGATTCACACAATGATTCTCCCCCTCTCTAAATTCCCTCAGATATGGTATATTTTCTATGCCTCTTCCTGGGATGTAGTTTCCCTCTTTTTATCACTCCTTCCCTTATTTCTGATACTACCCCCTTCCCTTTACTACACCCCCCTTTTTAGTATCAGTAAAATCAAATTATCCATGCAGACTTTCTATATATCCATAACAGAGATATAGTTCTCAAGGGTTCTGTGTACCTTTTTCTGTTTCTCTTCAGTCTTGTGGATGTAGATCAAATTTTTTGTTCAAGTCTGGTTTTTTTCTTAGAAACATATGGAATTCCTCTATTTAATTGAAGGACCATCTTCTTCCATGGGAAAAAATGCTAAACTTAGCTGGGTAGTTTATTCTTGGTTTCAATCCTTGATCTTTTGCCTTTTGGAATATCAGGTTCCAGGCCCTTCAATCTTTTAATGTGGAGGCAGCCAGATCTTGAGTGACCCTTATTGTGGCATCTTGGTATTTAAATTGTTTTTTTCTAGCTGCTTGCAGGATTTTCTCATTTGTGTGGTAATTCTGCAGCTTAGCCACAATATTCTGTGGTGTTCTTTTTCAGCGTCTATTTCAGAAGGAATTTGATGAATTCTTTCCACATCTACTTTCCCTTCTGTTTCTATTACCTCTGGAGAGTTCTCTTTGATAATTTCCTGTAAGATAGAATCTAGGCTCTTTTTTTTTTTGTCATAGTTTTCAGGAAGTCCAATGATGCTCAGATTATCTCTCCTAGATCTATTTTCCAGGTCTATAGATTTTCCCAGTAAGTATTTGATGTTATTCTCCAGCTTTTCATTTTTTTTTTTGTTTTGTTTTGTTTGACTGATTTTTGGGTTCTCAATATATCATTCATTTCTATTTGTTCCATCCTGAATTTTAAGGAGTTATTTTCTTCATTCTTTTTTTAGTTTTTAGTTCTTTTTGTATGTGCCCAATTTCATTTTTAAATGAATTATTTTGCTCTATTGAATTTTTTCCATTTCCCTAATTTTTTTAGAGAATTATTTTCTTTTTCCAATTCAGAAATCCTATTTTCTTGAGACTTTTTTATCTTTTCCTATTCAGAAATCCTACTTTCTTGAGATTTTTTTATCTCTTCCAATTCAGAAATCCTACTTTCCTGTGATTTTTTAACCTTTTCTAATTCACAAATTTTGTTTCCCTGAATCTCCTGTGAATTCTTTATTTTTTCCAACTTCAATTTCAGAACGTTGTTATTCTCTATCATAGCTTCTCTTTCCTTTCCCCATTTTTCTCCAAACTCTCTTAATTTTTTAATAATCTCTTCTAGGAGAGAGTTATGTGATGGGGGGCAGGATTCGTTCCCCTTTAGGCTATTATCTGCTGAATCTCTGCTGTTAACTTCCTTGTGGTTGGATACTCGCTCTTTCTCTGTGTAGAAAGAATCGTTCATTCTTCTTTGCTTTTTACTCATATTTTAAAAAATCTTTTGGGGTCTGTCCTTGGGGTAGGAGATTATTTATTTATTTCTTTACCAGATTCCTCCCAGACCGGATGGATGCAGTGGCTCCTGCACCTGAGCTATGAGAGAGCTCTGGGAAAGACTTCTCCTCCCCCTCCCTGGAAGTGCCTCAGAGTTGATTAGCAGGACTGTGCTTTGAGGGTGCTGTGTATCCTAGTGACTTCCCTGAGGTTTAAGACTGAACAGTAAAGGCGACACAAAGCCCAGTCAATGTGTCCCATGGGGTGTGTATGTCAGCAGCTGACGTGAAAAGCCCCTGCGCTCAAACTGGAAGTGTCTGCCCAGAAACCTCGGTCCCTATTTCAAAGGTTCTGCTTCTCTGGGACTTCCGGGCCTGAGTTCCACAGCCTCCAGCCGAGCAAGGCAGTATGTGTTGCCTTGGGCCATGTCAGCCTGCTTTTCAATATTTTAACTACCCCCAGGTGAAAGCCCAGACAGCCTAAGTCGGCCACACCTACAGTGCCAAGATCTGTTGAGTCACTTCCAGATTGGTGTGGTTCTAGTATCTGGCTTTATATTTTAAAGTGGCTTGATTTCTCTTCTGAGCTGCTGTTTTATAAGCAGAGAAGAGCTAACAGCCTGTGCCAGATTCTTCTATTTCAATGGCTTCTCTGATCACAGAGCCCTCCCTAGCCTCATTGGCACAGTGTGCTAGCACCCAACTGTCTGTGCTGCCCCCTTTTTTGTTCCTCCCCTGGGAACCGACCTTTTCTGTTGAAACTCCAGTTTCTCTTCAGCTGGTAAGTCGTGCTTCCAGTCCTTGTGGTTTCTTATCAGTCCAGCATTATTTTTGAGGCTGATTTAACTAATTGGTATTGAGGAAAGAAAGGAGCTGACAAAATTGCGTGTATCTTCTCCGCCACCTTGGCTCCGCCCCCCCATTTAAGATTTTTGCATCAATGTTCATTAGGGAGATTGGTCTATAATTTTCTTTTTCTGTTTTAATCCTACCTCATTTAGTATTAGTATCATATATGTATCATTAAAGGAAGGTAGAAGTCCTTCTTTCCCTATTTTTTTCAAATAGTTTATATAGTATTAGAGTTAATTGTTCTTTAAATGTTTGGTAGAATTCACATATAAATCCATTTGACCCTAGCGATTTTTTCTTATGGAGTTGATTAATAACTTGTTCTATTTCTTTTTCTAAAATAGTACTGTTTAAATCATTTATTTCCTCTTCTCTTAATCTGGGCAACCCATACTTTTGAAGGTAGCCATCCATTTCACTTAGATTATCAAATTTACTGACATAAAGTTGGGTAAAATAATTCCAAATCATTTCACTAATTTCTTCTTCATTGATGGAATGTTATTCATTTTCATTTTTGAGATGAACAATTTAATTTTCCTCTTTACTTTTTCTGATCAAATTAACTAAAGGTTTATCTATTTTGTTGGATTTTTTTTCATAAAATCAACTCAGTTTTATTTATTAATTCAATAATTTTTTGTTAATTTTCAATTTTATTCATCTCTCCTTTTGTTTTTAGAATTTCAAATTTGGTAATTGATTGGGGAATTTTAATTTGTTCTTTTTTTGCTTTTTTAGTTGCAAGCCCAATTCATTGATCTTCTCTCTCTCTATTTTATGCATGTAAACACCTAGAAATATAAAATTTTCCTTATTACTATTTTGGCTGCATGTTAAGGGACAAGTTAATTCTCTGAGAACATTTGAAGGGGTTGCAAGGCAGCCTTTTCTGACATAGGTGTTGTGGGCTAGTAATGAGATAAATTGGAGGCAGAAGGAAGATGAGAGAGGTCAGACACCACAATGGTGGTGTCATTTTCTTTCATGAAATTATTAATTGTAAGTAACCTTTTCTGTTTCACCCATTCATTCTTTAGGATAAGTAGGTTACAGTTGCTTTTTGGTTTATTTTCCCCTGGCTTTCTATTGAATGTAATATTTTTTTTTTATCATGATCTGACAAAAATGCATTTACTATTTCTGTCTTTCTGTATTTGATTGTGATGTTTTTATGTCCTAATATAGGGTCAATTTTTGTATAGGTTCCATGAACTCTTAGAAGAAAGTGTACTCCTTTCTGTCTCTATTTAATTTTCTCCAAAGATCTATTATACCTAATTTTTCTAGTATTCTATTTCCTACTTAACTTCTTTCTTATTTATTTTGTGGTTTGATTTATCTAGTTCTGAGAGAGCAAGGTGGACATTTCCCACTATTATAGTTTTGATGTATATTTCTTCTTGCAATCCTCTTAACTTCTCTTTAGGAACTTAGATGCTACACAACTTGGTGCATATATATTTAGTATTGATATTGCTTCCTAATCTATGGTACACTTTAGCAAGATATAGTTTGTTGCCTTATCTCTTTTAATTAGATCAATTTTGCTTTTGCTAGATCTGAGATCAGCATGGCTACCCCTGCTTTTTTTTTTTTTACTTTGCCTGAAGCTTAATTGATTCTGATCCAGTCTTTTACCTTTACTCTAGATGTATCACTGTGCTTTACATATGTTTCCTGTAACAACATAATTTAGGGTTTTAGCTTTTAATCCAGTCTGCTATCCTCCTCTACTTTATGAGAGAGTTCATCCCATTCATATTTATGGTTCAAACTACTAATTCTGTATTCTGTGCCATCTAATTTACCCCAAATCATATTTTTCTCTTTCCTTTTCCCATTTTCCTCCTCCCCAGTATTTTATTTATAAGCATTACTTGCCTCAAGCAGTCCTCCTTCTTTAGAGCCCCTCTCTCTTTCTTATACCTTTCCCCTACTATTTCTGTTTTCCCTTCTATTAGCCTACCCCTTCCCTTTACCTTTTTCCTTGCAACTTTCTTATGAATTGAGAGAAGTTTCTCTGTGAAACCAAATATATTTAATATTTTCTCTTTGAACCAAATATAAAACCTTTAATAAAAACCAAGAAAGTGAAGAAGTAAGAACATAGAAGACCCAAATGAATGATAGGGCCAAGAAGAAATAACAAGTCTAGAAATAGGGTAAAATAAAATACCTTTAATTAATTTTAATCATGGAAGTCATGTTCCTTTAGATATTAATTTTGGATTTTAAGAGATGGGAAGAGTTTAGGATTGTTGGATTTCTTGCCTCTTTGTGGGATGTAATTTTCCTAATTTTATCTCTACTTTCTTCTAGTTTATTTTTTTTACATTATAAGAGTAAAATCAAATTATACATGCACTATATATGCATACCTATAACAGAGATACAGTTCTCAAGAGTTCTTTTTTACTTTTTATGCTTCTCTTGAGTTCTATATTTGGAAGTCATTTTTTTTTTGTTTAATTCTGTTCTTTTCATCAGAAATAAATAGAACTTACCTGTTTTATTGCGTGTCCATCTTCTTCCTTGAAAGAAAATTCTCAGTTTAGCATTTTAGCATTTAGGGGTACTTTATTCTTGTCTACATTCCAAGTTCCTTTGCCTTTTGAAATATCAGATTCCAAGTCCTTTGATCCTTTAAAGTCAAAGCTGTTAGGTCCTGGGTAGTCCTTATTGTGGCTAAATAATTGAATCATTTTTTTCTCGCTGCTTGCAATATTTTTTCTTTGGTCCCATAGTCCCAAAATTTGGCCAAAATATTCTTTGGAGTTTTAATTTTGGGGTCTCTTTCAAGATATCTTGGTGAATTCTCTGAATAGCTATTTTACCTTCTGATTTTATGATCTCAGGGTAGTTCTCTTTGTTGATTTCCTATGCTCTTTTTTTCATCATGGTTTTCAGGAAGTCCAATAATTCTTAAATTTTCTCTCCTATATCTATTTTTCAGGTCAGTTGTTTTTCCAATTAGTTATTTTACATTTTCTTCTATTTTTTCATTTTTTGGTTTTTCTTGGCTGATTTTTTATGTCTCATTGAGTCTTTCATTTCCATTGTTTAGATGTAATTTTTAGTGATTTATTTTCTTTATTTACTTGTTTAGTTCTTTTTTGTATTTGTCCAATTGGATTTTTAAATGAGTTGTTTAGTTCTGTGGATTTTTCCCCATTTAACAAATTCTGTTTTTTAAGGAGTTATTTTCTTTTTGCACTTTACAAATTCTGTTTTTAGAGTTATTTTTTTCTACTTCACAAATTCTGTTTTCCAAGCAGTTGTTTTATTTTCTCATTTCACAAATTCTGTTTTTCAAGAAGTTGTTTTATTTTTCCATTTTATCAACTATTTTTATCAGTTATATTCTTCCAATTCACTGTCTATTTTGTAATTAATTTTCTTCAGATAATTTCTGTGTTTTATTTTCCAAACACTCTTGTATATTTCTCATTTTATTTCCCCATTTTTCTTCTAGCTCTCTTTTAAGATCTTTTATAATTTCTGCTAGAGTATATGATGCCTTGTGTGATGGAGACCTACTTATATCAACCTTTGGGGCTTCATCTGGAGAAAATCTGCTTTTAGTCTCCTCAGCGTTTTAAATCTGTTCTTCTCTTTCACCATAAAAAAAAAAAAAAAAAAAAAAAAAAAAAAAAAAAAAAAAAAACTATCTATGGTCAGAGTTCTTTTTGCTTTTTTACTCATTTTTGAAATAGTTGTAATCTGCTTTTAGGGCAAGGGAGATTGACCAAGCTTTCTCTACAAGGGACAGTTGCTGTGCTGACAGACTTCAGATGCTCTGCACACATGGCCAGGATTCATGGCCAAGGTGTTTTGGGATTCTCTATTTACTTTTTATGTTTGTGTTGGAATGTTTTATAACTTCTCTGATGATTCATTGGATTGCATCCAGGGCAGAGTAGCCATCAGTGTTATAAATTACTCCCCATAGGTCCTCTAGGCCACAGATCCCTATCCATCCTCGGTCTGCACCACCTGTACTTGGTGTCCATGCTCACCTTGCTTGTGCTTGGCCCCCCTCCCTCAGTGCCAATTAAAACAGACCTTTTTATCTGGAGAACGTCAAAATTATCTTCTGCTGGTAATTTGTTGCACCTCCTCATATTTGTGGATTCTGCTAGCCCAGAATTAATTTTCAAAGACTGGAGTTTCCAATTAGTTTGAAGGTCATAGCAGAAGATTCAAAAGAAATGTGTGTCCTTTCTGCCATCTTGGCTCTGCCCTATGTGTGAATGGAGCACTTAGAGGGAGTATCATATGATAGGAGGGAATCTAATGTAATGATATCAAAGAATAAGGCATTAAGGGATAAAAAGACATGTCCTGGGAAAAGAGAAAAAAGGAGATTCAATGGAACAAATTAGATTACATAAAGAGGTACAAAAGACAGAGAAAGCATAAGCATTGCCTGAAACTTAATATCATAAGTTTTGGTTCAAAGAGGAAATAACCATTCAATTGGGTTTAGAAATTTCTCTTATCCCATAAAAAGTAGGAGGAAAAAGAGAAAAGAAAAGAATGGATTGATGGGAGAGTCCAAAAACTAGAATAAAGGGATACGAGAAAGGAGATTGGGTGATATCAGAAAAGGCAGGAAGAGTGCAGGATGGGATATGAACAAATCACTAGTAAGGAAAGATGTGGAAAGAGAGAATAAAAATATGTATAGAGGAGAAATTAGAATGAAAGGAAACAGAGCTGATAATCATAACTATATCTGTGAATGGTATGAACACTCTCATAAAAAAGAATCTGATAGCAGACTGGATTAAAAGCTAGAATCCTAAAAATTGTGTTTACAAGAAAGACATTTGAAACAAAGTGCTACATAAAGAGTAAGAGTAAATGACTGGAGCAAAATTCATTATGCTTAAGATGAAGGAAAAAAGCAGGGATAGCAAATTTGATCTTAGATAAAGCAAAAATATAAAACTAGATTATAATTTTAAATGTCAGATTTTTTTTTCATATTAATTTATATAGTAACAGTTCAGGGATGGGGAAACACTTTTACTTTGTGTAGAGGACCACAAGTAGTGGGGGGAACTCTGGGTAAGATATAAGACCCTTCTTCCCAGAGGGAACCTGTTGACAATGTCTGGTTTGACTCCCCATCTTTCCTAAGGGGGAAGATACTAAGGTGTTTTTTCCTTTCTTTCTTCACAGATGAGATGTCTATCAGATGAGATATCTAAGGCAAACTGGATTTAGTGATTTGCAATGAGTCATATAGGTAATAAGATTTGAGTTCAACTCCTCCTGACTCCAGGCCAGTGCTTTATTTACTGTGTTACTTTGCTGCCCTAATTATATTCATATATGATTTTAACTTGTACTCTACATTAAATAAATTAGTTTAAATAACAAGGGACCTTTGTGATTATAGAGTGGCATTTAGTAAGTGAAAGTAGTAAACAGGATATCCCTTGAAAAAATAATTGAATTTTCCTCAAGAGCAAGAGAGAGTTTGGTAAACACTGAGAATTATAACTATGACTTTAGCTATAAAACACGATATAAAACAAGTGTTTTAATTATTCTAATTATTAATTTAATCTTATTCTAGTTTTCTTTTGTAAGCAATAAAAAAATCAATATTTTCTATTTTACTACTACTATATGAAACAGGACAATGAATATTTGATTGTTTGTTCCCAAATGTTCCTTCATTCTTCCACTTATCAAACTTGAGGTAATATTAACATAGCTGGAATCCAGTATTCATGTAGTTAAGACAAGATTGAACTGACAATTACCATTCTTGCATGAAGACACATTGGGGAGATGACACTTTTAAATGAGAAAACAATAACTAATACTATCATCACCATTTCCTCAGTTTTCACCTTAATAGGAGAATTATTCATGATGTTGGCTTCTACCAGTCAGAATAACTTTCCCTATGACATATTTAAAAATTATGGGGATAGTGTAATTTTGTGAAGTTATAAACGTCATTTCAACTACTTAAAGGTTATTTTTTTCTCTCTTTTTTTAATGGCTGCTTTGTTTAAAATTTTTTTCTTGAGTTAGTTTTAGTTATTTCTTCTACACTCTTTTCATTTTAAAAATTATTTAATGAATTGAAAATTAAGGTTATTATTGTTAGGTTTTCATTTTTCTCTAATTATTTCTTTGGTATTGATTTTTATGACTTCTCTTTTTTAAGTCAGCATTTTGTTTAGCTTCCTTTATTTAATGCTAGTATGCTCCAATAGGTTTCCTTGGAAAGAATTTCTATTTATTGTCCCTATTCCAAGTTCCTTGGATTTTCTTAGAATGTCAATTTATTTCTTTCTTATTCATTTGTTTGTCTGCTTCCCTCTTTGATCATTTTCCTTCCCTGCCCTGCAAAATGTTCAAAATGTTTCACGTAAAGAGTTTTCAACATTCATTTTTTAATAAAATTTAAGTTCCACATTTTTTTCTACATATCTCCCTGCCTTCCATCTTCTCTCCCCACAAGCAACTAAGAGTTGTTTTAATTTGTATTTCTCTAATCAATTACTTAGAACATTTTTGATATGATTATGGAAAGATATAATTTCTTCCTATGGAAACTTTCTGTTTATATCCTTAGACCATTTGTCAATTGGGGAATTATTTGTATTCTTACACATTTAGCTCATTTCTCATCTATTGTAGAAATGAGGCTCTTATCAGAGTCATTTGCTCTAAAAGTTATTTCCCATCTTTCTACTTTTCTTCTAATCATACTTACATTGATTTCCTTTGTGCAAAACTTTTTAAACTCACCATAATCAAAAATGATCCATTTTAAATTTCATAAAGTTTTCTCTTTCTTGTTTAGTAATAGTTTTCCCCCTTTCTTCATAGATCTGACAGGTAAACTATTCTTTGGTCTAATAATTTGCTTATAGTATCATACTTATGTCTAAATTATATACTTACTTTGATGTTATCTTTGTATGTAGTGCAAAATATCGGGTTAGGCAAAATATTGGCATCCTATTTAAAAGTTTCTTGAGCAATTTTTGTCAAATAGTAAGTTCTCATCCCAGAAGCTAGACTCTTTGAAGTCACTGAATAATAGATTTCCCTGGTCACTGACTACTGTGTTTTGAGTATCTAAATGTATTCTACAAATCTATCATTCCTCTTCATAATCAGTATGAAATGGTTTTTGATGATTGCTGCTATAAAGCTATATTATAATATAGCTTAATAAAAATTATAATATTATATATTTTGAAATAGTTATAAAATTATGTAGCTGAGCCACCTTCTTTTACATATTAAAAATTACCTTTATATTACCTTTATATTCTTAACTTTTTGTTCTTCTAGATTAATATTATTTTTCCTACATATTTAAAATAATATTTGATACTTTCATTGGTATGCCAATGAATAAGTAAGTTCATTTCGATAGACTTCCAAATATTTTCTATTACTTATGGTAATTTTAAATTAATTTCTCTTATCTCTTACTGCTGGTTTTTTTGGTAATAACTAGAAATGCTGATAATTTATGTGGGTTGGTGCAGCTAGGTGGTGCAGTGGATAGAGCACCAGCCCTGAATTCAGGAGGACCCGAGTTCAAATTTGGTCTCAGACATTTAACACTTCCTAACTGTGTGACCCTAGGCAAGTCACTTAACCCCAGCAACAGGGAAAAAAAATTATGTGTGTGTTGATTAAATGTGTGTGTAAATTATTTCAAGTAGTTTTTTAGTAGATTCATTAGAATTTTCTAAGTATACCATCACACCAAAGAAGGTATAATTTTGTTTTCTCTGATATGTTTTTCTTCTTTTACTGCTAAAACTAATATTTTTATGAATAATAGTGGTGATTTCACTCCCTTGATTTTATTGGGAAGTCTTCTTAGTTAATTCCTATTGTATATAATATTTGCTGATAATTTCAGACAGATGCAGCTGATCATATTAAGGAAAATCCCATTAATTCTTGTGATCTATAGTGTTGTTGTTGTTGTTATTGTTGTTTTTTCCCTCAAAAATGGGTGCCATATTGTCTAAAGATTTTCTGCATCTATTGAGAAAATCATATGATTTCTCTTGGTTTTATTATTGATATGATCAATTATGATAACTTTCTCCAATATTAAATCAATCCTTCATTCCTGGTAATAGTGTATAACCTTAATGATAAAGTGCTATAATCTTTCTATTAATATTTTATATAAAATTTTCCATCTATATTCATTAAGGAATCCAGTTTATAGTTTTCTCTGTGCATTGGTATTTCCTGATTTAGGCATCAGCACTACATTTGTATCATAAAAATAATTTGGTAGGACTTCTTTGTCTATTTTTCAAAATACTTTATATATTATTTGAATTAACTGATGTTTACTTTTTCATAGAGTTCACTTCTGAATACATCTGGTCTTATAGATTTTTCTTTTTTATTAGATTTTTCTTCTTCTTTTTTTTTTTATTCATTTTTCCAAATTATCCCCTCCCTCCCTCCACTACCTCCCCCCGATGGCAGGTAATCCCATACATTTTACATGTGTTACAAGATAACCTAGATACAATATATGTGTGTAAATACCATTTTCTTGTTGCACATTAATTATTAGCTTCCAAAGGTATAAGTAACCTGGGTAGATAGACAGTAGTGCTAACAATTTAAATTCACTTCCCAGTGTTCCTTCTCTGGGTATAGTTATTTCTGTCCATCATTGATCAACTGGAAGTGAGTTGGATCTTCTTTATGTTGAAGATTTCCACTTCCATCAGAATACATCCTCATACAGTATTGTTGTTGAAGTGTATAGTGATCTTCTGGTTCTGCTCATTTCACTCAGCAACAGTTGATTTAAGTCTCTCCAAGCCTCTCTGTATTCCTCCTGCTGGTCGTTTCTTACAGAGCAATAATATTCCATAACCTTCATATACCACAATTTACCCAACCATTCTCCAAATGATGGACATCCATTCAACTTCCAGTTTCTAGCTACAACAAAAAGAGCTGCCACAAACATTTTGGCACATACAGGTCCCTTTCCACTCTTTAGTATTTCTTTGGGATATAATCCCAATAACAGCAATGCTGGGTCAAAGGGTATGCACAGTTTGACAACTTTTTGGGCATAGTTCCAAATTGCTCTCCAGAATGGCTGGATTATTTCACAACTCCACCAACAATGTATCAGTGTCCCAGTTTTCCCACATCCCCTCCAACATTCATCATTATTTGTTCCTGTAATTTTAGCCAATCTGACAGGTGTGTAGTGGTATCTCAGAGTTGTCTTAATTTGCATTTCTCTGATCAGTAGTGATTTGGAACACTCTTTCATATGAGTGGAGATAGTTTCAATTTCATCATCTGAGAATTGTCTGTTCATATCCCTTGACCATTTATCAATTGGAGAATGGTTTGGTTTCCTATAAATCAGGGTCATTTCTCTATATATTTTGGAAATGAGACCTTTGTCAGAACCTTTGTTTTTAAAATTTTTCCCAATTTGTTACTTCCCTTCTAATCTTGTTTGCATTAATATTGTTTGTACAGAAACTTTTTAGTTTGATGTAATCAAAATCTTCTATTTTGTGATCAATAATGATCTCTAATTCTCCTCTGGTCATAAATTCCTTCCTCCTCCACAGGTCTGAGAGGTAGACTATTCTCTGTTCCTCTAATCTATTTATGATCTCATTCTTTATGCCTAAATCATGGACCCATTTTGATCTTATCTTGGTATATGGTGTTAAGTGTGGATCCATATCTAATTTCTGCCATACTAATTTCCAGTTTTCCCAACAGTTTTTTTCCGAATAATGAATTTTTATCCCTAATGTTGGTATCTTTGGGTTTGTCAAAGATTAGATTACTATAGATGTACCCTTTTTGTCCTTTGTATCTAATATGTTCCACTGATCTACCATTCTATTTCTTAGCCAGCACCAAATGGTTTTGGTGACTGCTGCTATATAATATAGCTTTAGATCAGGTACACTTAGACCACCTTCCTCTGACTTTTTTTTTCATTAGTTCCCTTGCAATTCTCCACCTTTTATTCTTCCATATGAATTTTCTTGTTATTTTTTCCAGGTCATTAAAATAGTTTCTTGGGAGTCTGATTGGCATAGCACTAAATAAATAGATTAGTTTGGGGAGTATTGTCATCTTTATTATATTCGCTCGCTCGGCCTATCCAAGAGCACTGAATGTCTTTCCAGTTATTTAAATCTGACTTTATTTTTGTGGCAAGTGTTTTGTAATTTTGCTCATATAATTCCTGACTATTCTTTGGTAGATGGATTCCTAAATACTTTATACTCTCAACATTTGTTTGGAATGGAATTTCTCTTTGTATCTCTTGCTATTGCATTTTGTTGGTGATATATAAGAATGCTGAGGATTTATGTGGATTTATTTTGTATCCTGCCACTTTGCTAAAATTCTGAATTAATTCTAATAGCTTTTTAGCAGAGTCTTTGGGGTTCTCTAAGTATACCATCATGTCATCTGCAAAGAGTGATAGTATGATTTCCTCATTTCCTACTCTAATTCCTTGAATCTCTTTCTTGGCTCTTATTGCCGAGTCTAGCGTTTCTAGTACTATATTGAATAGTAATGGTGATAGTGGGCAATGTTGTTTCACTCCTGATCTTACTGGGAAAGGTTGCAGTTTATTTCTATTGCATATTATGCTTACTGAAGGTCTTAAATATATGCTCCTGATTATTCTAAGGAATAAGCCATTTATTCCTATACTCTCAAGAGTTTTTAGTAGGAATGGATGTTGGATTTTGTCAAATGCTTTTTCTGCATCTATTGAGATGATCATATGGTTTTTATTAATTTGATTATTAATATGGTCAACTATACTAATAGTTTGCCTAATATTAAACCAGCCCTGCATTCCGGGTATAAATCGTACTTGATCAGAGTGTATTATCCTGGGGATGATTTTCTGAAATCTTTTTGCTAATATCTTATTTAAGATTTTAGCATCAATATTCATTAAGGAAATTTGTGAATTGGAACAAGAAAATAACTCACTGAAAAAAAAATAGTGAAATGGAAAAAAAAATTCCATAGAACAAAACAATTCATTTAAAAACTCAATTGGACATATACAAAAAGAAGTAACAAAAGCTAATGAAGAAAATAACTCATTAAACATCAGAATTGAACAAACAGAAATGAATGATTCATTGAGAAACCAAGAATCAATCAAGCAAAACCAAAAAAAAATGAAAAATTAGAAAAAAAAAAAGTTAAATATTTACTTGGAAAAACAACAGACCTGGAAAATAGATCTCCTAGGAGATCTAGGAAAATAGTTCTAGGATGATGAAAAAAAGAGCCTAGATACTATTTTACACAAAATCATCAAAGAAAACTGCCCAGATATAGTAGAACCACAAGGTAAAATAGGCCTTAAAAAATTCATGGAACACCTTATGAAGAAGACCCTAAAATAAAAACTCTAATGAGTATTGTGGCCAAATTTCAGAACTGTCAGACTAAGGAAAAAATATTACAAGCAGCCAGGAAAAAAAACAATTCAAATACTGAGGTGCCAAATTAAGGGTCACTCAAGATCTGGCTGCCTCCACATTAAAGGATTGAAGGGCCTGGGATCAGATATTCTAAATGGCAAAAGAACTTGGAAAGCAGAATAAACTACCAGCTAAGCTGAGCATTTTCTTCCATGGAAGAAGATGGACATTTAATGAAACAGATGAATTCCATTTCTTTCTAAGGAAAACAAACAAACAAACAAACAAACAAACAAAAAAAACAGATCTAAACAAAAATATTGACCTCCAATCATAGGGCTATTATTATTCTATAGCATTCATATACCATAAATTATTCAGCCATTCTCCAGTTGATGGGTATCCACTCAGTTTCCAGTTTCTTGTCACTAAGAAAAGGGCTTCCACAAATATTTTTGCACATATGGGTCCCTTTGGGATATAAGCCAGTAAAATCATTGCTGGATCAGAGGGTATGCACAGTTTGATAATTTTTGAATATATTTCCAAAATGTTCTTCAGAATGGCTGGATTTGTTCACAATTCCACAAACAATGTAGTAGTTTCCTAGTTTTCCCATGTCCCCTCCAACATTCAAAATTATTTTTTCTTGTCATTTTAGCTAATCTGAGAGGTGAGTAGTAATATTTCAGCATTTTCTTAATTTTCATTTCTCTGATCAATAATGATTTAGAGTACCTTTTCATATAACTAGAGATAGTTTCAGTTTCTTCATCTGAAAATTGTTCATATCTCTTGAAAATTTATTAATTGCAGAATGGCTTGAATGCTTATAAATTTGAGTCAACTCCCTATATATATTAGAAATGAGACTTTTATCAGAAGCCTTGAATATAAAAATGTTTTCCCATTTCATTGCTTTCCTTCTAATCTTGTCTGCATTAGTTTTGTTTGTACAAATAATATAGTCAAAATTATCTATTTTGTGATCAATAATGATCTTCAGCTCTTCTTTGGTCATTTTTTTTTCCTCCTCCACCGATCTGAGAGGTAAACTATACTATGTTCTGTTGATTTGTTTATGATATCATTCTTTATGTCTAGATCATCTACATATTGTGACTTATCTTAGTATATTATGTTAGTTTTGTTAGGCTTAGTTTTTATGATATTAGTTTCTAGTTTTCCCAGCAGTTTTTGTCAAATAGTGAATTCTCAAAAGCTGGGGTCTTTCAGTTTGTCAAACATTAGATTACTATAGTCATTGACTATTTTGTCCTGTGAACCTAACTTACTCCACTGAATGACTACTCTATTTTATAGCTAATACCAAATGGTTTTGATGACCACTGCTTTATAATATAGTTATAGATCTAGCACAGTTAAGCCACCTTCATTTAATTTTTTTTCATTAATTCCCTTGAAATTCTTCACCTCTTTTTCTTCCAGATTAACTTTGTTATTATTTTTTTCTAGATCTGTATAATAATTTCTTTGGAATTTGGTATAGCACTGAATAAATATATTTACTTTAGATAATAATTGTCATTATTATTATATTTACTTGGGCCTATCCAAGAGTGCTTGATTTTTTTTTTTTGAATTGTTTAGATCTGACTTTATTTGTGTAGAAAGTGTTTTATAGTTGTGTTCAAGTAGTTCCTGATTTTGTCTTCGCAGGTAGATTCCCAAATATTTTATATTATTAAGTTATTTGAAATGGAATTTTTCTTTATATCTATTGGTGGTGGACTTTGGTGGACTTTGTTGGTAATATGTTAAAATGCTGATGATTTCTGTGGATTTATTTTGTAGTCTGCAACTTTGCCAAAGTTGTGGATTGTTTCTAATAGTTTTTTTTTTTTTTTGATTCTCTAAGATTCTCTAAGTTAAGATTATCCAAGATTATCTTAGTTTCTCTAAATTAAGATAATATGATTCATATCATCTGCAAAGAGTGATCATTTGATTTCCTCATTACTCTAATTCCTTTAATCTCTTTTTCTTTTCTTATTGCCAAAGCTAACATTCCAAAATAAAATTAATAGTATTGAATAAGTAAATTAATTTAGGTATTATTGTCATTTTTATTAAATTTGCTTGGCCTATCAAAAAGCATTGATATTTTTTCAGTTCTTTAGATCTGACTTTATTTGTGTAGAAAATGTTATGTAGTTTTGTTCATATACTTCGTGACTTTGCCTTGGCAGGTAGACTCCAAAATGTTATTGAATATTATTGTTCTGTAAAAAACAACCAACAGGATGATTTCAGAAAGGTCTGGAGAGACTTAAATGAACTGAAGCTAAGTGAAATGAGCTGAACCAGGGGACCATTATACATGGCAACAGCAAGATTACAAGATGATCAATTCTGATGGACATGTCTCTTGTCAATATTGAAATGATTCAGACCAGTTCCAATGCCTGTATGATGAAAAAAAAAATCTACATCCAGAGAGAGGACAGTGGGAACTGAATGTGGTCCCCAACATATTTTTAACTCTTTCTGTTGTTCTTTGCTTGCATCTTGTTTTGTTTTTCATTTTTCCCCTTTTTGATCTTATTTTCCTTGTGCAGGTTATTTGCGGAAATATTTATAGAAGAATTGCACATGTTTAACCTATATTACATCACTTGCCTTCTAAGGGAGTAAATGTAGGGGAAAGGAAGGAAAACAATTAGAACATTAGGTTTTATGAGGGTAAATATTGAAAATTACCCATATGTATATTTTGAAAATAAAAAGCTTTAATTAAAAGAAAGAAAAAATTTTTGAGTTCCACATTTTCTTTCTTTCCTCTCTTCCCTCCCTCTTCTCTGATATGGTAAATAATTTGAAATAGTTTAGACATATTCAGTCACAATCTGCATTTTTATACAAAACTTATCAGAATTAACATTTAATTGAGAGGATAACTATTTTTGCTTTCACTTTAATTATATGCTATCTGATTTTTAAAGTTATGACCTCATCTGTTTCATATTTGGAGAACTCAATGAAAATCTATTCTCACTTGTATGTAAAAAAAACAAACAAACAGAAACTATAAACATATCTTCACTGAGAGAGAAAAAAAATATTTTTTTTAAAAAGTATATACTTCTATGTTATTTATATGTAGCATTCAATATTATATATAAATTATATAATAGGATATCTATTTATCTGTCAGTAACCACATTTTCCATATAGTTAATGAAATTCAAAATGAAAATAAGGAAGCTTTGTATATTTTCTTAGGCCCATGATTTCATTGATTAGGGTGTAGTCCCAGAGAGAAATTTTCTTCTCTTAAGGCTGTTAACTTGCAATGTTATAGTGTTGCAATGTTAACATTTAGAAGTTAACTGATTTGTTTAGGTCTTATAGTATAGTGGTTTTCCTGAATTTGAAACTAGTTATCTCTTGTAACTTGTTATCCCTTTATATCCTATAAAGTATGATATATATTTTTTGAAAAGTCTAATGGAAGCAAATATAATTTTGGTGCTACTTTTTTTTTACATTATATAAATTTTTTTCTCTGTATTTTATGTACAATATGAAAAAATTATAATTGATAATTTGAAACTTAAGGCTTATCAATTTTTCAGAATAGCTCTTGAATGTTAATAGTTAAAATATTATTGTTCCCATTAAAAAAAACTGAAGATATATTAATTCAAGTATAAATGACTTGATAAAACTTATACAACCAGTAAGCATCAAGCTAGCTTTCAAAAACAGGATTCTATTGAGTATAAGTTCAGTACTTTTACCCCTATCAATGTTTCACAGTTATTAAGGGAAATAATTTCCTTTTGAAGATAAACTTCCTTTCTTCTTTATCTTGATTTCTTAAAATTAAATTTGATTTCCTTCTAACCTGAAAAAATTATAGGAAAATATTTTTATATTTTACGTCTTCATAGCTTTGGTATTTCTAGATAGAGATAGAGGGATGGACCTGGAGTCAGTGAGATCTGAGTTCAGATCCTACTTCAAATATTTAATAACTTCACCTTAGTTTCCTCATGTATTAAATAGGTATAATAATAATACCAACTTCACAGACCTTTTGAGGGTATCATATGACATAATATTTTATCACATTCCTTGAATTGTGATTTGTCTATTTTAAGTAATAATAATAATAATAATAAATTTTCTGTACTACCATGCTAATCAAAAGAATTCAGAAAAAAATTAGAAAATCAGTAGAAATATATGCTTGAAAGTTTTTTGATCTCTGAAAAAGAGAAAACAAATTATTCCTCTTCATGACCTTTTAAGAAAGGTCTTCCGCTTGTGTATTAGCATGTGACTTTGAATTCAGTGACAATTCTCATCTTCTGGCAGTTTTTGACATACTTTAGGATAGGAAGAGTTGAAGAAAATTCCATAGCACCAAGAAGAAGTTCATCCAATGTGGACCAATAGCATAATATATCTGATCTTCCTTCTTACACTCCAGTGGAAATAGGTAGGATTCATTGGATTGGTCAAAAATGTATTGCAATATGAATATGACTTCCTGGGTTTGCCTTTTAAAAAATCAGAAGCCTGGCAGAACAACACAAAATTATCCTTGAAGAATCTATTGAATTTGTTAGGTTTAATGAGAAACTGTCCTGAGTGCCTACCCACCCAACTTCTTCAGAATGCTGATGACTTTCTTATTTTTTGCCTCATTGAAAAATATAACAGATAATTTAATGCTCCTTGAATAATAATATCTAACATTTATAGAGCTTTTATTATGTGTGGCACTTCTAAGTACTTCACACATGTTTGTTTGATTCTTACAACAACGCTGGAAGTTATGTGATATTATCGACATTTTTTTTAATAAATGAGGATAGCTAATATATATATATATATATGGGGCTGAATTTGAACTCCGAACTTCCAAAGTTGATATTCAATCCACTGTGTCAATTAGCTTCCTAAAGGGTATTAATATAAAAGATTATTGATAATAATGTATCTATGAGTTGGAATCTATAGGGTACAGAAGCATGCTTAGAAGGTATTCTGCCATGATTGTGGGTACATTCAGGGATACAAGTTATATATGCATACATATGAGGTAGGAAGTAGAGTTTGGTTATCCTAATTGTCTTGCGATTGGAAGTCCTGGTTTATATTAAAGCAACACAATGGATAGTATTTAGAGTGTTACACCTGGAAACTGAAATATCTAAGTTCAAATCTAGTGTTAGATTACACTATATTGTACTAGTTATATAATCCTGGACAAATTATTTAATCTCTATCTACCTCAGTTTCCTCTATTATAAAATGGAATAACAATAGAGCCTAACCTTTCATGGTTGTGTTAAAAATTAAACGAGACAATATTTGTAAAGCATTTAATCCAACTACTGGTATATAGCAGGCCCTTATTAAATGTTTATTTTTTTCCTTCTACCAAAATGATCACATTCACTCTCTGTTTAAAGTTATCAGTAAATGCATTACACAAAAATTAAATTTATCTTTCCATGTCTCAGTGTGGCCATCAAGAAAATATAGTCAAGAACACAGAGAAAATTTTCCTGAAGACAGAAAAATAATACATAAAATGTAACATTTTGGAAGGAAGGAATGTAGAATGTTTTACAAACTGTCATTTGCAAGATTTTGAAAATTTCCTTAGGAATCTTGCTTAACTAGCCATTGTGAAAGAAAATACTCAACCATTATAATTTTATGGTAAATATGTCAATGATTTGTACCAGATTGTGCCTTTTGAAATTCAAAAGGGCAAAATTTAATGCTAATGTATGGGGAGATCAGGAAATAAAACTAATGAATGATACCTGGATGCTTTAAAAAAGTTTTTGAACAAAAAATTATCATCATGTGCTGTCTGTGGATTCCTTATGGTCTGTCATGCTACTGAATCCTGTCTTTTTAAAGCACACTCCCAAAGGTAGAGGTTGGAAATAGGCAATGTACTATTCACTGGGAATAGATCTAATAATAAGTAATGTTGTTTTGTTCCTTATGCCAAAAGCTGGAATTGCTGCTGTAGAAATGAGAAAAGAAGAAAACAGGAGCAGCCAACTTTTCTTAGGAAATGAATACAATTCTCGGCCCCAGGGTCAATATGAATTCATTGATGCAATCTACCAGCAGCATTATTCACTGAAAGTAGCCTGACTGATCCCTCTTTTGTACTAAAAGGTAAGAAACCCAATGGGGAAGTCTTTTCAGCACTGGCCTAATGGCTATCTGGAATCATGAATAAATGTGTAAAAGAATGATATTTCTTCCTCTATGTGAAATCATTCTCATTGTTCCTTGAAGTTAGACGTGTTGAAGGAAAAGATCTCTTCTAAACAAAGAATTTGGCGTAGAAAAATTAGACTTTTTGATATGATATTTTAGTGATACTTAGACATAAAAGAAGACAATGATTTACAGATTTGACTTCATATATCAAGAGATAAGGTGAAGTGAAAATAAGGCCAGAGGATCAAACATGATGAGACATTTATGTTCTTCATTCTCAATCTCTCTTTCATATTCTCTTTGTAGAATATGACAGTATTACACAAAAAAAATAGCTTTATATCTTCTTTTCAACATCTGCTTGATTACAGGAAGTACTAGTGAAAGTCATGCTAGTTTACAAATATATAACAATACTCAATGTTTGTAGAGCTTAATGGATAGCCAAGAACTTTGATATTCATGGTGCCATTTTATTTTCAGAATAGATATTATTATTCCATTTTGATAGACTAGGAATTTGAGACTCAGAGAAAGTGGGACTAACCTAAGGATACTCAACTAATGAGTGGCTAAGACATTACTTAGATCCAGGGTAAGTCACCAAGTACAGTATTAAAAAGACAGCTTCCCATGGCTTGGCTGTACCAGATCTAAAACTATATTATAAAGTAGTTATCAAAATGATTTGGTACTAGCTAAGAAAGGGAGGATTTGATCAGTGAAATAAGTTAGGTTCACAAGATAAAATAGTCAATGACTATAGTAACCTAGTCTTTGACAAACTGAAAAACCCCAGCTTTTGGGATAAGAATTCACCATTTGACTAGGAATTGACCCAGACCTGATACAATATAGCAAGATAAGGTCAAAATGAGTTCATAATCTAGACATAAAGAATGATATCTTAAACAAATTAGATGAACATTGTGTAGTTTACCTCTCAGATCTGTGGAGAAGGAAGAAACTTGTGACCAAAAAAGAACTGGAGATCATTATTGATCACAAAATAGATAATTTTGATTATTAAGTTAAAAAGGTTTTGTACAAACAAAACTAATGCAGACAAGATTAGAATGGAAGCAATGTGCTGGGAAAACATTCAAGTATTCTGATAAATGTCTCATTTCTAAAATATAGAGAGAATTTACCCAAATTTATAAATATTCAAGATATTCTGCAATTAATAAATTATCAAGGGATATGAACAATTTTCAGATAAAGAAATTGAAACCATCTCTAGTAATATGAAAAGATGCTCTAAGTCATCATTGAGCAGAGAAATGCAATTTAAGACAACTCTAAGGTAACACTATACACCTCTCAGATTGGTTAAGATGACAGGAAAAGATAATGATGAATGTTGAAAAGAATGTGGGAAAACTGGGACATTGATGCATTGTTGGTGGAGTTGTGAATGGATCCAACCATTCTGGAGATCAATTTGGAACTATGTCCAAAGAGTTATTAAACTGTGCACACTCTCTGATCCAGCAGTGATTCTATTGGGTGTATATCCCAAAGAAATCTTAAAGGAGGGAAAGGGACCCACATGTGCAAAAATGTTTGTGGCAGGCCTTTTTGTAGTGGCAAAAAACTGGAAAGTGAGTGAAGGCACCTCAGTTGGAGGATAGCTGAATAAGTTATGATATGTAAATGCTATAGAATAATATTTTTCTATAAGAAATGATAAGCAGGATGATTTTAGAGAGATCTGGAAAGACTTACATGAACTGAGGCTAAGTGGAATCTGCAGAACCAGGAGATCATTGTACATGCCAATAGCATTATTATATGATGATCAATTTTGATGGATGTGGCTGTTTTCAATAATGAGATAATTCAGACGACTTCCAATGGTCTTGTGATGAAAAGAGCCATCTCCACCCAGAGAGAGAACTGTGTTAACTGTGTTTGGTTCACAACATAGCATTCTCACTCTTTTTGTTGTTTGCTTGCATTTTATTTTCTTCATCATTTTCTTTCCTGGTTTGATTTGAGTTTTCTTGTACAGTAAGACAATTGAATAAATATGTGTGCATATGGTGGACTTAACATATATTTCTACCAATGTTGCCTCTAGGGTAGGGGAATGGGAGAAGGGGGGGGATTGGAACACAAGATTTTGCAAGGACAAAGGTTGCAGAATTATCCATGCCTATGTTTTGAAAAATAAAAAGCTTTAATGAATAAAAAAAAAAAACAGCTTCTCAGACATAAGATTCAGATAAGCATGGTTAGACCACAGTTAGTATGAAAGAGATAAATGCATTTTTGTGGGTTGCAAGTCCAGTATAGGTCAGTTGTATGACATGACATTCAAATGCAGGTAATAACCTTGTAAGCTTAAGAAAAGAGATATGGTAGCCAGAATATGGAAATTGAAAGGTTAATCCTACAATGCTCTGGTCAGACCACATCAGAAATATGCTATTCATGTATGTATATTACATTTCAATCAGGTAATTGAACTGGGAAATATTCAGTGCTGGGGGGCTATAATTGTCAGGGGCTTTGAAACAATATGATACAAAGATCAGTTGAAAGCACTAGAATTGTTTTACAAAAAGAATACTATTATGATTATAATTACTATTGCTAATAACCGAATCATCCTATATTGCATAAACTAAAAATGCAGTAGTCAGTCACTTTGTGGTTATTGCTATTTCCAACTCTTCATTAACTCATTTGGGGTTTTCTTATGTTTTGCCATTTCATTTTACAGATGAGGAACCGAGGCAAACAGAGTTTTGTGAATTATTTAAGATCATATAGCTAGTAAGTGTCTGAGGTCAAATCTGAATTCCAGAAGATGAATCTTCCTGGCTTTAGGCCCAGCACCCTATCACTGCACCCTATAACTGACCATATTACCTGGTCAATATGTAAGCTTTCAGTTCCTGTTTCTAACCAAAACCAATTTAATCCACCTTTAGAGAGTCTAGTGGTCTCCAAATTTAGGGTCTCACCAAATTGATGGCAGGCAATGCAGACAATCAATTGAATTTATTCTTACTACAGCTTAGAACCTCTAGACTTGGTGGATCCACCACTAAGGATTATACACACACCATTATACCTAAACTTTTGAAATTATAAAGAGTATATAAAAAGAAAAACTGGAAATTGTGGAAATAATGAAGAACTATTTTCACCTAAATCTCAAGAGAGAAACAAAACTACAGAGATATAGCAGATATCTAGCTTCAGAAAGTTTTCCTTTTTGTAAGACTCACAACCTTTATTGGTTTGAACCAAGATTTCATTTTACTCTCAGGAAAAGGCACACTCATACGTGTGTGTGTGTATGTGTGTGTGTGTGTATGTGTGTGTGTGTAATAAGATTTTTTTTTCCCCAATTACATGTCAAGGCAATTTCTAGCATCCATTTTTATAAGATTTTGAGTTCTGAATTTTTCTTCTCCTTTCCCTCCCCTCCCTGATTCCAAAGTATTAGGTAATTTATATAGATTATATACGGGCTATCATGTAAATCATAATTTCTTATTAGTCACAGTTGTGAAAGAAGAAAGAGATTAAAAGAAAAAAAAACCTGAAAAATAATAAAGCAATGTAAAAAAAGGATACTTTGATCTAAATTAAGGCTTCATGGGTTTGATAAACATTTTCTTTCCTTAGTCTATGGTACCTGTTGTAGAACATGTATTCTGGAGAAGAGCTGAGGCATTCTTAGTTGATCATCCCACAATGCTGCTGATAAGGAATACTGGGAACTGAGTGTGGTTCACAACAAAGCATTTTCACTCTTTTTATAGTTGTTTGCTTGCATTTTATTTTGCTTCACCTTTAATCTTGTGCAACATGATAATTGTATAAAAGTATGCATATATTGGGTTTATTGTATATTTCTACCATGTTTAACATAGATTACACACACACATATATATCTATATCTATCTATATCTATATCTATATCTATCTCTCTATATCTCTCTATCTATCTATAGATAGATAGATAGATAGATAGATAGATAGATAGATAGATAGATAGATAGATATAATGATCAACTATGAAACATTTGGTTCTTCTCAGTGGTTCAGTGATCCAAAATAATCCCAATAATATTTTTGACAGAAATTGCCATCTGCATCCAGGAAAAAAAACAAACAAACTATGAAATCTAAATGAAATCAGTCTGAATGAAATCAACACATGCTATGTTCACTTCTTTTTACTGTTTTTGTTTTCAATCTTTCTCATAGCTTTTCCCTTTGGGTCTAATTTTTCTCTCCCAACATGATAAATAAAGCAATGTGTATTTAAAATAAATACATTTTTAAAAAGAATTAAAAAATGGTATTCTTTTGCATTCATTTACCACAACTAGTTCAGCCATTCTCTAACTGATAGACATCCATTAAATTTCCAGTTCTTTGTCAACAACAAAAGATACAAATATTTTTATACATTTGATTACTTTTTCTTTTTAAAATATTTCCTTGGAATAAAAACACAATTGTGATGATTCTGGATCAAATATTTTACATAATTTTAATAGCCTTTTGAAATGGTCCAAATTGTTCTCCAAATTGGTTGGATCATTTCACAAGTCCAGCAACAATTTAGTTGTTAACACTTTACTATTGAGGGAAATAAATGTTGCCTTCTCAGAGATGGATGATCTATCCTGCTGCTAAAGCTTGTAGAATTCTCATTTTTTATTTGGTAATTTCTAAATTCCCCCCTCATTTTTGTTATTAAAACTTTTTATTTACAACACATATGCATGGGTAATTTTTCAACACTGAACCTTGCAAAGCTTTTTTATTCCAAATTATCCCCTCCTTCATATATATTATATAGTTATCTTGTTGCACAAGAAAAAGCGGATCAAGAAGGAAAAAAAAAGCCTGAGAACGAAAACAAAATTTAAACAAACAACAACAGAAAGAGTGGGATATTATGTAGTGGTTCATACTCAGTTCCTATGGTCCTGTCTCTGGGTGTAGATGACTCTCTTCATCACTGAACAATTGGAATTGATATAAATCATCTCATTGTTTAAGAGAGCCACATCCAACAGACTTTATCATCATATAGCCTTGTTGTTGCTGTGTATAATGATCTCCTGGTTCTTTTCATTCACTTAGCATCAGTTCATGTAAGTCTCCCCAGACCTCACTGACATCATCTTGCTGGTCGTTTCTTACAGAACAATAATATTCCATAACATTCATATACCATAATTTTTTCAGCCATACTCCAATTGATGGGCATCCATTCAGTTTCCAGTTTCTTGTCACTACAAAAAGAGCTTTCACAAACATTTTTGCATATGTGGATCTCTCTCCCTCCTTTAAGATGTCTTTGGGATATAAGCCCAGTAGAAATACTGCTGGGTCAAAGGGTATGTACAGTCTGATAAACTTTTTCAGCATAATTATGTAGAAGTGTCCAAATTTTTCCACATCCCCTCCAGCATTCATCATTATCTTTTCCTGTCATCTTGGCCAATCTGAGAGGTGTGTACTAGTTTCTCAATTTTCTTAAATTACATTTCTGTAGTCAATAATGATTTAGAGCATCTTTTAATTTGACTAAAGATGGTTTTAATTTCTTCATCTTAAAATTGTCTGTTTATATCCTTTGACAATTTATCAAATGAGGCCTTTATCAGAATCTTTGAATGTAAAATTATTTCCCTAGTTTATTACTTCCCTTCTAATCTTATATGCATTAATTTTGTTTGTACAAAAACTTTTAAACTTAATATAGTCAAAATTATCTATTTTGTGACCAATAATGATTTCTAGTTCTTCTTTGGTCACAAATGTTTTCCTCCTCCACATATCTGAGAGGTAAACTATCCTATGTTCTTCAAATGTGTTTGTAATATAGTTCTTTATGTCAATATCATGAACCCATTTTGCCCTTATCTTGATACATGGTGTTATGTGTGGGTCAGTGCCTAGTTTCTGCTATACTAGTTTCCAATTTTCCCAGAAGTTTTTGTCAAATAGTGAATTCTAGGGTCTTTTGGTTTGTCAAACAATAAATTGCTATAGTCATTAGCTATATTGTTCTGTGAACCTAACCTGTTCCATTATCAACTAGTCTTATTTCTTAGCTGGGTACCAAATGGTTGTGATGACCACTGCTTTATAATAAAGTTTTAGGCTAGGCCACCTTCATGTGAATTTTTTCCCCATTAATTTCCTTGAAATTTTGTTCTTTGAGATGAATTTTGTTATTTTTTTTCTAAGTCATCAAAATAGTTTTTGGGAATTTGATGGCCCTAGGTCAGCAATAAAGACATTTAAAAATACTAGACAAAAAATAAATAAATAAAAACAGAAACCTAATATTCATTTATTAAGATTTTGACTTCCCAATTTTTCCCCTTTCTTCCACCCCCTGCAAAACTTAGAGTTAATGGCACTAAAATATAACAGGAACAGAATGATATCCTAGCTGATCTTTATTATACCTTACTAGTTTTGTGACATCTGTGATCCTGCTTTCTCATCTTTAAAGTAAAACTTGAACTTTAATGATCCTTCCATCTCTACATGTAAATACTGATGCTATGAGCATGTGATCCTGTGACATTGAAATTTTGTGACTTTTTTTGTGATCTTTTGACTCTATGATTTTATGACTTCATGATACTATAACTTTATGATGTACTTATTTGATCCTGGGGTTCTGGGATCATGTAATCAGCAATCACTTAACCTCATGATCCTATGATACTATGCTCTTTTGTTCCTGTGTCCTTGTGACCCTGTTACCCTGGGACACTGATTCTATGCCCTATCATCTGCATTCCTGGCATCTTGGGTCCTATTCCCTATTCCGAGTTTTCATTTTCTTCCATTTACTCTATATAGAAAATACTTTCCCATTGAATCCTTCCCCCATTTTTGGAGCATGCTTTCTCTTCCATGGGATTCTAGGGCTTATAAAAAAATGTCTGCATTTCAATTTTTTTCTTTGGTATGAATATTTTCTACAAACCCAGGGATGTCCCTCAGATCTGATATATATCTGCTCTAAATACTGAATTTGTCTGTTTTATTCTATAATCTCTCCTAAATATGTTTACATCTATCTTGGCTTAGCTCTTAAGCTCTTTTTGGAGCACTCAGCCTGGATAATCCTCTTAGCCAGTGTCAACCATAAGAAGTTAAATACTTATAATATCTGTGTCTATGTTCATCTATTTATCTACAGATAAATAGATAGAATACACACATAGCATGTGTTTATGTTTATATATATGCATGTAAAACATACATAAATATATTCATTTCTGAAGCAAATACTTACTCCTCTCTAAAATTCTAAATAAAGTTAATTATGGCTTTAGAATGGTTGCAAAAAATAAAATTTTATAACTTTGTTAGTATGACCTATCAGGATATAGGAACAATAAAATTATGCTATGCTGACCAATTTTTGCCATCTTGTGAAAATAAAAATTCAAATCTTCTCACAGAATTAAAGGATGCCTATAGAATATAAATACAAAAATAAACTGAATTGTATATGAGGCAGTGAAATATTGGACTTTTGACTAATGTTAGAACCACAGGATACTAGAATTTAGAAATCTTCACTTTGCCCTAAGGATACTGAATTTTTTCATACCATGACACCTGAGGTCAGTATTCACTGTTTAGAAATGTTTGAGCTTCCAACCTATTTAGTGAAAATAATTCTTTCAAATAGGAAGATAAGAAATGTTTTACATTGTTCCTTACATGGCCACATTGCAGCTGCATTCCTTTATACTCTTTTCTGGCTTTTCTTGTTCTTACTAACTATGATGGCTTCCATAGAAGTAATATTTTTTTAAACTAAGTTTTCTATTATTTATTTTTAAAAATTTTAAATGATTTCTGTTCAAGCCATTCTTCAATTGATAAATGGTCAAGGATATGAATAGATAATTTTTAGATGAAGAAATTGAAACTATTTTTCATCTTATGAAAAAGATACTCAAAATTAAGACAACTCTGATATACAACTACACATCTCTCAGATTGGTTAAGATGAGAGGAAAAGATAATGGTGAATGTTGGAGGGGATGTGGGAAAACTGGGACATTGATACATTGTTGGTTGAACTGTGAACAGATCAAACAATTCTGGAGAGCAATTTAGAACTATGCTGAAAAAGTTATCAAACTGCGCATACCCGTTGACCCTGCATTGTTGCAACTGGGCTTATATCCCAAAAAGATCTTAAAGGAGATAAATGTTTGTGGCAGTCCTTTTTGAAATGACAAGAACCTGAAAACTGAATGTATACCCATCAATCATAGAATGGAAGAATAAATTGTGGTATATGAATGTTATGGAATAATATTGTTCCATCAATCAGCAGGATGATTCCAGAGAGGCCTGGAAACACCTTCATGAACTGATGATAAGTGAAATGAGCAGAACCAGGAAATCATTATACACAACAAAAATAAGATTATATGATATTCAATTCTGATGGATGTGGCTCGCTTCAATAAGGAGATTATTCAACCCAATTCCAATTGTTCAGTGATGAAGAGAGCCATCTACATGCAGAGATGACTATGGGAACTGAGTGTAGTTCACAACATAGCATCTTCACTCTTTTTGTTTTGCTTGCTTGAAGTTTTCTTCTTCTTTGGGTGTATTTGATTTTTATTCTGCAGCCCTGCATAAATATGTATGCATATATTGGATTTAATATATATTTCTACCGTTATTAACACATACTGCACTACTTGGCATCTAGGGTAGGGTGTGGACGAAGGGAGGGAAAATTTGAACACAAGATTTTACATGGGCTAAGGTTTTTCCATGCATATGTTTTGAAAAAAAAAAAAACTTTAACAAAAGTATTCTCTCTTTGAGCCAAATCTGATGACAGTAAGATTCACACAATGTTCATCCCCTTCCTTTATTTCCCTTACTTATACTAGCTCTTCTGTGCCTCTTCATGAGTTGTAATTTTCTTCATTTTACCTCAATTTTCCTCTTAATCCAGTATAATTCCCTTTCTATCTCTAGTTTCTTTTTTATATTATCCCAAAACAATCAAATTATACTTGTACTCTCTAAGTATATCCATAACAGAGATATAGTTCCCAAGAGTTATTTCTTTTTTACCTTTTTATGATTCTCTTGGGTTTTAAATTTGACAGTCAAATTTTTATTCAGTTCTTGTCTTTTCATCAGAAATAAATGAAATGAACCTATATCATTGAATGTCAATCTTCTTCCCTGAAAGAAAATTATCAGTTAATATCAGATTAGTAAAAATCAGTTTATTCTTGGTTGCATTCCAAGTTCAGGCCTATAGCAATATTAGAGTCTAGGCCCTTCATTCCTTTTAAAATGGAAGCTGCTAGATACTGGGTAATCCTTATTGTGGCTCCCTGGTATTTGATTTTTTTTTTATTTTTAGCCATTTTCAATATTTTCTTCTTGGCCTGATAGTTCTGAAATTTAACTACAATATTCCTTGGAGTTTTCATTTTGGGGTCTCTTTCAGGAGTTGATCAGTGGATTCTTTTAATAGATATTTTACCTTCTGATTCTAGAACATCAATTCAGTTTTTCATGATGATTTCCTGAAAGATAACATCTAGGCTCTTTTTTCATTATGTTTTTCAGAAAGTCCAATAATCCTTATATTGTCTCTTCTAGATCTATTTTCTGGTCAGTTCCCCCCCCCCCCAAGGAGTTATTTTACATTTTCTTCTTTTTTTTTTTTTTTTTTTTTTTTTTGGTTTTGCCTGATTGATTCTTGATGTGTCATTGAATCATTCATTTCCACTTGTTCAGTTCTAATTTTTAATGAATTATTTTCTTCAATTACCTTTTTTAGTTGTTTTTGTACTTGGGAAATTTAATTTTTAAATGAATTGTTTTATTCAATAATTTTTTCCATAATTGTTTTTAAATAGTTGTTTTCTTTTTCCATTTCACAAGTTATGTTTTTCAGGGAGTTGTTTTCTTTTTCTATTTTGTCAAATCTACTTTGTAAGGAGTTATATGCTTTTTCCATTTCTCAGAATCTATTTTGTAAGGAATTTTCTTCAGATAATTTTTGTGTTTCTTTTTCCAAACCCACTTGCAAAGTTCTCATTTCCATTTTTCTTCTAGCTTTCTTTAAAGATAATTTTTGCATTCTTCTAAGAGAACTCTGTAAGATGGGGAACAATTCTTATCACTCTTTGAGGGTTCATCTGGAGACAAGCTGCTTTTTTGTGTCCTCAGGGTTTGAAATCTGTTCTTCTCTTTCATAGAAATTATTTATTATCAGAGTTCTCTTTGCTTTTTTCCCCCTTTTTTGTTGAAGCAATTGGGGTTAAGTGACCCCAATTAAATCACATAGCTAGGAAGTGTTAAGTGTTTGAGATCAGATCTGAACTTAGGTACTTGTGATGTCAGGGCTGGTGCTCTATCCACTGTACCACCTAAATGTCCCTTCCTCATTTAGGGAAAAAAAATCTGCCTTTTAGGGTAAAGGTGAGATTGTCCAATTTTCCTCTTCAGGTGACAGTGACTGCACTGGGTCAGTGCTGACTATCTTCTGGTGCTCAGCGGGTGTGGCCAGATCCTGAAAAATTTTGGAGTTTAAGGGCTCATAATTTGCCTTTTACATAGCTAATCTGTTGATCTACTGGCTTGCAATTAGGACAGAATAGTCAAAACTGCTATGGATTCCTCCCAATAGATTCTCTTGATCGAAGGGTCCACACTGCTTTAGGACTGTGAATTGCCTGCACTGAAAACCTGTGCTTGGCCTGTCTGCCTGTCCTTGACCACCTGCTATTGGCCCACTTTCCTCCCTGTGTGATTGAAATAGACCTTTTCTGGAGATCTTCTAAATTATCTTCTGCTAGAAATGTTACACTCCAAATATTTGTGGGTTCTGTAACTCTAAAACCAGTTCACAGGAGGGATTTGCTGTTAATTGGAAGGACATGGGGAGAACTAAGAAAAAGACTTGTCTCTCCTCTCAACCATCTTGGTTCCATCTCTGTGTATACTTTTGTATATACATCCTGTAATTTCCATCCTGTCCTTAGTATTGTGATTTTTTAGCATACTCCACTCATTTCCTTATCTTCTACCAACTCTTCCCCCCCCACTTTCTTTTTTTTTTCTAGTGTTTCTGCCTATTTTTCTGTCCTATCCATGCCATTTCTTTTCTATTCTTTCATAGGGTTAGATAAATTTCGATAAAGTCAAAATTGATGAGATCAAGCTTCAGTCAATGCTCACCATACTCCCTTTTTTCCTTCCATGTATGATTAGGCTTTTGCAACTCTTCATGTGAACAAATTGTCCCATTATACATTACCTTTGATATTTTTCTAGTACAAATCTTTTCCCTTGCTTCCCTTCTAAGCTTGTTAGCATTAGTTTTGTTTGTAAATTTTTTTTTTAATTTGATATAATCAAAAATTTCTATTTTGTGATCAATAATGAACTCTAGTTCTTCTTTGGTCATAAATTCCTTACTCCTCCAAAGGTTTGAGAGGTAAACTATCTTATGTTCTTCTAATTTATTTATAATCTTATTCTTTATGTCTATATCATGAACCAATTTTGACCTTATCTTGGTGTACAGTATTAAGTGTGGGTAAATGCCTAGTTTCTGACATACCAATTTCCAATTTTCCCAGCAGTTTTTGTCAAACAGTGAATTGTTATCCCCAAAGCTGAGGTCCTTGGATTTGTTAAACACTAGATTATTAGAGCTACTGACTATTTTGTCTTGTGAACCTAGGCTATTCCACTGTTCAACTAGTCTATTTCTTAGCCAATACTAAATGGTTTTTTGGACTGCTGCTTTATAATTTTATATCTTTATATCTTTATATATTTATAATTTTAGATCTGGCATAGCTAGGCCACCTTCATTTGATTTTGTTTTCATTAGTTCCCTTGAAATTCTTGATCTTTTTTTCTTCCAGATGAATTTTGATGTTATTTTTTCTAGGTCAATAGAATAGTTTATTGGGAGTCTCATTGGTATAGTGCTAAATAAATAGATTAGGTAGTATTGTCATTTTTATTATATTTGCTGGACCTCTCCAAGAGCACTTAATATATTTCTGATTGGTTAGATCTGACTTTATTCATGTGGAAATTGTTTTGTAGTTTTGCTAATATAGTTTCTGATTTTCCCTTGGCAGACAGATTCCCAAATATTTTATAATATCGGCAGTTACTAATGAGATTTCTCTTTGTATGTCTAGCTGTTGCATTTTGTTAGTGATATATAAGAATACAGATGATTTATGTGGAATTATTTTGTATCTTGCAACATTTCTAAAGTTGTGGATTATTTCTAATAGCTTTTTAGAAGAATCTCTGGGGTTCTGTAAGTATATCATCATATCATTTGCAAAGAGTGATAATTTGGTTATCTCATTGCCTACTCTAATTCCTTTAATCTCTTTCTCAACTCTTATTGCTGAAACTAGAATTTATAATACAATATTGAATAATAATGGTGATAGTGTACAACCTTGTTTCACTCCTGATCTTATTGGGAATGGCTCCAGTGTATCCCCATTACATATGATGCTTACTGATGGTTTTAAATAGATACTACTGACTATTTAAGGAAAAAAACATTTATTTCTATACTCTCAAATGTTTTTAATAGGAATGAGGTTAGATTTTATCAAATGCTTTTTCTGCATCTATTGAGATGATCATATGTTTTTTGTTAATTTGGATATTGGAATGTTCAATTATACTAATAGTTTTCCTAATATTAAATCAGCCATGCATTCCTGATATAAATCCTACTTGGTCATGGTATATTATCCTGGGGATGATTTTCTCTAATCTTTTTGTTAATATTTTATTTAAGATTTTTACATCAATATTGCAATTTTGGAAGATTAGTTTATAATTTTCTTTCTCTGTTTCCAACCTACCTGGTTTTGTTGTCAGTACTATGTCTGTGTTATAAAAGTAATTTGGCAGGAGTCCTTAATTCCCTATTTTTTCAAGTAGTCTACATAACATTGGAGTTAATTGTTCTTTAAATGTTTGGAAGAATTCACATGTAAATCCACCTGGTCTTGTGGATTTTTCCTTAGGGAGTTGATTAATAGCTTGTTCTATTTCTTTTCTAAAATGGCTATTTAAGCAATTTACTTCCTCCTCTATTAATTTGGGCAGCCTATATTTTTGAAGGTAGTCATCCATTTCACTTAAGTTATCAAATTTATTGATATAAAGTTGGGTAAAATAACTCCTAATTATTGGTCTAATTTCCTCTTCATTGGTGGAAAGTTCTCCCTTTTCATTTTTAAGACTAACAGTTTGATTTTCCTTTTTCCATTTTCTAATCAAATTTACCAAAATTTATTATTTTGTTGGTTTTTTCATAAAACCAACTTTGTATTTTATTTATTGATTCAATATTATTTTTATTTTCAATTTTATTAATTTCTCCTTTTACTTTTAGAATTTTAAATATAGTATTTGTTTGGGGGGGTGTTAATTTGCTCTTTTCTACTTCTGTAAGTTGCATGCCCAATTCATTGATCCTCTCTTACTCTGTTTTATTCAAGTAAACCTCTAGTGATATAAAATTTTCTGCTGTGCAGAAGTGTGAATGCCCTGGGCAGGGACCCACTGTGTGGAACAGTGGCTGTTCTGGGAGGAGTGGCTGAGTAGCTGAAGTGTGACTGCCCTGGGCAGAGCCCCATGTTGAGCTGTGGTCACTTCCAGTTCTGGGTGGGTGTGGCCAGGTCTTATGAAACTCTTGCATTTTGGGGTACACTCTACCTTTGGTGATTGTGTAACTTCTCTGCTGATCTACTACTTTGTGATCAACGCAGAGTAGAAAAAATGTGGTAGAGTCCTCCCTGTCACCATAATAACTTTCTAAGGTCAAAGTTGTTTTTTGTTTCTTGCTTATTTTCTTTTCATTTCTTTTTTATATTTCCTCTTTTTTTATTTTTAAGATGGAGCTCTGCGCCTGGTATAAAAGGGATGCAGGCCCAAGCTTCCTTTACAGCTCTAACTTTGGCTTTGTGCACAGGGGCCCCTTGTGTTGATAGGGGTTAGTTTTGCCTGTTCTTTTGAGGAAACAGATTGGTTTCCTAGATTTGTCCTCTGAACTGGTACTGGGGGGCTATACCCACTCTCAATTGGTACTGGGGTCTGCTTCTTTAGTGAGCCAGGACTGAGGGTCTTAGTTGTTGATTTGATGTGATTAAGAGCCTCTCACTGACTTTCCCAGAGTCTATGTAACATAGACTGAACACCCTTTTCCATCCCATTGAGACCGACCTTTCTTGATTTTTTTTCAGTCTATCTTGATCTGGAGAGTGATTACATTCCTACTTGGTTTCATGTGGTTTTTGAGGTAAATTGGGAGAACTTAAGTAACTTTTTTACTTTACTCCACTATCTTGGATCCACCTTCAGAACTCTTTTAATTGTGTTGTGTTTTTATTGTGTTCTTGTGTTCTTTTTCTCTTTTAAGGTTTTCCTCTACCATTCTCATTTAAAAAAACAAAAACAAAACAAAAAAAACAAACAAAAAACTAACTCTTCTAGGAATTCTCCAGTTTTATGTCACATATTTTTTACATCATTGTATTCTTCTGGACATGTATCTTCCCTTTTAATCATTATAACCTTTTAGGTTGTGTTCTTTCTTTTGTTGTTTTCTCATTGTTCCAGTCTGTTTTTTGACTTTCAGCTTTATGTCAAAGTGGGGCTGTGTTCCTAGATGGGAGGACACTTCAGTAAGATTTAGGATTTTACCCCCAACCAAAAATTAAACTCGAAATACAAAAATTAAAAGGAGAAATCAATAAAATTGAAAGTAAAAAAACTATTGAATTAATAAATAAAACCAAGAGTTGGTTTTATGAAAAAGCCAATAAAATAGATAAACCTTTGGTAAATTTGATCAAAAAAAAGAAAGAGGAAAATCAAATTGATAGTCTTACAAATGAAAAGGGGGATCTTTCCACCAATGAAGAGGAAATTAGAGAAATAATAAGGAGTTACTTTGCCCAACTTTATGCCAATAAATTTGATAACTTAAGTGAAATGGATGACTTTCTCCAAAAATATAGGCTCCCTAGATTAACAGAGGAGGAGATAAATTGCTTAAATAGTCCCATTTCAGAAAAAGAAATAGAACAAGCTATTAATCAACTCCCCAGGAAAAAATCCCCAGGGCCAGATGGATTCACATGCGAATTCTACCAAACATTTAAAGAACAATTAGCCCCAATGTTATATAAATTATTTGAAAAAATAGGGGATGAAGGAGTCCTACCAAACTCCTTTTATGACACAGACATGGTACTGATACCTAAACCTGGTAGATCGAAAACTGAGAAAGAAAATTATAGACCAATCTCCTTAATGAATATTGATGCTAAAATCTTAAATAAGATATTAGCAAAAAGACTTCAGAAAATCATCTCCAAGATAATACACTATGATCAAGTAGGATTTATTCCAGGAATGCAGGGCTGGTTTAATATTAGGAAAACTATTAATATAATTGACCATATTAATAATCAAATTAATAAGAACCATATGATCATCTCAATAGATGCAGAAAAAGCATTTGACAAAATCCAACATCCATTCCTACTAAAAACTCTTGAGAGTATAGGAATAAATGGATTATTCCTTAGAATAATCAGGAGTATATATTTAAGACCGTCAGTAAGCATAATATGCAATAGAAATAAACTGCAACCTTTCCCTGTAAGATCAGGAGTGAAACAAGGTTGCCCACTATCACCATTACTATTCAATATAGTACTAGAAACGCTAGCCTCGGCAATAAGAGCCGAGAAAGAGATTCAAGGAATTAGAGTAGGAAATGAGGAAATCAAACTATCACTTTTTGCAGATGACATGATGGTATACTTAGAGAACCCCAAAGACTCTGCTAAAAAGCTACTAGAAATAATTCAAAATTTCAGCAAAGTGGCAGGATACAAAATAAATCCACATAAATCCTCGGCATTTTTATATATCACTAACAAAATGCAACAGCAAGAGATACAAAGAGAAATTCCATTCCAAACAAATGTTGAGAGTATAAAATATTTGGGAATCCATCTACCAAAGAAAAGTCAGGAATTATATGAGAAAAATTACAAAACACTTGCCACAAAAATAAAATCAGATTTAAATAATTGGAAAGACATTCAGTGCTCTTGGATAGGCCGAGCGAATATAATAAAGATGACAATACTCCCCAAACTAATCTATTTATTTAGTGCTATACCAATCAGACTCCCAAGAAACTATTTTAATGACCTAGAAAAAATAACAACAAAATTCATATGGAAGAATAAAAGATCAAGAATTGCAAGGGAACTAATGAAAAAAAACTCAGAGGAAGGTGGTCTAAGTGTACCTGATCTAAAGCTATATTATATAGCAGCAGTCACCAAAACCATTTGGTATTGGCTACAAAATAGACCGGTAGATCAGTGGAACAGATTAGATACAAAGGACAAAAAAGGGTACATCTATAGCAATCTAATCTTTGACAAACCCAAAGATTCCAACATTAGGGATAAAAATTCATTATTCGGAAAAAACTGTTGGGAAAACTGGAAATTAGTATGGCAGAAATTAGATATGGATCCACACTTAACACCATATACCAAGATAAGATCAAAATGGGTCCATGATTTAGGCATAAAGAGGGAGATAATAAATAGATTGGAGGAACAGAGGATAATCTACCTCTCAGACTTGTGGAGGAGGAAGGAATTTATGACCAGAGGAGAACTAGAGATCATTATTGATCACAAAATAGAAGATTTTGATTACATCAAACTAAAAAGTTTCTGTACAAATAATACTAATGCAAACAAGATTAGAAGGGAAATAACAAATTGGGAAAATATTTTTAAAAACAAAGGTTCTGACAAAGGTCTCATTTCCAAAATATATAGAGAACTGACCCAAATTTATAAGAAACCGAACCATTCTCCAATTGATAAATGGTCAAAGGATATGAACAGACAATTCTCAGAGGAAGAAATTGAAACTATATCCACTCACATGAAAGAGTGTTCCAAATCACTACTGATCAGAGAAATGCAAATTAAGACCACTCTGAGATACCACTACACACCTGTCAGATTGGCTAAGATGACAGGAACAAATAATGACAAATGTTGGAGGGGATGTGGGGAAACTGGGACACTAATACATTGCTGGTGGAGTTGTGAAAGAATCCAGCCATTCTGGAGAGCAATCTGGAATTATGCCCAAAAAGTTATCAAACTGTGCATACCCTTTGACCCAGCAGCGCTACTACTGGGATTATATCCCAAAGAAATACTAAAGAGCGGAAAGAGACATATATGTGCCAAAATGTTTGTGGCAGCTCTTTTTGTTGTAGCTAGAAACTGGAGGATGAATGGATGTCCATCAGTTGGAGAATGGTTGGGTAAATTGTGGTATATGAAGGTTATGGAATATTATTGCTCTGTAAGAAATGACCAGCAGGAGGAATATAGAGAGGCCTGGAGAGACTTAAATCAACTGATGCTGAGTGAAATGAGCAGAACCAGAAGATCACTGTACACTTCAACAACAATGCTGTATGAGGATGTATTCTGATGGAAGTGGAAATCTTCAACATAAAGAAGATCCAACTCACTTCCAGTTGATCAATGATGGACAGAGGTAGCTGCACCCAGAGAAGAAACACTGGGAGGGGAATGAAAATTGTTAGCACTAATATCTGTCTGCCCAGGTTGCATGTACCTTCGGAATCTAATGTTTATTGTGCAACAAGAAAGTGATATTCGCACACATGTATTGTACCTAGACTATATTGTAACACATGTAAAATGTATGGTATTGCCTGTCGTCGGGGGGAGGGAATAGAGGGAGGGGGGGTAAATTGGAAAAATGAATACAAGGGATAATATTATAAAAAATATATATATATATATATATATATATATATATAATAAAAAAAAAAAAAAAAGATTTAGGATTTTTTACTTTGCTATATTTTTTTAAATAGCTTTTTATTTACAATATATATGCATAGGTAATTTTTCAGCACTGACAATTGCAAAACCTTTTGTTCCAACTTTTCTTCTCCTTCCCCCCACCCTTTCCCCAAGATGGCAGATTGACCAATACATGTTAAATATGTTAAAATATAAGTTAAATACAATATATGTATACATGTATAAACAGTTATATTTGCTGTACAAAAAGAATCATACTTTAAAATAGTGTGAAGGAAATAAAAAATGCAGGTGGACAAAAATAGAGGGATTGGGAATTCTATGTAGTGGTTCATTGTCATCTCCCAGAGTTCTTTGCCTGGGAGTAGCTGTTTCACTTCATTACTGCTCTATTGGAACTGATTTGGTTCATTTCATTGTTGAAGAGGGACACGTCCATCAGAATTGATCATCATATAGTATGGTTGTTGAAATATGTAATGATTTTCTGGTCCTGCTTATGTCACTCAGCATCAGTTCATGTCAGTCTGTCCAGGACTTTCTGAAATCATCCTGCCAGTCATTTCTTATAGAACAATAATATTCCATAATATTCATATGCCACAATTTATTCAGCCATTCTCCAGTTGATGGGCATCCATTCATGTTCCAGTTGCTGGCCAATACAAAGAGGGCTGCCAAACATTCTTGCATATACAGGTCCCTTTCCCTTCTTCAAAATCTCTTTTGAATATAAGCCCAGTAGGAACACTGCTGAATCAAAGGGTATGGACAGTTTGATAACTCTTTGAGCATATTTCCAAATTGCTCTCCAGAATGGCTGGATGTATTCATAATTCCACCAACAATGTATCAGTGTCCCAGTTTTCCCAAATCCCCTCTGACATTCTGCATTATCTTTCCTTGTCATTCTAGCCAATCTGACAGGGATGTAGTGGTATCTCAGAGTTGTCTTAATTTCCATTTCTCTGATTAATAATGATTGGAGCATCTTTTCATATGGCTAGAAATAGTTTCAATTTATTTGTCTAAGAATTGTCTGTTCATATAATTTTTTCCATTTTTTCAATTGGAGAATGGCTTGATTTCTTATAAATTAGAGTCAATTCTCTATATATTTTGTAAATGAGGCCTTTATCAGAACCTTTGACTATAAAAATGTTTTCCCAGTTTATTGCTTCCCTTCTAATCTTGTCTGCATTAGTTTTGTTTGTACAAAAACTTTTCAATTTGATATAATCAATTTTTTTCTATTTTGTGATCAATAATGATCTTTAGTTCTTCTTTGGACATAAATTCTAACCTCTTCCATAGGTCTGAGAGGTAAACTAACCTATGTTCCTCTAACTTATTTATAATCTCATTCTTTATGCCTAGGTCATGAACCTATTTTGACCTTATCTTGGGGTACAGTATTAAGTGTGGGTCCATGCCTAGTTTCTGCCGTACTAATTTCCAATTTTCCCAGCAAATTTTGTCAAACAGTGAATTCCTGTCCTAAAACTGGGGTCTTTGGGTTTGTCAAACACCAGATTATTAACATTATTGTCTGTTTTGTCCTTTGAACCTAATCTATTCCACTAATCAAATAGTCTATTTCTTAACCAAATGGTTTTGGTAACTGCTACTTTATAATATAATTTTAGATCTGGTGCAGCTAGGCCACCTTCATGTTTTTGTTTTTTTTTTTCATTAATTCCCTTGAAATTCTTGACCTTTTGTTTTTCCATATGAACTTTGTGGTTATTTTTTCTAGGTCATTAAAGTAGTTTTTTGGGAATCTGATGGTATAGCATTAAATAAATAGATTAGTTTAGGTAGTATTGTCATCTTTATTATATTTACTCACCCAATCCAAGAGCATTTAATATTTTTCTAATTGGTTAGATCTGACTTTATTTGTGTGGAAAGTGTTTTGTAGTTTCGCTCATATAGTTTCTGATTTTCCCTTGGCAGAGAGATTCCTAAATATTTTATACTATCAGTAGTTACTTCAAATGGAATTTCTCTTTGTAGCTCTAACTAGTGATATATAAGAATGCTGACAATTTATGTGGGTTTATTTTGTATCCTTCAACTTTGGTAAAGGTGTGGATTATTTCTATAAGTTTTTTAGTAGAATCTCTGGGGTTCTCTAAGTATACCATAATATCATCAGCAAAGAGTGATAATTTGGTTTCCTCATTACTTATTCTAATTCCTTTAATTCCTTTCTCAACTATTATTGCCAAAGCTAGCATTTCTAATACAATATTTAATAGTAATGGTAATAGTGGATAACTTTGTTTCGCTCCTGATCTTATTGGGAATGGTTCAAGTTTATCCCCATTATATATGACGCTGATGGTTTTAAATAGATGCTACTGATTATTTTAAGGAAAAGTCCATTTATTCCTATACTCTCAAGTGTTTTATAGGAATGGATGTTGGATTTTATTAAATGCTTTTTCTGCATCTATTGAGATGATCATATGTTTTTTTTGTTAATTTGTCTATTAATATGGACAATTATACTGATAGTTTTCCTAATATTGAACCAGCCCTGCAGTCCTGATACAAATCCTACTTGATCATGGTGTGTTATCCTGGGGATGATTTTCTGTAGTCTTTTTGCTAATATCTTATTTAAGATTTTATCATCAATATTCATTAGGAAGTTTGGTCTATAATTTTCTTTCTCTGTTTTCAGCCTACCTGGTTTAGGTATCAATTCCATGTTTGTGTCATAAAAGGAATTTGGTAGGACTCCTTCATTCCCTATTTTTTCAATAGTTTATATCGCATTGGGGATAATTGTTATTTAAATGTTTGGTAGAATTCACACATAAATCCATCTGGTCCTGGCAATTTTTTCTTAAGAAACTGATTAATAGCTTGTTCTATATCTTTTTCTGACATGGGACTATTTAAGCAATTTACTTCCTCCTCTGTTGATTTTGGAGGTAGTTATCCATTTCACTTAGGTTATCAAATTTATTGGCATAAAGTTGGGCAAAGTAACTCCTTATTATTGCTCTAATTTCCTCTTCATTGGTGGAAAGTTCCCCCTTTTCCTTTTTAAGACTAACAATTTGATTTTCCTCTTTCCTTTTTCTAATCAGATTTATCAAAGTTTTATCTATTTTATTGTTTTTTTTTCATAAAACCAACTCTTACTTTTATTTATTCATTCAGTAGTTTTTTTTATTACTTTCAATATTATTAATTTCTCATTTTAATTTTAGAATTTCAAGTTTAGTATTTGATTGGGGGTTTTTAATTTGGTCTTTTTATAGGTTTTTCAATTGCAAGCCCAATTCATTGATCTTCTCTTTCTCTATTTAACTAAGTAAGCCCTTAAAGATATACAATTTTTCCTTATTAATGCTTAGACTGCATCCCACAAATATTGGTATTAAGTCTCATCATTGTTATTATCTTGAGTGAAATTATTAATTGTGTCTATAATTTGCTGTTTCACTCAATCATTCTTTAAGATGAGATTATTTAGTTTCCAATTAATTTTTGGTCTATTTACTCCTAACTTTTTGTTGAATGTAGTTTTTATTGCATTGTGATCTGAAAAGAAAGCATTTACTATTTCTGCCTTCCTGAATTTAATTTTGAAGTCTTTGTGCCCTAATATATGATAAATTTTTGTATAGGTTCCATGAACTGCTGAGAAGAATTTATACATCTTTCTGGAAAGTATACTCCAAAGATCTATCATACCTATTTTTTCTAATATTCTATTTACCTCTTTAATTTCTTTCTTATTTGTTTTGTGGTTTGACTTATTTAATTCTGAGAGTGCAAGGTTGAGATCTCCCACTAATATAGTTTTGCTGTCTATTTCTTCTTGCAACTCTCTTAACTTCTTCTTTAAGAAGTTAGATGCTGTACCACTTGGTGCATATATTGATATTGCTTCATTGTCTATGATACCTTTTAGCAAGATACAGTTTTCTTCCTTATCTCTTTTAATTAGACCAGTTTTTACTTTTTCTTGTTCTGAGGTAAAAATAGCTACCCCTGCTTTTTTGACTTCACCTGAAGAATAATAGATTCTGCTCCAGCCTTTTCCTTTTACTCTGTATGTGTCTCCCTGCTTTAAATGTGTTTCCTGTAAACAACATATTGTAGGGTTCTAACTTTTGTTCCAGTCTGTAATCTGTCTCTCTTTTATGGGAGAGTTCATCCCCTTCACATTTATGGTTAAAATTACTAATTCTATATTTCCTGCCATCATATTGTCCTCAGATTATGCTTTTCTTTTTATTGCCCCCCCTTTACTCCCTTCCCCATTATTAAACTTATGGTTTCCACTTGTGTCATATAACTCTCCCTCTTTAGGATCCCTCACTCCTCCATTTGAATTCCTTCCCCTTTCTTGTACCCTTGCCTTATTACTCTTTCCTTTTCCCCCTTTCCTCTCACTTTTTAATGAGGTAAGAGAAGATTCTGTGTAAAACAAATATGCCAATTATTTTCTCTTTGAGCCAAATCTGATGAGAGTAAGATTTACACAATGTTCCTCCCACTCTCTAAATTCTCTCAGATTTGATAGGTTTCCTTTGCCTCTCTGTGGGATGTAGTTTCCCTCTTTGTATCTCCCCTTTTACCTTTTTCTGACATTATCCCCTTTCCATTTCTACTTCCCTTTTTTATGTTATATCAGGAAAATCAAATTATACCTGTGGTCTTTATGTATATCCACAACAGAAATACAGTTCTCAAGAGTTCCTTTTTCTGCTTCTCTTGAGTCCTATGGTTGGAGATCAAATTTTTTGTTTAGATCTTGTTTTTTCCTTAGAAACAATTGGAATTCATCTGTTTCATTAAATGTCCATCTTCTTCCATGGAAGCTTGGCTACATTCCAAATTATTTTGCCTTTTGGAATATCAGATTCCAGGCCCTTTGATACTTTAATGTGGAAGCAGCCAGATCTTGAGTGACTTTTATTGTGGCACCTTGGTATTTGAATTGTTTTTTTTCCTGGCTGCTTGTAATATTTTTTGCTTATTCTGATAGTTCTGAAATTTGGCCATAATATTCCTTTGAGTTTTTATTTTAGGGTCTTTTTCAGAAGGTGTTCAATGAATTCTTTCAACCCCTATTTTACCTTCTGGTTCTATTATATCTGGGAAGTTCTCTTTGATAATTTCCTGTAAAGTAGTAAAATCATAATTTTTGGGAAGTCCAATAATCCTCAGATTATCTCTCCTAGATCTATTTTTCCAGGTCTGTTGTTTTTCCAAGTATATATTTAGTTTTTTTTCCTAATTTTACATTTTTTTTGGTCTTGCTTGACTGATTCTTGATGTCCCAATAAATCATTTATTTCTATTTCCATTAGCTTTTTTCACTTCTTTTTTTTTGTATGTCCAATTGAGTTTTTAAATGAGTTGTTTTGCTCTATGGAATTTTTTTTTCTGGGTCACTAATTATTCATTTTTTTTTTGCGTGAGTTATTTTCTTCACAAATCCTATTTTGAGAGCTCTTTACCTTTTCCAATTCATAAATTCTGTTTCGCTGCACTTCCTGGGAGTTTTTTATCATTTCCAATTCACATTTCAGGAAGTTGTTACTCTCTTGCATAGCTTCTCTTTCCTTTCTTTATTTTTCTTCTAGCTCTCTTTTAAAGTTTTTAATGGTCTCTCTCTAGGAGAGCCTTTTGTGTTGGGGACCAACAATTGTCTGGAGACTCTCTGCTATTAGTCTCCTTGAGTTGAAAATCTGCTGTCTTTCTGTATTGAAGCTATCAATAGTTTTTTTGTTTTTTTTTTTACTCATTTTTTTAAAGCCTGTAGGGTCTGTCTTCAGGGCCAGGAGTTTACCAACTCCCTCTCCAAAGCAGGGATAGGTACCAACTGCTACAAAAAGTGGTGAGGTATGAGAGTACTCTGGGAAAGAATTCCCAAATGGAAGTGATTCAGGTCTGCCATAGCTGGGGAATTGCCCTGTGAAGAACCTTGCTGTGCAGATTAGCTACTGCCCTGAGGCTAGAGGCTGAATAGTGACAGTGTCACTATCTACTGTGGGGCTGTGGGTATTAGCAGTTGCCCAGGGAATTCCCACACTGCACCTGGAAGTGGCTCTGCCTAGGGAAGCCCAGTCAAGCTGTGGAAGTTCTACTGCCCTGGGCCAAGCCCCCCCCCCCCCACACACACACACACTTTGCAGATTAGTGACTGCCTGCTAGAGCCCTGTGCTGCAGATTGCCACTACACAGTTGTGCTATGATCTAGGTTGAGTCACTTAAGGTTTTGGGCAGGAATAGCCAGATATTGTTAAGTTTTTAGTGTTTTTAGAGTAACCTCTACCTTTGGCTTTAATTTCTCTGCTGCTCTACTGCTTTGAAATAACGGCAGAGCAGTCAGCCTATGGCAGAGTCATCTCTATAACTTTTCTAGCCACAGAGGTCACTCCCACCCCTGATTGGCTCTGGATACTAGTTTCTCCAATTTCCTGCTAGAGCTGATCTGTTCCAGCCCCTCAGAACAAACCTGTTCTGGTGTTCTGCCAGATTATCTTCGGCTGGTGAGTTGTACTTCTAATCTCCGTGAATTTTACCAGTCATGCACCATTTTTGAGGCTGAATTTAATAATTGGTTGTGAGGGTATGAGAGGGGCTCAGAAAGTCACATGTGCCTTCTCCACCATCTTGGCTCTGCCCCTATTTTGCTATTTTTAGAGTTAGTTATGAAAGTTTGAGTTTCCAATGTTTGTAAGGTCATTTGATCTAGCCAGAGGTTTTATCATTACTCCTTTATTACTGCTTCTCTGGGCCCCTGCTTGCCTTTAGATAGCAATCACTCATTTCCACCATGGACTATAAGACACAAATTAATATAGTTAATAGAGTTTCCAAACAAAGCCTGATTCTATATCCAGTACTAGTATTGAAATGTCTTGTCATTTCTTTTTGACCATTGTCAGATCCCCTTATTGTCTCTGGCTTGAGAGGTCCCAAAGCTTTAGCTTCTTAAAGCAATATCGCAAAGGCCCAAAACTGATATTGCCATTTCATAAGAATTGGGTCAGCCCCCACTCAATGGCACAGACCTCTCCTTCTAATTTCCTATATTGCCTTAGGCTAGAAAAAAGCTTAACTTAACTTTCTGTTTACTATGACCCTCCAAAAATTATTTCGAAACTTTATTTTTAAGTTGTTTGGAAGTAAATGTTGGGAAACTCAGTTACAATGCTTCCTCATTTCTACCATCTTGGTTCCACCCCAGGAAATCCCTTAATGGTGGTCTTAATACATCTAATCTCCCTTGCCCTCTGACTGAATTACCCTAGGAATATTACTAAGCATCTCTTTACCTCTTTATTTTCAAGCATAGTACATATTCTACGACATGAATCACATACTTTAAAAAAGAGTAGGATTTTTTTTTTCTAAAAGGCTAAGACAATATCAAATTGTGGGGCATTTTGTTCTTTCCTAGGTTTTTAATTCAAGGAGAGAAGTACAGTTTTACATTTTAAAAAGTAGTTTAATTTCTAGTCACTGAAGATTTATGAGTCACAATAAATGTTACATAATGGAAGACATACAAGTTGAGGCTTAGAAAGAAGTCTAGACACAAGGAATGAAGATGTATTTCTGTGGGGGCATGTCTGCATGTTGATTTAATTGCTTTGAAGAAGAATTATTTCTATAATATTTGATAATTAAAAGAATGAGAATGAGGCAAAAATAGAAGTAGTTCAAATGTCAAATGTGCTAACATTTCATCAGAACTGAAAATTACTATAGATGGCCTTTCTCCTTCTTCTAACCTTTGTCCAGTTAATTAGATCATAAATAATCTCTTGGGGGAGATATCAAGAGGGAAGGCACTATAGCCTTAATCTTAATGGCAAAGTTAGTGAATTTACACAGATGTAGCCATTGAGATGTGATTCTACTGATGCATTTTGCCCTGGAATGGGAACTGACTTGAAAGGAGATGAAAAAAGGGGGGAGGGGGTCTAAAGGGGGAAGACTGTTTGAGGGAGGTAGTCTTCAAAAGTAAAATACTGTGATGGAGGGAACAGGGAAAGGAAAGAAAAAAGCATGATTTAGAATAAATAAGATGGCAGGAAATAGATAATTAGTTATTTTAACTGTGAATGTGAATAAGATGAACTCTTCCATAAAACTGAAGTGAATAACAAATTAGATTAAAAGCCAGAATCCTGTAATATGTTGTTTACAAGAAACATGTATAAAGCATAGTGATACATATAGAGTGAAGGTAAAGGGCTGGAGCAGAATCTATTATGCTTCAGGTGAAGTGAAAAAAAAAAATGTAGCAACTCTGATTTCAGAAAAAGTAAAAGCAAAGATAGATTTAATTAAAAGATATAAGGAAGGAAAACTATATTTTACTAAGGGGTACCATAGATAATGAATCAATATCAATACTAAATAAATATGCCCCAAGCGGTATAGCATCCACATTCCTAGAGAAGAACTTAAGAGAAAGGCAAGAAGAAATAGACAGCAGAGCCAAACTAGTGGAGGATTTTAATCTTGCTCTCTCAGAACTAGATACATTGAACCACAAAATAAATAAGAAAGAAGTTAATGAGGCAAACAAAATATTAGAAAAGCTAGGTATGATAGATCTTTGGAAAAAATTGAATGGAGATAGAAAGGAGTTTACTTTTTTCTTGGTGGTTCATGAAACCTATATTAAAATAGACCATGTATTAGGGCATAAAAACCTCAAAATCAAATGCAGAGAGGTGGAAATAGTAAATGCATTTTTTTTCAGATTATGATGCAATAAAAATCATATGCAATATAAAACCAGGAGAAAATAGATCAAAAATTAATTGGAAATTAAATAATCTAATTCTGAAGAATGAATGGGTGAAACAACAAATCATAAAAACAATCAACAACTTCATCCAAAAGAATGACAATAATGAGACAACATAACAAGATTTGTGGGTGTAGACAAAGCGGTTTATAAGGGGAAATTTTATATCTCTAGATGCTTACTTGCATTAAATTAAATAGAGGAAGAGAAGATCAATGAATTGGGCTTACACTAAAACAGCTTAAAAAAAGAACAAATTAAAACCCTCAATTAAGTACCAAATTTGAAATCCTGAAAATCAAAGAAGAAGTTAATAAAATTGAAAATAGGAAAACTATTGAATTAATAAATAAAACTAAGTTAGTTTTATGGAAAAACTAGCAAAACAATTAAACCTTTAGTTGGATTGGAAAAAAGGAAAGGAGAAATCAAGTTGTTAGTCTCAAAAATGAAAAAAAAAAAAAGAGAACTTTCCACCAATGAAGAAGAAATTAGAATAATAATTAGGAGTTATTTTGCCCAACTTTATGTCCATAAATTTGGTAATCCAAGTGAAATGGAGAAATATCTACAAAAATATATAAATTACTCACGTTAACAAAAAGGGAATAAATTACTTAAATAGCCCCATTTTAGAAAAAGAAATAGAACAAGCTGTTAATCAGCTCCCTAAAAAAAAAAAAAAAAAAAAAAAAAAAAAAAAAAAAAAAAAAAAAAACCACCAAAGCTAAATGAATTTACATTCGAATTCTACCAAACAATTAAAGAACAATTAAGTCCAATACTATGTAAACCATTTGGCAAATTATGAAAGAAGGAGTCCTACAATTTTTTTTTTTAATGACACAGATTTGATGCTGATACCTAAACCAGGTAGGATGAAAACAGAGAAAGAAAATGATAGACAAATTTCCCTAATAAATATTAATGCAAAATCTTAAATAAAATATTAGCAAATAGACTTACAGAAAGTCATCCCCAGGATAATATGCTATTTCCAAGTAGAATTTATACCAGAAATGTAGGGCTGGTTCAATATTAGGAAAACTATTAGCATAATCAACTATATCAATTACCAAACTAACAAAAATCATATGATTATCTCAATAAATGCAGAAAAAGCAGAAAAATCCAACACCAATTCCTATTAAAAAAACTAGAGAGTATAGGAATAAATGGACTTTTTCTTAAAATGATCAGCTGCATCCATTTAAAATCATCAGCAAGCATCATATGTAATGGGAAGAAACTAGAGCCATTCCCAGTGAGATCGGTATTGAAACAAGGTTGCCCACTATCACCTTTACAATTCAACATTGTATTAGAAACCTTAGCTTTGGCAGTAAGACAAGAAAAGGGAATTAAAGGAATTAGAGTAGGTCATAAGGAAACCAAATTATCACTCTTTATAGATGATATGATAATATACTTAGAGAACCCTAAAGGAGCAACTAAAACAATTAGAAACAATTTACAACTTTAGTAAAGCTGCAGGAAACAAAATAAACCCACATAAATCATCAGCATTTTTACATATTACCAAAAAAGGCCAGCAGCAAGGGATATAAAAAGAAATTCCATCTACATCCAGAGAGAGGACTGTAGGAACTGAATGTGGATCAGAACATAACATTCTCACCTTTTTTTTTTTTTTTTTTTTTTTTTTTTTGTTGTTGTTTGCTTGCATTTTGTTTTCTTACTCATTTACTTTCTTGTTTTGATCTGATGTATAAATGTTTATACATAATGGATTTAACATATATTTTTACATGTTAAACATATATTAGATTGCTTGCCATCTAGGGGATGAGTTGGGGGATGGAGGAGAAAATCTGAAACACAAGGATATAAGGTTGATGTTGTCAAATTATCTGTGAATATGTTTTGAAAATAAAAAGCTTTAAAAATAAAAAAAAGTTATTAAAACATGCCTATGTGCTTAAAGGCTTTAGAAAATAAACTTCTAGAGTTTATGAAATAGAGGATCTTTATCTCAGTATCTGATACTTCACCTCAACAGAAATTATTCTAGAAATGTAAACTGTTGCTACAGTTACATTTACAGTTTAGATTGACTCTAAATTACACAGAATATAACAATTGAGATAAGAAGTGAGAATACAATGTTTTATTGGCTCATTGATATTCTAAAAGTGATATCTTTCATTTGTTCCAGGCTAATATGAAAATAAAAATTGCTTTTAAATGTATCATTAAAGACTATGCAGTTTGGAGAAGCTAGCTGGCACAGTGGATAGAACACCAGCCCTGAAACCAGGAGGACCTGAGTTCAAATTTTACTTAATTCCTAGCTTTAGGATCCTTGGCAAGTCACTTAGCCCATGTTGCCTCAGGAAAAAAAATGTAATTCTATAAACTATGGTATATGAGTGTTATGAAATATCATTTTTTCATTTTCTTTTTTTTTTGCTTGCAATCCTTATTTTTTATGATAGCTTTTTATTTAGAAAACATATGCATGGGTAATTTTTCAACATTGACTCTTGCAAAACTTTCTCTTCCAAATTTTTCCTTTCTTCCCCTCAACCTCCTGCCCTAGATGGCAAGTATACAATAATCTGGTTCTATTCACTTCACTTAGCATCAGTTCATGTAAATAAGTCTCTCCAGCCTCTCAGAAATCATCATGTTTGTCGTTTCTTACAGAACAATATTTTTCTGTAAGAAATTACAGAACAATATTTTTCTATTAGAAATGATCAACAGTATGATTTCAGAGAGACCTGGAGAGACGTGAACTGATGCTAAGTGAAATGAGCAGAACCAGGAGATCATTGTACATGGCAACAGCAAAATTATAGGATGATTGATTCTGATAGACGTGGCTCTTTTCAACAATGATATGATTCAGGGAAGTTCCAATAGCCTTGTGATAAAGTGAGGCATCTGAACCCAGACAGAAGACTTTGGAGACTGAGTGTGAATGAAAATATAGTATTTTCACTCCTTTTTTTTTTAAATTTACATTTTGTTTTCTTACTTTTTTTTTTCTTTTTTGATTTGATTTTTCTTGTGCAGCACAATTGTGGAAATATATACAGAATAATTTTTTTTAAAAATAGTTCTTTTCTTCTGCTAAACAACAACAACAACAAAAAACTATGTAGTTCTGTTTGGACTTGACCTCTGAAATATGGTCCATTATTACCCATAATAATTGGGCTAGTATGGCCCATTTTTGTGAATTCCAGATATTTTTCTTGTTCATCTGTTATCTCTGTCAGGTGAGCATCAAATGACAGTAGGTACAAATTGGGCACAATTTATCCATTTTCTTGGACAGCAGTGCATATCCTCTTTATAGCATCCTTTTAGGGAATTGTAGACTTCTAACAGAGCCAAGGCTTGGACTGTATTTGAAATGTATAGAACAAAAATGGAAACTGTTGAATAGTTCAGGGTAGGAGAACTTCTATCATGAGGATAATGCATTTACCATTTGGCCAGATGACTTGTTCCACATAAAAGTGTATTCATTCCCATGTTAATTCTAGGATCTAAAGTTTTGTGCAAGGCTGCTCCTTAGGAGTGAGACATTTAAGAAAGTCATGTTTTTAAAAAACACATAGAAGAGTGAATCAATGCATAGTGATTCACCTTCAAAATCAAGATTTTGGTTCATTTCTTGTTTCTCACACATACTATCTCTACCACCAAAGTCCATAATCTCAGTATCCCCCAGAAAACTCTCTTCTAAGACTAGAAGTAAAACTTCTGTGGTCTGCCTTGATGGAAACAGTTTCCATGCCGAAAATTCCCTGAATCAGTGATATTACAAGCTCTTCTAGAGGCTTGCTATTAAATGTAAATCATTAAAGGAAAATGAATATACACAGGACATAATTTTAAGTTTAATCTGTATGATTATCACTTTCTAAATCACCTTCTTGTCCAGACATCAATGCAACATTAATCACTTTGTAGTTTAAAAAAATGATTTGGCAGTAGTTTGCCTAATTCGTATTACCCACTGATTCCCAAAGTATAAATGCTTAATCTAAAAGTGTTATAATTATATCTCATAATGTTGGAGCTGTATCCAACACCTTTCCAGAACTCCTACTTTCTTTGGTGAGCCCCTCCTGTGAAGTGAACTAAACTAGCTTTCATTGATCTTTTAGATTTGTTCCTTTTTAAAATTTATCCTTCCACTTCCTCCCAATCTGATTTTCCTTTCCCTTTTTTATGTTGTCTTTCCCCTTCAAAATATAAACTCCTAGAGGTCAGGGATTTTTTTACTTTTTGGTTACATTTACATCCCCAGAATTTGTCAATAGTGCCTGAAACATAATAATTAATAAATTGATTGTTTACCCCATTTTTTATTCTATACTCCAGCCCCCTAAATGTTCAACAAATGCAACATAGAGAAATGGACAGAAAGCCAACCTAGCACAGAAGAGTTGGGTTTAGTCTTGCTTCTGAAATATACTGAATTTTTGTAAATCACTTGGCTCCTAAGAGTTCAGATTAACTTTTTTAAACCTGAAAATTATAAAAATGGTACATTGTTAGAGGAAGTTTCCTCTCCTGGGCACTCCCTATACCAATGAAATCATGGTTTTAGTCCAAAGAAAACCACTGCTTGAACTCTGAAGGACCTTAGAATTATCTAATCCAGGAATGGGGAACCTATTTTCTGCCAAAGGCCATTTGGATATTTAAGAATATCATTCATAGGTTATACAAAATTATCAGCTTATGGAATTCAAGGAAAGGGGGTTGTGTCTAGTTTTCAGATCATCATTGCTTGTAGTTGTCTTGATATATTAAAAAACAAAAAGCAAACAACAAATTCCTAAACACCTCATTTTTGCCACTAGTTATGATAGTAGGTGTTTCAAAAACATTGATTGATTGGCTAATGTCTTATCCATAGAAGAGGATGATATTGAGTTATTTTTATTCCCAATAAGGTCAATCCCATCCTATGGGCTAGTAAGTAGTTAATTATGTAAGCATAGTATTGACCCTTTTTTATATCTAGGGACATTATTAGGTTTCATTGGAAAGTAATCCAAAATCTTTAATATCAAATAGGAGAGTTTAAATTCAACCCTAGTGGCAAAAAATGAGGTACTAGAGTTTACTGAGTAAGTGTGCAACATATTTGCAATTATACAGAAAAAAAATCATACAAAAATTATGTGGAAAATTGATTATTGAGAAATAACATAAAGTAAGGAGCCCAAACTCACTTTCAGTAGACTTTTGCACTAGCACAGATGAAAATATTTTTTAATAAAGCTGTTTATTATCTTTTTTAAATTTTATTTTATTATAACTTTTTATTTACAAAACATATGCATGGGTAATTTTTCAATATTGACCCTTGCAAAACTTTCTCCTCCAAATTTTCCCTCCTTCCCCCCCACCTCCCCTAGATGGCAGGTAGCTCAAGACATGTTAAATATGTTAAAATATTTGTTAAATCCAATATATGTATACATATTTTACAGTTATCTTGCTGCACAAGAAAAAAATAACCCGAGAAGGAAAACAAAAATGCAAGCAAACAAAAACAGAAAGACTGAAAATGCTATGTTGTGGTCAACACTCAGTTCCCATAGTCCTCTCTCTGGGTGAAGATGGCTCTCTTCATTACTGAGTAATTGAAACTGGTTTGAATCATCTCATTGTTGAAAAGAGCCATGTCCATCAGAATTAAACCATCCCTATATTTCTGGTATAAATCCTACTTGGTTATGGTATATTATCTCTTTGATAACATATTATTGAGGATTATTGCATCAATATTCATTTGAGAAATTGGGCTTTAATATTCTTTCTCTATTTTTGTCCTACCTGGTTTAGGTGTTAGTACTGTCTGTGTCATAAAAGGAATTTGGAAAGAGTCCTTCATTCCCCCCCTTTTTTTTTCCCAAATAGTTTATTTAGAATTGGAGGTAATTGTTCTTTAAATGTTTGGTAGAATTCACATGTAAATCCATCTAGTGTGTTTGTGTATGTGTATGTGTGTGTGTGTATGTGTGTGTGTGTGTGTGTGTGTGTGTGTGTGTGTGTGTGTGTATTGTATGGTATGTTATTGGTATGTTTATAGTCAGAAAAGAAGGAACTAGTTAACTAGGCAGAGATTAAAGATCCCAGAGGGTGAAATTGTAGTAGAGATGAGTTCATGGTTACATGGAGAGATTCTGGCCTTGGGAAGGGGAAGGCCATATTTTCATCATAGATCGAGACAATGAAGGAGAAAATATAAAATATTGCCAAGAGGTTTTAAGATACAAAGTAGGGAAGAATAAGGAATTTTTGGTGCAAAGACATATTTTCTAAGTAAAGTATGAGATGAAGTCAGTAGCTGAAAAGGTAGGGAAAATGGAAATTTGAGAAAAGAAGAAAAAGTTTGGAATACTTGCTATGAGAAGTGAAATAGAGAATTGATTGAGGAGTAATAAAAGAATCATTTAACTAGCTATAATGATGACTTGGTAGAGATTAGTGGAACTATTCAGCAAAACTACATGATTGCTTCCTGCTTTCTTTAGGTGCATTTGATTAAAAATTGAGGAAATAAGTGGTAGAAGTAATGCAGGGTTGGATTTTCATGAACCTTGACCATTGATAGGACAAGGTTGAGATCCTCATACTATCTTATCTCATTTCTTTCCATATCCAATCTGATGCAAAGGTCATTCATAGCATTTTCTTTTTTTTTTATTATATATATATTTTTTATAATATTATCCCTTGTATTCATTTTTCCAAATTACCCCCCTCCCTCTATTCCCTCCCCCCGATGACAGGCAATCCCATACATTTTACATGTGTTACAATATAGTCTAGGTACAATACATGTGTGTGAATATCATTTTCTTGTTGCACAATAAGCATTAGAATCCGAAGGTACATGCAACCTGGGCAGACAGATATTAGTGCTAACAATTTACATTCACTTCCCAGTGTTTCTTCTCTGGGTGTAGCTACCTCTGTCCATCATTGATCAACTGGAAGTGTGTTGGATCTTCTTTATGTTGAAGATTTCCACTTCCATCAGAATACATCCTCATACAGTATTGTTGTTGAAGTGTACAGTGATCTTCTGGTTCTGCTCATTTCACTCAGCATCAGTTGATTTAAGTCTCTCCAGGCCTCTCTGTATTCCTCCTGCTGGTCATTTCTTACAGAGCAATAATATTCCATAACCTTCATATACCACAATTTACCCAACCATTCTCCAACTGATGGACATCCATTCATCTTCCAGTTTCTAGCTACAACAAAAAGAACTGCCACAAACATTTTGGCACATATATGTCTCTTTCCGCTCTTTAGTATTTCTTTGGGATATAATCCCAGTAGTAGCGCTGCTGGGTCAAAGGGTATGCACAGTTTGATAACTTTTTGGGCATAATTCCAGATTGCTCTCCAGAATGGCTGGATTCTTTCACAACTCCACCAGCAATGTATTAGTGTCCCAATTTCCCCACATCCCCTCCAACATTTATCATTATTTGTTCCTGTCATCTTAGCCAATCTGACAGGTGTGTAGTGGTATCTCAGAGTGGTCTTAATTTGCATTTCTCTGATCAGTAGTGATTTGGAACACTCTTTCATGTGAGTGGATATAGTTTCAATTTCTTCCTCTGAGAATTGTCTGTTCATATCCTTTGACCATTTATCAATTGGAGAATGGTTCGGTTTCTTACAAATTAGGGTCAGTTCTCTATATATTTTGGAAATGAGACCTTTGTCAGAACCTTTGTTTTTAAAAATATTTTCCCAATTTGTTACTTCCCTTCTAATCTTGTTTGCATTAGTATTATTTGCACAGAAACTTTTTAGTTTGATGTAATCAAAATCTTCTATTTTGTGATCAATAATGATCTCTAGTTCTCCTCTGGTCATAAATTCCTTCCTCCTCCACAAGTCTGAGAGGTAGATTATCCTCTGTTCCTCTAATCTATTTATTATCTCCCTCTTTATGGCTAAATCATGGATTCATTTTGATCTTATCTTGGTATATGGTGTTAAGTGTGGATCCATATCTAATTTCTGCCATTCTAATTTCCAGTTTTCCCAACAGTTTTTTCCGAATAATGAATTTTTATCCCTAATGTTGGAATCTTTGGATTTGTCAAAGATTAGATTGCTGTAGATGTACCCTTTTTTGTCCTTTGTATCTAATCTGTTCCACTGATCTACCGGTCTATTTCTTAGCCAATACCAAATGGTTTTGGTGACTGCTGCTATATAATATAGCTTTAGATCAGGTACACTTAGACCACCTTCCTCTGAGTTTTTTTTCATTGGTTCCCTTGCAATTCTCGACCTTTTATTCTTCCATATGAATTTTGTTGTTATTTTTTCTAGGTCATTGAAATAGTTTCTTGGGAGTCTGATTGGTATAGCACTAAATAAATAGATTAGTTTGGGGAGTATTGTCATCTTTATTATATTCGCTCGGCCTATCCAAGAGCACTGAATGTCTTTCCAATTATTTAAATCTGATTTTATTTTTGTGGCAAGTGTTTTGTAATTTTTCTCATATAATTCCTGACTTTTCTTTGGTAGATGGATTCCCAAATATTTTATGCTCTCAACATTTGTTTGGAATGGAATTTCTCTTTGTATCTCTTGCTATTGCATTTTGTTAGTGATATATAAAAATGCCGAGGATTTATGTGGATTTATTTTGTATCCTGCCACTTTGCTGAAATTTTGAATTATTTCTAGTAGCTTTTTAGCAGAGTCTTTGGGGTTCTCTAAGTATAGCATCATGTCATCTGCAAAAAGTGATAGTTTAATTTCCTCATTTCCTACTCTAATTCCTTGAATCTCTTTCTCGGCTCTTATTGCCGAGGCTAGCGTTTCTAGTACTATATTGAATAGTAATGGTGATAGTGGGCAACCTTGTTTCACTCCTGATCTTACTGGGAAAGGTTGCAGTTTATTTCTATTGCATATTATGCTTACTGAAGGTCTTAAATATATGCTCCTGATTATTCTAAGGAATAGTCCATTTATTCCTATACTCTCAAGAGATTTTAGTAGGAATGGATGTTGGATTTTGTCAAATGCTTTTTCTGCATGTATTGAGATGATCATATGTTTCTTATTAATTTGATTATTAATATGGTCAATTATATTAATAGTTTTCCTAATATTAAACCAGCCCTGCATTCCTGGAATAAATCCTACTTGATCATAGTGTATTATCTTGGAGATGATTTTCTGAAGTCTTTTTGCTAATATCTTATTTAAGATTTTAGCATCAATATTCATTAAGGAGATTGGTCTATAATTTTCTTTCTCAGTTTTCGATCTACCTGGTTTAGGTATCAGTACCATGTCTGTGTCATAAAAGGAGTTTGGTAGGACTCCTTCATCCCCTATTTTTTCAAATAATTTATATAACATTGGGGCTAATTGTTCTTTAAATGTTTGGTAGAATTCACATGTGAATCCATCTGGCCCTGGGGATTTTTTCCTGGGGAGTTGATTAATAGCTTGTTCTATTTCTTTTTCTGAAATGGGACTATTTAAGCAATTTATTTCCTCCTTTGTTAATCTAGGAAGCCTATATTTTTGGAGGAAGTCATCCATTTCACTTAAGTTATCAAATTTATTGGCATAAAGTTGGGCAAAGTAACTCCTTATTATTTCTCTAATTTCCTCTTCATTGGTGGAAAGATCCCCCTTTTCATTTGTAAGACTATCAATTTGATTTTCCTCTTTCTTTTTTTTTGATCAAATTTACCAAAGGTTTATCTATTTTATTGGCTTTTTCATAAAACCAACTCTTGGTTTTATTTATTAATTCAATAGTTTTTTTACTTTCAATTTTATTGATTTCTCCTTTTAATTTTTGTATTTCAAGTTTAATTTTTGGTTGGGGGTTTATAATTTGGTCTTTTTCTAGCCTTTTAAGTTGTAAGCCCAATTCATTAATCAATCTTCTCTTTCTCTATTTTCTTCAAATAAGCCTCTAAAGATATAAAATTTCCCCTTATTACTGCTTTAGCTGCATCCCACAGATTTTGTCATGATGTCTCATCATTGTCATTATCTTGGGTGAAATTATTAATTGTTTCTATAATTTGCTCTTTCACCCAGTCATTCTTTAAGATGAGATTATTCAGTTTCCAATTACTTTTTGGTCTATTTACCCCTAACTTTTTACTGAATGTAGCTTTTATTGCATTGTGATCTGAGAAGAAGGCATTTATTATTTCTTCCTTCCTACATTTAATTTTGAGATCTTTATGTCCTAATATATGGTCTATTTTTGTATAGGATCCATGAACTGTTGAGAAGAAAGTATATTCCTTTCTATTGCCATTCAGTTTTCTCCAAAGGTCTATCATACCTAGTTTTTCTAATGTTCTATTTACTTTTTTAATTTCTTTCTTGTTTGTTTTGTGGTTTGATTTGTCTAAATCTGAGAGAGCAAGGTTGAGATCTCCCACTATTATAGTTTTACTGTCTATTTCTTCTTGCAGTTCTCTTAACTTTTCCTTTAGAAAGTTAGATGCTATACCACTTGGTGCATATATGTTTAGTATTGATACGGCTTCATTATTTATGCTACCTTTCAGCAGGATATAGTTTCCTCCCTTATCTTTTTTAACGAGATCTACTTCTGCTTTTGCTTGATCTGAGATAAGGATAGCTACCCCTGCTTTTTTGGCTTTACCTGAAGCATAATAGGCTCTGTTCCAACCTTTTACCTTTATTCTGTATGTATCTCCCTGCTTTAAGTGTGTTTCCTGTAGACAACATATTGTAGGGTTCTGCTTTTTGATCCAATCTGCTATCCGTCTCCGTTTGATGGGATCGTTCATCCCATTTACATTTACAATTAAAATGACTAATTCTGTATTTCCTGCCATCATATTATCCCCAGATTATGCTTTTTCCCTTGACCCCCCTGATCCCCCTCCCCGATATTTAATTTACAGACCCCCCTTGTGACGTGCAACCCTCTCTTTTTTTTTTTTAGTATCCCTCCCCCCTCCCTCCAAGTCCCTTCACTTATTCTCCTTTTCCTTTTCCCTTTTCCTCTCCCCCCTTTTAATGAGGTGAGAGAAAATTCTCTGAAAAACAAATATGTTAATTATTTACTCTTTGAGCCTCTCCTGATGAGAGTAAGATTCACACAATGATTCTCCCCCTCACTAAGTTCCCTCAGATATGGTGTATTTTCTATGCCTCTTCCTGGGATGTAGTTTCCCTCTTTTTATCATTCATTCCCCTTTTTCTGAACCGACCTCCTTCCCTTTACTACACCCCCCTTTTTTTCTTTTATATCAGTAAAATCAAATTATCCTTGAGTATTTTTTATATACCCACAACAGAGTTACAGTTCTCAAGGGTTCTGTGTACCTTTTTCTGTTTCTCTTCAGTCTTGTGGATGTAGATCAAATTTTTTGTTTAAGTCTGGTTTTTTTTCTTAGAAACATATAGAATTCCTCTGTTTCATTGAATGACCATCTTCTTCCATGGAAAAAGATGCTAAACTTGGCTGGGTAGTTCATTCTTGGTTGTAGTCCTTGATCTTTTGCCTTTTGGAATATCAGGTTCCTGGCCCTTCTATCTTTTAATGTAGAGGCAGCCAGATCTTGAGTGACCCTTATTGTAGCACCTTGGTATTTAAATTGTTTTTTTCTAGCTGCTTGCAGGATTTTCTCCTTTGTGTGGAAATTCTGCAGCTTAGCCACTATATTCCGTGGTGTTCTTTTTTTAGGGTCTATTTCAGAAGGAGTTCGATGAATTCTTTCCACATCTACTTTCCCTTCTGTTTCTATTATCTCTGGACAGTTCTCTTTGATAATTTCCTGTAAAATAGAATCTAGGCTCTTTTTTTGGTCATAGTTTTCTGGAAGTCCAATGATCCGCAGATTATCTCTCCTAGATCTATTTTCCAGGTCTATAGATTTTCCCAGTAAGTATTTGACGTTGTTCTCCAGCTTCTCATTTTTTTTGTTTTGTTTGACTGATTCTTGGGTTCTCTGTGAATCATTCATTTCTATTTGTTCCATCCTGACTTTTATGGAGTTATTTTCTTCTTTCACAGTTTTTAGTTCTTTTTGTAAATGCCCAATTTCGTTTTTAAATGAATTATTTTGCTCTATTGAATTTTTTTCCATTTCCCTAATTTTTTTTTGAGAATTATTTTCTTTTTCCAATTCAGAAATTCTATTTTCTTGAGACTTTTTTATCTTTTCCAATTCAGAAATCCTACTTTCCTGTGTTTTTTTTAACCTTTTCTAATTCATAACTTTTGTTTCCCTGCATCTCCTGTGAATTCTTTATTTTTTCCAACTCCAATTTCTGGACGTTGTTATTCTCTATCATCGCTTCCCTTTCCTTTCCCCTTTTTTCTTCAATCTCCCTTAATTTTTTAAGAGTTTCTTCTAGGAGAGAGTTATGTGATGGGGGGCAGGAATCGTTCCCCTTTAGGTTGTTATCTGCTGACTCTCTGCTGTTAACTTCCTCGGGGTTGGATACCCGCTCTTTCTCTGTATAGAAGGAATCTATGGTTTTTCTTGGCTTTTTGCTCACACTTAAAAAATCTTTTGGGGTCTGTCCCTGGGGTAGGAAATTATTTATTTACTTCTTTACCAGCTTTCTCCCAGACCGGATGGATGCAGCAGCTCCTGTGCCTGAGCTAAGATAGAGCTCTGGGAGAGAGTTCCCCACCCCCTCCCTGGAGGTGCCTCAGAGGTGATTAGCACTACTGTGCTTCGAGGGCGTTGAATAGTAAAGACAGCACAAAACCCAGCCTATGTGTCCGGGTGGGGAGTGGATGTCTGCAGCAGGTTACATGAAAAGCCCCTGTGCTCAAACTGGAAGTGTCTGCCAGAAACCGCGGTCCCTAGTTCAAAGGTTCTGCTTCTCTGGGACTTCCTGGAGCTGAGTTCCACTCCCTCCAGCTAAGCTAGGCAGTGTGTGTTGCCTTGGGCCGTATCCACCCACTTGTCAATCTCTTAACTATTCTCAGGTGGTAGCTGAGGCCACACCCCCTGGTGCCCAGATCTGCTGAGTCACCTCCAGGGTCCGGGAAAAATCCAATCTGAGCCCTAAAATATCCTGGCTTTCTCTTCTGAACTGCTAAATAATTAGCAGAGAAGAGCCAACAGCCTGTGCCAGATTCCTTTACCTCAGTGGCTTCTCTGATCCCAGAGCCCTTCCCAGCGCAATGGGCGCAGCACGCGAGCACCCAGCCGTCTGCGCTGGCCTCTCTTCTTCCTCCCCTAGGGACTGACCTGGTCTGTTGAAACTCCAGAATCTCTTCAGCTGGTAAGTCGTGCTTCCAGTCCTTGTGGTATCTATCAGTCCTGGGCTAATTCTGAGACTTAATTTATCTAATTGGTTGTGAGGGAGTGAGGACATTCACTGAGTCGTGTGTTTCTTCTCCACCATCTTCGCATTTTCTTATTATATCTGGTCTATTACACTACTTTGCTGTTGGTCTCACTGAAGTAAATATCTTACTTGTCCATCCTTGGATATAGAGGGCCTGAATTCTGGAGAAGTATACTTGAAATAAGGTGTTCACTCAGCAGAATTGATGTGATATAATGGTTCTCTAGTTCACATATATTCAGTATGCTGTAATGATGTATTTGTAATAAGTATATAAGGGCTGAGAAGGACTGGGAATGAGACATTCCATTTTTGACCACCCTTTTGGTGGCTCTACTGCCTTCATCACTTCTCTACCTAAAGACCAAGATCCATCCAAAGGACCTCCAGAAAACTAGTCCAAACATTACACTTGAAGCTCAAACAGGACTTTATATAAAAATGGTTTTCTTCATCCTTTTAATTGCCAATAAAATCTCTCTCTCTCTCTCTCTCTCTCTCTCTCTCTCTCTCTCTCTCTCTCTCTCTCTCTCTCTCTCTTTCTCTCTCTCTTTCTCTCTCTCTCTCTCTTCTCTCTCTCTCTCTCTCTCTCTCTCTCTCTCTCTCTGTCTCTATCTGTCTGTCTTTCTGTGTATCTCTTTCTGTCTCTCTCTGTGCATCTTTCTGTGACTCTCTCTTTGTCCATCTCTCTCTCATTACATTGCATTTAAATATTTTGCACACGTCATAATTATTATATTTATGCTGAATTGTGCTGGATGTTTATATCTCTCTGGTTTGAGTGTAATCTCATTGATTATATGAATTACTTTATGTTTTGTACATGATGGTAGATGGGTAAATATTTTTTCACTAGCTTATTAAACACAATCATACTATATACTATATACTATTAAGTTTAGTCTGCATTTTCAGATTTAATCCATCACTTTCATAGCCTAGAGAACAAAAAAAAATGTTGATTTGTATACTTGTCAATTTCCAAGGTGTAACTTCTCACAATGGAAACATAAACATTGCCTCTTAAGAATAAGTGAGAGTTGGCTCCCTAACACCTCTACCTGCATCCTTAGGACCTAGAGAATTTGGCATATTAAGTGCTTAATAAATTCTATAACTTTTAATTTTTCTCCCTACTTAGATTCTAAGAGCTTTGAGAAAATATAATCCATGTTACAACTTTATATGTAATCTTGGCCAAAATATTTCATTTCTCTGTGCTTTGGTTACCTCATTTGCAAAAATGCCTGGGTTAAATTCAATGAACACATTAGGTCTCTTCTAGATCTAAAGCAATGACGTGTTATATTTCTCTGCAGTACTCTCAACATCTCTTATATATATTGAGATTCAATTTGTATTGGTTGTTTCAAATTTGGGGGAGAGGAAAATGGTACTAAGCTTATTTTATTTATTTTGTGTCAAGATGCATAAATATTACCTTGATTTCTTACTATAATTATCTTTTTCTTTCTTTTTTATTAATTTTATAATTATAAAATGTTTTGACAGTACATCTCCATGAGTATTTTTTTTTTTTATAATATGATCCCTTCTATTCATTTTTCCAAATTTTTCCCTCCCTCCCTCTACTCCCTCCTCTAGATGACAGGCAATCTTATACATATTAAATGTGTTACAGTATAAACTAGATACAATATATGTGTGTAAATCCAATTTTCTTGTTGCACGTTGAGAATTGGATTCCGAAGGTATAAGTAACCTGGGTAGAAAGACAGTAGTGCTAACAGTTTACATTCAATTCCCAGTGTTCCTTTTCTGTGTGTAGCTGTTTCTGTCCATCATTGATCAACTGGAAGTGAATTGGATATTCTTTATGTTGAAGATATCCATTTCCATCAAAATATATCTTCATATAGTATTGTTGTTGAAGTATATAGTGATCTTCTTGTTCTGCTCATTTCACTCAGCATTAGTTCATGTAAGTTTCTCCAAACCTCTCTGTATTCATCCTGCTGTTCATTTCTTACAGAACAATAACATTCCATAACATTCATATACCATAATTTACCCAATTATTCTCCAATTGATTGACATCCATTCATTTTCCAGTTTCTAAGCCACTACAAAAAGAACTGCCACAAACATTTTGGCACATAAAGGTCCTTTACTCATCTTTAGTATTTCTTTGGGATATAAGCCCAGTAGTACCACTACTAGATCAAAGGATATGCACAATTTGATAACTTTTTGGGCATAATTCCAGATTGCATCTCCACTAGCAATTCATTAGTGTCCCAGTTTTCCCACATCCCCTCCAACATTCATGATTATTTGTTCCTGTCATCTTAGCCAATCTGACAGGGGTGTAGTGGTATCTCAGAGTTGTCTTAATTTGCATTTCTCTGATCAGTAGAGATTTGGAACACTTTCATATGAGTGGATATAGTTTCAATTTCATCATATGAAAATTGTCTGTTCATATCATTTGACCATTTATCAATTGGAAATTGGAGAATGGTTTGATTTCTTATAAATTAGGGTCAGTTCTCTATATATTTTGGAAATGAGGCCTTTATCAGAGCCTTTAACTGTAAATATTTTCCCAATTTGTTGCTTCCCTTCTAATCTTGTTTGCATTAGTTTTGTTTGAACAAAATCTTTTTCATTTGATGTCATCAAAACCTATTTTGTGATCAATAATGATCTCTAGTTCTCCTTTGGTCATAAATTCCTTCCTCCTCCACAGGTCTGAGAGGTAAACTATCCTCTGTTCCTCTAATCTATTTATGATCTCATTCTTTATGCCTAAATCTTAGGTTGATCTTATGTTGGTATATGGTGTTAAATGTGGGTCCATATCTAATTTCTGCCATACTAATTTCCAGTTTTCCCAACAGTTTTTTTTTTCAAATAATGAATTCTTATCCCAAATGTTGGTATCATTGGGTTTGTCAAACACTAGATTGCTATAATTGTACCCTATTTTGTCCTGTGTACCTAATCTGTTCCACTGATCAATTAGTCTATTTCTTAGCCAATACCAACTGGTTTTGTAGATTGCTGATTTATAATATAGCTTTATATCAGGTACAACTAGATCACCTTCATCTGACTTTTTTTTTTCATTAATTCCCTTGAAATTTTTGACCTTTTATTCTTCCATATGAATTTTGTTGTTATTTTTTCTAGGTCATTAAAATAGTTTCTTGGGAGTCTGATTGGTATAGCACTAAATAAATAGATTATTTGGGGGAGTATTGTCATCTTTATTATATTCGCTTGGCCTATCCAAGAGCACTGAATGTCTTTCCAATTATTTAAATCTGACTTTATTTATGTGGAAAGTGCTTCATAATTTTGCTCATATATTTCGTGACTTTTCTTTGGTAGATGGATTCCCAAATATCTTATCTCTCGAAATTTGTTTTGTATCTCTTGCTGTTGCATTTTGTTGGTGAGGTATAAAAATGCTGAGGATTTGTCTGGATTTATTTTGTATCCAGCAACTTTGCTAAAGGTGTGAATTATTTATAATAACTTTTTATTAGAATCTCTGGGGTTCTCTAAGTATACCATCATATCATCTGCAAAGAGTGACAGTTTAATTTCCTCATTACCTACTCTAATTCCTTTAATCTCTTTCTCGATTCTTGTTGTTGAGGCTAGGATTTCTAACACAATATTGGATAGTAATGGTGATAGTGGGCAACCTTGTTTCATTACTGATCTTACTGGGAAAGGTTCCAGATTATGTCCATTACATACATATTATGCTTACTGACAGTCTTAAATATATGCTCCTAACTATTTTAAGGAATATTCAATTTATTCTTATACTCTCAAGAGTTTTTAGTAGGAATGGATGTTGGATTTTATCAAATGCTTTTTCTGCATCTATTGAGATGATCATATGGTTTTTTATTAATTTGATTATTAATATGGTCAATTATACTAATAGTTTTCCTAATATTAAACCAGCCCTGCATTCCTGGTATAAATCCTACTTGATCATAGTGTATTATCCTAGGGATGATTTTCTGAAGTCTATTTGCTAATATCTTATTTAAGATTTAGCATTAATATTCATTAAGGAGATTGGTCTTTAGTTTTCTTTCTCTGTTTTCGACTTGCCTGGTTTAGGTATCAGTACCATGTCTGTGTCATAAAAGAAGCAAGGTAGGACTCCTTCATCCCCTATTTTTTCAAATAATTTATATAACATTGGGGCTAATTGTTCTTTAAATGTTTGGTAGAATTCACACGTGAATCCTTCTGGTCCTGGGGATTTTTTCCTGGGGAGTTGATTAATAGCTTGTTCTATTTCTTTTTCTGAAATGGGACTATTAAAGCAATTTATCTCCTCCTCTGTTAATCTAGGGAGCCTATTTTTTGGAGGAAGTCATCCATTTCACTTAAGTTATCAAATTTATTGGCATAAAGTTGGGCAAAGTAACTCATTATTTCTCTAATTTCCTCTTCATTAGTGGAAAGATCCCCCTTTTCATTTTTAAGACTAACAATTTGATTTTCCTCTTTCTTTTTCTGATCAGATTTACCAAAGGTTTATCTATTTTATTGGCTTTTTCATAAAACCAACTCTTGGTTTTATTTATTAATTCAATAGTTTTTTACTTTCATTATTATTGATTTATCCTTTTAATTTTAGAATTTCAAGTGTAGTTTTTGGTTGGAAGTTTTCACTTTGGTCTTTTTCTAGCATTTTAAGTTGCATGCCCAATTCATTAATCTTCCCTTTCTCTATTTTATTCAAGTAAGTCTCTAAAGATATAACATTTCCCCTTATTACCGCTTTAGCTGCATCCCACAAATTTTCGTTTGATGTCTCATTTTTGTTATTATCTTGGGTGAAATTATTAATTGTTTCTATAATTTGCTGTTTCACCCTGTCATTCTTTAAGATGAGATTATTTAGTTTCCAAATACTTTTTGGTCTATTTACCCTTAACTTCTTATTGAATGTAGTTTTTATTGCATTGTGATCTCAGAATTAGGCATTTACTAATTCTGCTTTCTGCATTTAATTTTGAGATCTATTTGTCCCAATATATGGTCAGTTTTTGTATAGGTTCCATGAACTGCTGAGAACAAAGTATACTCCTTTCTATCACCATTCAGTTTTCTCCAAAGATCTATCATACCTAGTTTTTTCTAATGTACTATTTACCTCTTTAATTTCTTTCTTATTTGTTTTGTGGTTTATCTAATTCTGAGAGTGCACTATTATAGTTTTGCTGTCTATTTCTTCTTGCAACTCTCTTAACCTTTTTCTTAGGAAGTTAGATGCTATACCACTTGGTACATATATGTTTAGTATTGATATTGCTTCATTGTTTATGCTTTTAGAAGGATAAAGTTTCCTTCCTTATCTCTTTTAATTAGATCAATTTCTGCTTTTGCTTGATCTGAGATAAGGATGGCTATCCCTGCTTTTTTGGCTCTACCTGAAGCATAATAGATTCTGCTCCAACCTTTTACCTTTATTTTGTATGTATCTCCCTGCTTTAAGTGTGTATCTTGTAAACAACATATTGTAGGGTTCTGACTTTTGATCCAGTCTGCTATCCACCCCCAATCGTTTAATGTGAGAGTTCATCTCATTCACATTTACAATTAAAATTACTAATTCTGTATTTCCTGCCATCATATTATCGAATGATTATGAGTTTTTCCCTTGTCCCCCCCTGAACCCCTTCCTCATTATTTAATTTATGGACCCCACTTGTGACACTCAGCCTTCCCTTTTTAGTATCCCTCCCCCCTCCTTTTAAGTCCCTTCCCCTTTCTTGTACCCTTCACTTATTCCCCTTTTCCTTTTCCCTTTTCCTCTCCCCCCTTATAATGAGGTGAGAGAGAATTCTCTGAAAAACAAATATGTCAATTATTTCCTCTTTGAGCCTACTCTGATGAGAGTAAGCTTCACACAACGTTTCTCCCCCTCTCTAAATTCCCTCAGATGTAATAGATTTTCTATGCCTCCTCCTGGGATGTAATTTCCCTCTTTTTATCTCTCCTTTCCCTTTATCTGATACTATCCCCTTCCCTTTACTACTTCCCTTTTTGAAATATTATATCAGTAAATTCAAATTATCCATGTGAACTTTCTGTATATCCACAGCAGAGATAAAGTTCTCAAGAGTTCTTTTTATCTTTTTCTGCTTCTCTTCAGTCTTGTGCATGTAGATCAAATTTTTTAAGTCTGTTTTTTTTTTTCTTAGAAACAAATGTAATTCCTCTGTTTCATTAAATGCCCATCTTTTTCCATGAAAGAAAATGCTAAATTTAGCTGGGTAGTTTATTCTTGGTTGCAATCCTTGTTCTTTTGCATTTCAGAATATCAGGTTCCAGGCCCTTCCATCCTTTAATGTGGAGGCAGCCAGAGCTTGAGTGGCCCTTATTGTGGCACCTTGATATTTGAATTGTTTTTTTCCTAGCTGCTTGCAATATTTTTTTCCTTAGTTAGTTCTGTAGCTTAGCTACAATGTTCTGTGGAGTTCTTTTTTTAGGGTCTTTTTCAGAAGGTGTGCAATAAATTCTTTCAACACCTATTTTCCCTTATGTTTCTATTATCTCTGGACAGTTCTCTTTGATGATTTCCTGTAAAATATAATCTAGGACCTTTTTTTGATCATAGTTTTCGGGAAGTCCAATCATCCTCAGATTATCTCTCCTAGATCTATTTTCCAGGTCTATAGATTTTCCCAGGAAGTATTTGACGTTATTCTCCAGCTTTTCATTTTTTTTTTTTTTGTTTTGTTTTATTTGACTGATTCTTGTTTTCTCAATGAATCATTCATTTCTATTTGTTCCATCCTAATTTTTAATGAATTATTTTCTTCATTTACATTTTTAGTTCTTTTTGTATATGTCCAATTGAATTTTTAAATGAATTATTTTGCTCTGTTGATTTTTTTTTCCATTTCAATATTTTTAGTGAGTTATTTTCTTTTTCCAAATCACAAATCCTACTTTTTTGAGAATTTTTATTTTTTCCCATTCAGAAATTTTACTTTCCTGTGTTTTTTTTAACTTTTTCTAATTCACAAATTTTGTTTCCTTGCACCTCCTGTGAATTCTTTGTTTTGTCCAACTCAAATTTCAGGACGTTGTTATTCTCTATCATATCTTCTCTTTCCTTTCCCCATTTTTCTTCAAACTCTCTTAACTTTTTAATAGTCTCTTCTAGGAGAGAGTTATGTGATGGGGGGCAGGTATCATTCCCCTTTATGGTGTTCTCTGGAGACACTCTGCTGTTAGCCTCCTCGGGGTTGGATCCCCACTCTTTCTCGTATAGAAGGCGTCAATTGTTCTCTCAGCTTCTTATTCATTGTTAACACTCTGTGGAGAGTCTGCCCTTGGGGTAAGAAATTTATCAGCTTCTTCCTAGACCTGGGATAGGGGACACAACCCTGTGCCAGATTCCTCTATCTCAGAGGCTTCTCTGAACCCAGAGTTCTTCCCAGCCCGTTTGGCACAGTGTGCTAGCAGCTAACCTTGTCTGTACTGATCTTTTTTTCCTCCCCTGGGAACCCACCTTTTCTGTTGAAATTCCAGATTCTCTTCAGCTGGTAAGTTGTGCTTCTAATCCTTGTGGTTTTTATCAGTCCAGTGTTATTTTAGAGGCTGATTTAACTAGTTTGAATTGAGGAAAGAAGGCAGCTTACAAATTCATGTGTATCTTCTCTGCCATCTTGGCTCATTACTATAATACTCAATACAGAAAAATCCTCTGTTCTGATCCCTTCTCAATGGCTAAACATGAGTGGGTCATTAATCAGAAGTTGTGTAATAATAATGATGTTATTATAAGAGTAATTGACTACAAAATGTGAAGGCCAACAGAATAGCAGTGCTAGAAGGCTTTCCTCCACAGTAAACACACACTCTGTAAAACAATTCAGTCACTACATAATAATAGACATGTTTAGAAACTAGCTAGTTATGATGCTAGATAGAATTTTGGGTATGAAGTCAAGAAGACTTGAATTCTACTCTTTTATTACTCCTTAATACCTGTATGACTCTGAGGAAGTCACTTAATCTCCACTTCATCAATTTCCTCATGAGTATAATAATATATCTATCACCCAGAGTAAGGAGCAAAATGTGATATTAGTAAAATCCTTCACAATATGTTATCATCATCATCATCATCATGATTGCTGTCATGATTTTCATCAAAAGTATATACCACTTTAAATACCAAAAATTATATAGAAAGTGGCAGCAAATGTGATTATTAAAGGAATAAAAACTTAATTAATACTATCTAGTTAAACTGACAGATTCTTGAGAGATAAGACATCTTTCATTCCAACTGGGCAATGAGCCACATAGTGAAACAATAAAATTTGATCCAAATTACCAAGTATAAATATGTCAATACTCAGTTTTCTAAAACCAAAATTTATAATATCATATTTTAAATGTGAGCCAGATTTTTCTATGTATTGAATATCAGAGGAACACAAAATCATTTATTTAAATCAATATGTTTGATAGCCTTATTTTACAAATGAGGAAGGAGAAAACTGACCTAACCAAAATCATACCAGCAGTAAAGAGTATTACTAGCATTTGAAACTAGGCCTTTTGACTCCAAATCCAGTGGACCTGAAGCCTGAATTAACATGAATTAACATAAATGTCCCAGAACCCAGCATGCAGGGTAAGTTCTTCCCTCCACTTTCTACTCTGCCCCTAGCAACTCAGTCACCTAGAAATTAATTTCTTTATTCACTATTCCTGGGCTACTAACCCCAGCCATCTCTTTATCTAGTTTTCTGTGAACAATTTCCTAAGACTAGAATTCTTTAAGTACCTAATAAAAACTAAAGCAGTTCAGTAATTATTGTAAAAATCAAGGTATATAAATAGTCCAGATCACTGGAAAAAAAATTTAAAGGGTTCTAATATACCTTCACATCTTCAAATCCTGATATATTCGGATACTATGAGGGATATCCAGGATCAAACAACATAGGAGGTCAGGAAGAGTGATTTATGACATAGGGCTAGCTAAAATCACACACTGTGAAATACCAGTGGTCTACATATTGAGATAGAAGGAGGAGTAGCTTTGGAAATTTTCAGCCCAGAGATGATAAGGAGCCTGCCATCTTGTCAGAAAGACATTATAAGGGAGCAGATAGGTGGCACAGTTGATAGAGCACAAGCACTGAAGTCAGGAGGACTTGAGTTAAAATCTGAATTTACTCAGCAATTACTAGCCGTATGACCCTGGGCAAGTCAATTAACCCCAATTGCATCAGCAAAAAAAGGAGGAAAAAACTTTAAAAAAGAAAGATTTTATAGAATACCCATTGTTAGCATTGGATGTAGTCCCAGAGGCTGTTTGACAACTCTGTTGCCTATAACCACTTCTGTGTCATAGTTCAAGAGTTGATTTTTTTAGTTAAAAGGGAATACATGACACTTTTTCTAATGGCAAGAAATTGGAAAGTGCATGGCTATCCATCATTTGGAGGTGGCTGAATAATTTATGGGATATGAATGTTATGGAATATTATTGTTCTATACGAAACAATCAGTGGGGATTTTTCAAAGTGGCCTGAGTAGACTTACATGAACTGATGCTAAGTGAAATGAGCAGAACCAGGAGATCTCTGTACATGGCAACAAGACTATACAATAATAAATTCTTTTTTTTTTTCTTAAATTAAAGTTGTTGTTTTTTTATTTACAGAGAATATGTATGGGTAATTTTTCTGCAATTTTTCTCCTTTCCCCCCTGCTCCCTCCCCTTTCTAGCAGATAGTTCAATACATGTTAAATATGTAGAAATACATGTTAAATCTAATATGTGTATACATATTTATACAGTTATCTGGTTGTGTAAGAAAAATCTGATCAAGAATGAAGAAAAAAACTGAGAAAAATGCAAACAAATAACAACATAGAGAGTGAAAATGCTGTGTTATATTTCACCCTCTGTTCCCATTGTTCTCTTTCTGGGTATAAATGGTTCTCATCATCACTACACAAGGGAACTGGTTTGAATCATCTCAATATTGAAGAGAGCCACGTCCATCAGAATTGATCATCATATAGTCTTGTTGTTGCCATGTATAATGATCTCATGGTTCTGCACATTTCACTTTGCATCAGTTCATGTAGGTCTCTCCAAGCCTCACTGAAATCATTCTGCTGGTCATTCCTTAGAGAACTACCACTCATATACCACAACTTGTTCAGCTGTTCTTTAATTGATGGTCATCCAAACAGTTTCCAGTTTCTTGTCACTACAAAAAGGGCTGCCACAAACATTTTTGCACATGTTGGTCCCTTTCCCTCTTTTCAGATCCCTTTAGGATAAAATCCCAATAGAAACACTGCTGGATCAAAGGGTACTCACAGTGTGACAACTTTTTTAGCATAATTCCAAACTTTTCTAGAATGGTCGGTTCCAATAACAATGAATCAATGTCCCAGTTTTCCCACATCCCCTCCAACTTCGTCATTATTAGTTTTGTTTGTACAAAAAATTTTAACTTAATATAATCAAAATTATCTATTTTATAATCAGTAATGATCTCTAGTTCTTTGGTCACAAATTCTTTCTTCCTCCACAAATCTGGGAGGTAAACTATCATATGTTCTTATTATTTATTTATAATATCATTCTTTATATTTAGATCATGAACCCATTTTGACCTTATCTTGGTATATGGTATTAGATGTGGGTCTATGCCTACTTTTTGCCATACTAGTTTCTAATTTTCCCCAGCAGTTTTTTTCAAATAGTGAATTCTTATCCCAAATGATGGGGCTTTTTGGTTTGTCAAATAGTAGATTGTTTAGTCATCGGCTATTTTGTTCTGTGAACCTAATTTATACCACTGATCAGCTAGTCTATTTCTTAGCCAGTACCAAATGGTTTTGATGTCTGCTGCTTTATAATATAGTTTTAGGGCTGGTACAACTAGATCACCTTCATTTGCTTTTCTCTTCATTAATTCCTTTGAAATTATTTGCCTTTTGTTCTTCCAGATGAATTTTTTTGTTATTTTTTCTAGTTCAGTAAAATAGTTTTTGGGAGTCTGATTGGTACAGCACTAAATAAATAGATTAGTTTAGGGAGCATTGTCATCTTTATTATATTTGCTTGACATGTCTATGAGCACTTGATGTTTTTCCATTTGCTTAAATCTGATTTTGTTTGTAGAAAGTGTTTTGTAGTTTTGCTCATACAGTTACTGACTATTTCTTGGCAGTTAGATTTCCCAATGTTTTGTACAAACAAAACTAATGCAGAAAACATTAGTAGGGAACTAATAAACTTTGAAAATAGTTTTACATTCAAGAGTTCTGATAAAGGCTTCATTTCTAAAATATATAGATAATTGATTTATTTATTATATTTATATTTATTTGTTAAATTTATAAGAATTCAAGCCATTTTCCAATTGATAGATGGTCAAAAGTTATGAACAGACAATTTTCATATGAAGAAATGGAAACCATTTCTAATCACATGAAAAAGTGTTCTAAATCACTATTGATCAGAGAAATGTAAATTAAGGCAAATCTAAGATAGCACTACTCAACTCTCAGATTGGCTAAGATGACAGGAAAAGATAATTAAGAATGTTGGAGAGGGTGTGGGAAAAGTGTGATACTAATACATTCTTGGTAGAATTGTGAAAGGATCCAAACATTCTAGAAAGGAATTTGGAACTATGCCCAAAGAGGTATCAAACTGTGCATATCCTTTGATCCAGCAGTCTTTGTACTGGGCTTATATATCAAGGAGATCTTAAAGGAGAAAAGGGGACTCATATGTGCAAAAATGTTTATGGCAGCCCTTTTCTTGGTGGCAAGAAACTGGAAACTCAGTGAATGTCCATCATTTGGAGAATGGCTGAATAAGTTATAGTATATGAATGCTATGGAATATTATTGTTCTATATGAAATGTTTGGCAGGATGATTTTAGAGATGCCTGGAGAGATTTACTGATCCTAAGTGAAATGAGCAGAATCAAGAGATCATTGTCCATGGCAATAGCAAGAGTATACAATGATTAATTCTGATGGATGTGACTCTTAACAATGAGATGATTCAGACCAGTTACAATAATCTTGTGATGAAGAGAGCCATCTACACGCAGAGAGAGGCCTGTGGGAATTGAGTATGTTTCACAAAATAGCATTTTAACTCATTTTGTTGTTTTTTGCTTGAATTTTACTCTATTTCTCTTTTTTCCTGTTGGATTTAATTTTTCTTGTGCAAGATGATAATTGTATAAATATGTATGCATATATTGGACTTAACATATTTCTACCATGTATGATTATTTGACATATATGGGATGGGGTTTGGGGAATGGGGGGAGAAATTGGAGCACAAGGTTTTGCAAGGATTAATGTTGAGAAATTATCCATCCATATATTTTGAAAATAAAAAGCTTTAAGAAATAAAAAAAGAAAATGTAAGGGTGAAGGCAAAAAGATGTATAATTTTATTCATTGGGAACAGGAGTGGAATTTCTTAAAACATAACAGTAGATTTAACAAAAGGTGAAACAGGAAAGCCTGAAAATATGCAAAAGCCAGTAATAATAATTTTTAAAATTCTTATGTTCAAATTTAATAAAAATCCAATAAATTTTAAATATGAATAAGATAATCGATTAAAAATAAGTGTGGCTAATAAAAGAAACAAATCTGTCTATAATAAATACTATTTTTGGTGCTGATAATGATGATGCACATTTTTATTAATAGCTATTTATTTTCAAAATATATGCAAAGATAATTTTCATCCTTCACCTTTGAATAATCTTGTGTTCCAAATTTTTCTCCATTACTTTCCCCAAACTCCTTCCCTAGACAGCAAGTAATCCAATATATGTTAAACATGCGTAATTCTTCTATATGTAGTTCCACATTTATCATGCTGCACAAGGAAAATCAGATCAAAAAGGAAAAATAAGAACAAAAAACAAGCAAACAACAACAAAAAATGTGAAAATATTATTTTGTGATTCACAGTCATCCTCTTTTGGAAGCAGGTGACTCTCTCCATCACAACGCTATTGGAATTGGCCAAAATAATTTCATTGTTGAAAAGAGCAATTTCTATCAAATAATGAAATCTAGCTAAATAAAACTAAAATGAGACAATAATCATCTAAAAATTCAAGTTGCAATTCCAAATTCATAATACTTAAAGTATTTATGAACATAAAAATTTATAGAATAAAAAGCTACATCATTAATAACTACTTATAAAATTATTTAATCACAGTAATGATGATGGAAATACAAATCAAATAGCTCTGATGTAGTAATTCTCCATTTCATCATTTGTTTTAAAATTATTAAAAGTAATGAAATTCAATCTTAGTGAAGTTTTTACAAATCAGGTAAATGTATTCCCATTTGATAGATTTGCAAAATAAAGCAAGCTATCAGTAGATAGTAAAGGATACAAAACTTAGAATGATATTTGGTACAATGATGTATTTCTTTTTTATTGTAGCTTTTTATTTATAAGATATATGCATAAGTAATTTTTCAGCATTGACAATTGCAAAACCTTTTGTTTCAACTTTTCCCCTCCTTCCTTCAATACTTTCCCCCAGATGGCAGGTTGACTAATACGTGTTAAATATGTTAAAGTATAAGTTAAATACAATATATGTATACATGTCCAAACATTTATTTTGCTATACAAAAAGAATCAGACTTTGAAATGGTGTACAATTATCCTGTGAAGGAAATCAAAAACGCAGGCAGACAAAAATAGAGGGATTGGGAATTCTATGTAGTGGTTCATAGTCATCTCCCAGAGTTCTTTCCCTGGGTGTAGCTGATTCAGTTCATTACTGTTCTACAATAATGTATTTCTTTGGATATATCCTAAAAATGTTATAAAATAGAATAAGAATTGAAAATTTAAATTTTATTGTGGTATTATATATAATTTCCAATAATGAAACTCAATAAACAATAAAACTTTAAGCAACTTAACTGTGCAACAATATCAGTGCTTGTTTTAACATACAACAAAGCAATTGCATAGGGCAAATGAGTGAATTATAAGAAATTTTGGAAGTATTTTATGAATAATGCAAAAAAAAATCACTAAACAATGCAAAACAAAATTTTCCCATAAAAGTGAACATATTGTTTTCATAATATTAATCACTAATATTAAGTGCTGCATATTTGAAAGTCATTGTATTATGAGAGGAAAAGAATGAAAGTGAATGGCCAAAAGATCTGCATAGAAACTTGGGGACATAAAAAAAATCTCATGATTTTTTTATTAAAGCAACTTATTTAAAAAACAAAATTACTAAATTTAATTGATTGTGTGTATATTTAATATGGAGTTTTAAAATAAGACATTCAATTTAAAATTAAGTAGGGTTTTTTGAGAACTTACAATCACAAAATTAAGTTTTAGGGCTTATAACGTAAAAACTTTGGAGGCATAAAGATGGGGCCTGGAAATGGGGCTTAAGCCTATTTAAATTAAAGCTTTACCAGCCTGGAAATGAAGGATAGAATATTTTTTCCAGTTTACTTTAATGAAGAAAACTTGTATGTATGAGTGTTTCTAAAACAGCATTTATAAGCACATTATTTCTTCTGTTGTGAGAATGATAGCTGTGCTAATAAGGGCCCAGCAAGTGTCCTGAATGACTGCTTTATCAGTTGGATGGCTTTAATGGCTAGAGCATTTTCATTAACATTAATGCTGTCACCACAAAAGTCTCACATTGATTATGTGTACTGTGCTGGTTCTTAAAACTTCTTAAAGATATTCTAGTACAGACCTGACAAATTAGTTCCACCCAAGAGGAAATGTTGATTCATAGGCAATGTTATCTATATTATTTTCTATAATGTGAGTCCTAAAGATTTTTAGCATTTTTCATCAATAAAACTGTGAAGCTTCACACTAGCTTTTAGCATGTTAAAGCTTAGGCCAATAAAACAGTGACAAAAGCTGTAAAAACAAATGAGCATACATCTTTCATATATCTCTAAGGTTCCCAAAGATTGTTCAAGATGCCTACAACATGTAATCTGAATTAAGAAATGTTAATTGAGCACCTAGTATGTTTAAGATATTTTCCACTTTGCCTCTTAGAATTTCTACTTCATTTTTTCAGTCTTACCTCATGTCACCTCTTATCTACACAAAGCCTTTCAGAGCCTCTCCCACCACCACACACTAACATTTTTATTTTGTTACTTTGCATATATCTATATCTTTAGCATTGATATCTATCTCTATCTGTCACTCTTTCTACATATTTTTATTGATTTCTATTGGGTAAATCACTCATTGGGAATTAGATTTTTATTATTTCACATACATTTTGAAATTATAGTGACTAAAAAAATTTAAGAATTTGGCACTTAGAAGTGCTAAAATATCATCATATAATATTAAGAATTCAGTCTTTCTAAGAAAGGTTCAAGTAATATTTTATAGTATACCCACTTTTTGTAGAATATTCTTACACAATTAACAACATATCTTGTCAGAATTACTAATCTGGGTTCTAATATTGCCTTAGACAGCATTTTTGTGGTTCCATGGAAGATGCTTAAATTATTTGAGCCTCAGTTTCCTCATTTTTAAATTGAAGATCATGATGTATTTAGGTTACAGGGCTTCCATTCTATGTAAATAAAACATGATAGTGTATGTTCATCACTTAAAAAACAACTTAAAGTATTAAAAAATATGAACTATTACTATTTCCCCTAATAAGTTAACTATTTTGCTTAGTTCATGTTCATTCAAAGTAAGATACTGTCATAATTATGCTGATTCATGATGATAAAATCTTGTAATAAAAACATATTATATCATTTTATCTATTCATTAAACTCATTTTCTGAAAGATTACTACTCATCAACAGATCTAACATATAAAATCAGACTGGCCTTTCATTGCATCAGGATCATTATGTGAAATTATAAATGATAAAGGTGATGACTATGATGATGATGATAACATTTTATATTTACAACAGTCCTCTGTGGAAGGTATAATGATTATCACCATTTTGCAGATGAGGATACTGAAGTTCAGTGTTAATAGAAATAAGTATACAAGCTAGAATTTGAACTTGGGTCTTCATGATTCCCTGCCTAGCATTTTATATATACTATATCACACTTCCTCTCTGACACCCAAAGGCAACTTTTATCAGTGAAACACTTAACTGAACAGTAGTACGTTTGCTAGTTCCAAAAACAAATTTAATGGAAATAATTTGTTATGGCCTAATGAAAGATGATTTTATTCAACCATATTGGAAAATGTGGAGAACATATTTTATACTCAGAAATGTATGACTCTTCTTGAGGTACAAAATCACAACAGTCTAAGTCTATGAAAGTCCTACTGCAAAATTGGGTAACCTTTACCTTAATTACAAAATATATGTAGTTTTCCAGAAGGCTTATGGAAAACAATCCACAGAATTCAGTCACAGATCTCCAATGCAACAGCCTGCACAGGCACCTCATTTCCAAAAGTTTTGGCTTTTTACATATGCCATAATGGAATTGATTTTCTTTTAAATCATTAATAAAGTTTCTATTGTCTCTCTGTTCTGTGATCAATCATACTTTTGACTAATAAGAAAACAGCAAAGTCAAAGCAACGAACTTCAATTATGATTTTTTTCAGTCACCAATACAACCTACATTTGGTTCTTTTTATTTACAAAAAGACAAAACAAAGCAAAAGAAAATCCAGCATAAATTTGTGTCTCAGAAATAAAAGGGAATATCAGAAAACATGGATTAGTTTACAAGGGAAACTAACATTGCTGAAAGTGAAACTGAATGATCACAAAGAATGAATGACCAAACACTCTTTAAAGAATTTAATTTGAAACTGACATTTATGACATCCAAACTTATCTTAATTTAGAATATTTTAAGAAATTAAAGGAAATTGTGAGACATAATCTTCATGAAAACATAGCTTTTATTGTGAGATACTGTTCTTTTTTTTTTTTGTTTGTTTGTTTTTGTTTTTTGTTTTTTTTCTCCTCAAGCTCTGCCACAAACAGCAGTCTCTACATACATAGCCCCATGACCAAGGATTTTCCTAGGGCACTTCTCCCATTTGCTTCTTATAGGATCCAGTTCCATACTTGTTCACTTTGTGATCATTCTGAACTGTAATGGGATAAACCAGATTATTCCCTATTATGCCAAAGATCTTCCCAATTCTCAATTTGAATGGCCTCTGGGTTATTTTGGCCACTTTCCTACTTTTTTCTCTGTTCCCTGCACTTGTATGTGGCTCCTTCATGATGGATGTTTAGTAAATGTTACTGAATTATTAGTTGATGGACAATTATAAAACAAATCCAAAAAAGGTAACAAACAGTGACATTATATTGAATACAGACAGCATAGTATAAGAAACAAAATAATCTATTAGATATCAAAGTTTCAGTTCTTTCTCTAACATATTTGTTTTTTTTTTTTTTAAGTCATTTAAGTTTTTCTAGATTTTAGTTGCCTCATCTATAAAATACAAATAACACCTTGCCTGCTTGAAATCATAAGTCTGGATAAAATCCTGATATTTCTTTTAGATATAAAATCATCATTTATTTCCTACAGTTCTGTATTGAGCTTTCTTCTTTTCTCTAAATGCATTTTTTTCTTTCTTTTTTATTAATTTTATAATTATAAATTTTGACAGTACATAATGAGTACTTTTTTATGCATGAGTAATTTTTTTTATAACATTGTCCCTTGTATTCATTTTTCCAAATTTTCCCCTCCCTCCCTCTACTCCCTCCTCTAGATGACAGGCAATCCTATACATATTAAATGTGTTACAGTATAAACTAGATACAATATATGTGTGTAAATCCAATTTTCTTGTTGCACGTTGAGAATTGGATTCCAAAGGTATAAGTAACCTGAGTAGACAGTAGTGCTAACAGTTTACATTCAATTCCCAGTGTTCCTTCTCTGTGTGTAGCTGTTTCTGTCCATCATTGATCAACTGGAAGTGAGTTGGATCTTCTTTATGTTGAAGATATCCACTTCCATCAGAATACATCTTCATACAGCATTGTTGTTGAAGTATATAGCCCTTATATTGTCACTTTCTAAGTCTTTTCAATTCTATTTTTCCATCTTTCATATTTATTTCCTTTCAATTTACATGGCTATCTTAATTCATGTCCTTCATACTCAAAATATCACAATAACTTCCTAAATAAATTCTATTCTTCTTGTCTCTCACTCTGCCAATCTCCACAGGGCTTCTACAGTAGTTTTACTAAATCATAAGTCTGACCATGTCACTCCTCTACTTAAGGACCTTCAATGACTACCTATTACTTTTGGAATAAAATATAATCCACTCATCAAGGAATTTAAAGCCCTTTCCTACTTAATTCCAGTGTATCTTGGCATAGTTTTTCATATTAAATCCTGACAATATTCTCCAGCCTACTTTTCCTTTTCTGAATTCAGTTTTATGAGTGTTTTTTGCCTCTGTGATGTAGCTCAGACTATCATTTATTCCTGGAAAATACTCCCTCTTCACTTTTGTCTCAGAATCTTTATCTTGCTTAGATACCATCTGTTCATGAAAAGCTATCTTTATTATTCTAGTTAATGATTCTCTCTCTTACTTAAAATTACATTTTATGTTGTTTATACCTGGTATAATACAAGTACTTTTAGGGCAAAGGCTGTTTCTCTTTTATATTTGGGTTTCTCGTACCTAATACATTATTTGTTACATCCTATAATAGGATCTTAATAAATTCATATTGATTAATGCATAATATCTTCATTGCATAGTAAAATGAGAAGATCTCTGAGGGCAAAATTAGTCTTTCATTTTTTTTTTCATTCATGCCTAGAAGAGTGATGTGCACATAATTTTTCTTCTCAGTTCAATTATGTCTAATTCCTCACATATCTGCATTTGTGGTTTTCTTGGCAAAGATAGTAAAGTAATTTGGAAATTCCTTCTCCAGATCAGATCATTTTATAGAAGAGGAAACTGAGGCAAACATGGTTTAGTGACTTGACTAGGGCCACACATTATGCACATAGCAGTCACTAAATAAATACTTATTCCTTTGAATTATATTCAGATTCCATCTGTAATTCTATGATTACTTTACATATTCATTTAATATATATTTTGAAAATATAATGGGATCCATTTCATGTAGAAAGCCAGCAGAAATTAAAGCCCAGTTGTCTTGACATTACATCTCTCTTATCCAAGAGCATAGTGTCCTTCAAATAATAAAGAAAGAACATTAGCCCTTTTTAAAGATGACAGCTGAAAGCAGGGAAGACATACTGCATTGTGACTGGTAATTGCTCCTTAGGTTCAAAAGTCTGGTATAAATTTTGTCACTTAATGGGCCAATTAGTTTTTACACCAAGAAAATTTTCATTTATATGTACCCCTATTTCTGGACAAAATTTTAAATGAATTCCACTGGTCAAAAATTGACTAAGAAAGTATCACCTACTATTTCTCAGGATCAACCAATTGCTCCAGCCAGATCGGCCTGTTTACTTTTTTCTAAATAGTCTGATGCTAATTCATGCTCATATTGCTAAATGACCCCCTCCTTCCTTACCACCTGTTATATAATACAACCTACAGGGACTTCAACATGCAATACAAATTTTATCTTTATAAAGACTGCCCTGACTACTTGAACCCTGGGAACCTTTCTTTTATATGAAAATGTATTACCTTTATTGTCTATACCCTATCATTTAAAACTTGATTACATAGTCTGTAATTCTATAATTGTTTTGTGTATGTGGCTTGTCTCCCCAACTAGATTGTAAATTCCAGACACAACAATTATCCTGTATACTTTTCTGGTATAAACCCAGCATCTGCTAAATATCAGGAATTAAGATCTTAACAAGCATTTCTTAGTGAAGAAAGCAGAAATAGAAATAACATAGAAAATGACTACAATAGAATAAATGAAGACAACTCTAAAGGCAGATGAATTCTGATTAAATGTGAAGATAAAACTTGTTTTATAACATCAGATGACGATTTATATTGTCCTACTTTCAGAAAAGATGTGGAGGATTACCGGTGTAGAATGTAGCAACCTCAGTTGGATGTGATTCTTTGGCTAATTTATTTTTGCTGAATTATTTTGCTTTGTTACAAGGGTGATTTTAATGTGTGAGAATGTTTTGCAGAAATAACTGAAGTGAGAAAAGATATCATTAACAAAGCACATTTAAAAGCCCAAAGCATAAAAGAAATTTCAAAAATGATTGATAGATGATTGTCAAGACTGGCTCATTTACATGATCAGTGAAGATAAACTGTAACTGAAACAAAAAAAAATGTTTAAATGTTTAGAGTTGGAGAAATTGTAAAGTAACTTAAAACTTAGATAATCTTAAAAATACATAGCAGAGTTAAAAGGCAAAAGTCACATTTTTATCTTTTATTATAGCCTCATAGTATTTTTAAAAATAGCTTGACAGACATTTTTGAGCTTATTTTTTTCATCTGCTGAATTATAAAATATATTACTACCATGTACCATGTTTCAGGAAAATACACATTTGATTCTTAATTTTGCTTTTTTTTATATATGGGAAGATGGTAATTTCAGGTGACTTGATCTGGAATAAAGAAACATTCAATCAGCTGGTCATCACAGCAGAAACCTATGCAATTTCTGCCAGTATTCAGTGCCAACTTGAACTTGAAATTCCATTTTAAAAAAAGTGAGCAAGCACTACAATGGAATAACTGTAGACAAGTGAGATAACATTATAGTCACATCTCAGTTCAGTTTTAGCTTATTTTTCTTTCTAGAAAATTGCAAAGAATATTGTAGTTCTTATGGTACTATTCTAACATTTCACTTTATTATAATAATTTTCAAAGTTGCTAATTCAGCAAAAGTAAATTTGAGGGTAGAAAATATTGTAATTTTGAATACTAAAGTGTCCTTCAATAATTTAAGAGTTAACTTGGCCTAATGAATATGACAGATTATTAGAGTCTGAACATTTGGCTCTTATTAAATCTTTATTATTTCATTCATTTTTTTTCAGAAAGAATTGATTAAGTATCTTCTATGAACAAAGGAGGTCAGCAAGGTGGCTTGATGGACATATCAGGCCTGTAGATAGAAAGACTTATCTTTCTGAATTCAAATCTGGCCTCAGACACTTATTAGCTATGTGACCCTGGAGTAAACACTTAACCCTGTTTCCCTCAGTTTTCTCATCTTTAAAATGAACTGAAAAAAGAAATGGCAAACCACTCTATTATCATTGCCAAGGAAAATGGAATGGCAAAGATTGAGATACAATTTAACAGCAAACAAGCTTTTCATTAGGGATTGGGTAAGGGAGTATAAAAGAAATAAACTATTTCTTGAAATTTTAATCTAGAAGAGAATACCTTGATAATACTATCCAGGAATTTGTAACCAACAGTGCTAAGACACCTGTTTATAGATTTAAAGGAGTCCATGAATTTGGATGAGATTTTACACACACACACACACACACACACACACACACACACATATATATATATATATATATATATATATATATATACATATATATATATATATATATATATATATATATATAATTTCAGCATTTCCCATTTTTTTATTTATTTAACTTAGTTAAAACTTTATTCTAAGAAAGGGCCCATAATGTTTGATCAGACTTCCAAAGGGGTCTATCATACTAACATAAGTTAGGATCCTTGAACTTGGTTTACAAATGAAATGATGAAGACAAAAGTCAGAGAAAGAAATAAGCACATTGAAGCAACATGATGTTAAAAATATGGCCCTCCAAACTCTTCTTTTATTGTTTTTGACACTATATTATTAAGTCATCTCTTATGTAATCCTTGAGAATGGAACTGAGGAAGCAAACAAAGACACAGGAAATAGACAATTGAGGGTTAAATTGTATTATACTAATTAAAGAATAAAAATCCAGAATAGGAAATATGTCCAGGAGTCAGAGTTTGTTTAGAGAAGTAGAGCCAGTCCTTGGGGGATGAGGCTTCAGATGGCCTTAAGAGATATTTATCTGCATCAGAGAATCACAGAATTGTAAAATTGGGAGGATTCCAAGTGACCATCTAGACCAATCAGTATCTGAAAAAGAATGCTCTCCTTTGCTAACTTTCCATTTTATATATCTTCACAGAACATCCTACAGTAAGATAAGTAGAAACATTGTGACCAACAATGAATGGGATGTATAAATTTAGTAACCTGGATACCAGCATTTTACAGGGCAAAGAAGACATTCTCCAATCTCAAGTTCCCAATAATGTAAAACCTTGTCGTCTGCTAAATGCAAACTAACAATTTTTTTTAAAATCCATGCAGGCTTGTTTTAAGGGCAGTTAGGTGGCCTGGAACTATGAAAACATCTTTCCAAATAAAAATCCAGCCTCAGATGCTTACTAGCTATATCACCCTGGGTAAGCCATTAACCCTATTTGCCTTAATATACACATTTTAAAATAAACTTCCAGAAGGAGAAGGTAGACTATGTGGTATGTAGACTATGTGGTATCCTTGACAAGAAAATTTCAACTGGGGACAGTTAGAAACTATTGAAGAGCAAAATCCAAAATAAGAACACATAAGGTAAAAGTTAGCATGTAAAAGACTGCCAATGACACCGAATGTTTTTATAGAGAAGCAGATTGACTGGAAACATCAATATCTGATAGGGATGCTACATGCAAGTACCACATGCTAGTTTTCTGGAGGCCTTCCTTTCTCCTTGATTCCCGAGAACTCTTGTCTGAATGTCTCCAGCCAGCACAGAAGTCAAAGTGGGAATGAATCTGAATCTGCCTCTAAGAGTGTGGAATTGTGGGTTTCTGCTTTGTGAATCTCCCAGAAGTCAATCCTAGTTGTGAATCTCCTGGAAGTCCCCTGAAGTTCTCTCCCAGATTTCTCCTTGGCCATCAATCTCCTTGATTGAATCCTGATTCTGAATCTCCTCCCAGAGAGTGGAATTGTCCTATTATATCCTCTCTAAAGGTGTGAAGTCTAATGTGTGAACCAATGAGTGAACTCTTTTAAAGGTTTGAACTCCTAAAGGTGTGAACCAAGTACATTACCTTGTCTCAAGTTCTGGCCCATAACAGTTGTACATCAACCATATCTGCCAATTTCTTTAGTGCTTATATTTCATCTGAACATGGTGACTTCAATTTTGATAAGAACAGAAAGGTGCCGTCTAAGTGTTTCCTCCCTTAACTTAGGTTTCTAGTTCCTCAGGGAGATTTTTACTTGAAAATTAAAAGTTAAGAAAAGTAAAAGTTGAATAGTCGATTCTTCTTCACATTGTTCATTATCATCAGCCCTCAACAATAGAGACCTATTCTATTTTCCCCCCATCTTTATGGAATGAGTCATTTTGGAAGACAAGAAGAAAAGCAAGAATTGAATAATAGATCTTTCTTATCATTAAGCATTACCATTATTCATCTACTATAAGCAGTATATTCATTTATTCTTTGATCCAATTCTTTTCTCCAATTTTGAGAAAAACAAATTTCAGGTCACTTTTATAAAACCATGATGAAGAGTGGTCTTTCTGCCTGCACTCTGCTGTCTTAACTCTCAATCTCATCAATCATTTTGGAAGCAGCTCTAGTCACTAGTAAATGAATCAGAAGTTACCTTTGTCCTTCAAGCAAAGTGCTAAAAAAGATTTTTTAATGTTTAGCAGTCACACTTGGACTCACACAAACTTCTAAGCTTAATCTGAATTACTAACCTTTTCTCTATTACTTTTCTAAGTTTAGGCAATCAAAAAAATGAAATGTAGCTAAAATTTGTGGTGTAAATCAATTTGTGATGTATAAATACAATGAAAAATTTTAAAGTGGCTCTTTTAAGCTTGTAGTGAGCTGGTTCCCATAAATTTCTGCCTATCCCCAAATCCTCTAGTCTTTATACTTCTTTGAATGCTTGGTAAAAATTTTCTTTAAGATCTAAAGACCTTTCTCCCACTTGAAATTTCATTATTTACTTATCACAATCTGACCAATCTCAAACTAGCAAAACTTCTGCCTTCTTATAAAGACATTCCATAAACAGCCTCACTTCAACAAGCAGTGTTATTAGTTGTCTTCATAATGTAGAGATATATAATGCCATGAATTTCTTGTAATTGAGTTTCATTCAATGCATTATAAAAATTCAATAGATATGTATTTCATTATCCTCACAGATTCTCCCTCCTCCATATTGATATAATATAAAACAAGACTGTTATATAACTTATTATAGAACCTCAGTTATTAGGAAGACTGAGAAACTCATCAATTCAGGGACTTTTTGGTAAATCTTTACATGTTTAAAATATGATTCTTTTTTTCCTACTATTTTCTTTTATTTTCTAGATGGCAATAGGACTTAAATCCTTCATTTTCATTCAACAAGTATTTGTAAAGCTCCTATTTTCCATCAGTTACTGCACTAAACATTGGAGACACAATAAAAAAGTTTAGACAGACTTGCCCTCAAGAAGCTTATATTCTGACTTAGGAAATGACATGTACATATATAAATATATTCAGAAAATCTTTATACATGTATGTGTATATACATAGATATTCATGTTTTCTTACAAAGTGTTTTTGGGAGGAAGAGAATGAACAGCTGGGAAATCTAACATGCCCAAGGAAAATTGCTAAACCTGCATTTTGAAGGAAACCGTGGATTCCAAAAGGAAAAACTGAGGAGGTAGAAAATTCCAGATCTATAGAGGAGTCAGCAGAAAGATGTGGAAATGGGAGGTAGAATATAATTTCTAAAGCACATCTAGTGTGTGAGTATATATATATATATATATATATATATATATATATATATATATATATATATATATATATATATATATATATACAGAGAGAGAGAGAGAATATAGATTATCTGGCATATGTATAATATATTAAAAAGATAGGAAGATATAATATTGTAAAAAAAAGATTTCAATGACAAATAAAAAGTGTATATTTTGTCCTTGAGAATGTAGTCAATTTCCTTAGTGTCTAGTCAATCTCATTATTGAAGTTGATCTTTTTGTCAGTTGTGTTTATCATTTTCTATTTGTTAAATATATGTAAACCAAGTTTATTTCTCCAAACTAGAGTATAATCTTCTCAGTTATGATATCCCTAACTGAACTTAACATTATGCTGAATAGAAAGTAGGTTCCTGCCTTACCCTTTGAAAAACATTATTCTAGGTCAATTGCTTTGATGGGGGATGGTTCCATAACTGAGGGAAAAATTGGTAGCTTTTTTTTTTCTTCCCTTTTGAATCATAGCAAGAATTTTACTTTCCACACATAGTAATTTTACAAATTTAGCTTCCCTGACATAATTAAGTAATAATTTTATTCATGCAAATGATGAAAAATTTCAGCACACCATATGTCTTTTGTTTAACTGTAAGACCTAATTCCACAGGGGCAATTATAACTATTTTACGTTTCTCTATTTATAAACTGTATCAGAAAATTTGAGTTGAATCAGTGTTTATGTTCTACTGGAGATAACTCACACAGTCTATATTCTAAGCAGACTGCTGCTGTTTACCCTTCAAAGAGGACCAGTACCATCACAGGTAATGTCTTGACTTGCATAGGAATTGGATTTGTTAAGCAGAATTACATGTCATCAACCTCACTTTCCCTTCCAGAGTCATTGAAGTTCTATAGGACAAAAATTAAGATGACTGGCTTTGGCCCAGGATAGAGTGAATGACCTGGGTATCTTTGATGCCTGATGAAGCTCTAAGCTCTTCACAACTCTTGTTTCACAAACCTTCATGGCCATTTGAACAGATTGTTCTCATTTTTCCATTCTGTTATGGGAGAAGTTTTTCACATGGTTAGGGAAAACAGACTCTGCAGATAATTATTTCTCATAGATGTTCTGAACTTTCCAATATCTGTACCATTGCTCATAGTATTTCCAATGATCCTTTAGCTCTGCTTATTTTAATATTAACCATCAGTTAAAACTCAATGCAAATACCACCTGCTCCTAAATGCCTTATCTGATCTGCAGAGTTGGTTATTTCTTCACTCTCATATGAGACTTTCTCTCTATTTTACATACTTATCAAAACTGCAGTTATATCTGTGCATTAGCACCCTGGACACCTCAGAATCAACTGGACTTAGGATAAGCAAAAGCCTATATTCTTGGTCTCTAGCAGCAGAAGCCAAGGTGGAATGCATGTGTAGGATCTCTGCAACCTCACTTCCTTGCCTCCCGCCTAGAGTCAGTCTGGCTAGTCTCAGTCCACCTCCTAGTTCCTCCCACACTTTTGTGTACATCAAACAATTGGGCCAGCACAGGATAGTGGGAAGGGCCAATTTCCAAGCATATTCTTATAGAGTATTGTCCAATTGGTAATTAGCCTCAAATGCTCAATTGTCCAACCTCAGTGAATTGACTCGAGTTTCAGCCCTTTACATCTCCCACTTTCTTTTGTTTTAGAACACAGGTGGTCACACCATCCCTGATTTCTTAGGGAGGTGAGAATCCCAAAAAGGAGGTGATCACATCCTCCCTGACTTTTCAGGAAGGGAGATGAAAACACTAAAAAGGAGATGATCATGCCCTCCCTGAATCTCAGGAAGGGAGATGAAAAGCACCAAAGGGAAGTGGGGATTGCAAGTGAGTGTCTGGGCTGAAGGGTCTTATTAGAAACAGGTATACAAAAACCCATCAGCATGGGAGGTATTACACAAGTACATAGCAATAAGGCACAGGCTATTAATGATGACTCTCCCCACAGCCAATGCAGGCTCAATGTGATGTAACAAACATGAATTATACATGCAAGTAGTGATATAACAAACAATATAAATCAACATGGTGTTGTGAAAGATTTCCAGAAGTCCTAGAAGGAGGGTATATAAACAACAGTCACACATACACCTTCTTTAGCAGCCAATAGATAGTCCAAAACCAATCTATTGTCCATTGCTTCACATGTGAGGGAATTCAATGATGCTTGTAAGTTTTTGAAGTCCTGCAACAGTTTTTTTATGTGTTAGGGAATCCAATGATTCCTGCAGATTTTGAAATCCTGCAACAGTTTTATCATTTCTCAGAGAATCCAATGATTCCTGAGGGTTTTGAAGTCCTACAATTCTCGATGTCCATGAGTCAAATGCCATAACTGCCATGCTTTTTCAGTGGTGAGAACAGTCAGAAATGGAACCACCCAATGTTTCTTGGGTCTTCTCCTTTGTTTCAAGGGTCTGGTCTATCTCTCTCCGATGAACAAGGTGAATATGGCTTGATGGCACCCATCTGATTCCTTTTCCATCTGTAGAGATCTGTAGAGAGAACCCTCTCCTCTAAGCAGTTAACCTATCTGGTCCCTTCCATTCCCCACTTTCTGGGTCTCTCCACATCACCTGACAATTACCTGAAGATAGTGGAGATGCTTGCACTGGACACTGCCCTTCTAGTGGGTTCTAAAACCTGTCTGCCAGAGCCAGTGCATCTTTGTCAAAAATCAAAAGTTAATAGTATAAAGAGCTAAATTTAGAAGTTTTCTAGGGTTACCTGTAACTCCCCCTTTTTTTGTTTTTGGAGGAGCATCTTAATGTCTCTGTTTCACCTCTCTATTATTGCCTGTCCTTGAGGATTAAAAGGTATGCCAGTGGTATATTAAATCTTATATTGTGCACAAAAGTGTGCAGAATGTTTAGAAGTATATACAGGTCCATTTTCTGTTTTTATTGCTTGTGGCACACCCATAATTGCAAATGCTTGTATAAGGAATTCAGTGACCACTCAGGCTTTCTCTTTTGCTGCTGGTATTGCAAAAGTGAATCCTGAAAAAGTATCTACCACAACATGGATAAAAGACAGATGACCAAAAGATTTGTAATGGGTCACATCCATTTGCTAAATTTCATTAGGTCTCAAACCACAAGAGTTCTTCCCTGGAGGGAGTGTGGGAGCATGGAAAGGAATGCAAGCTGTACAGGTTTTTACTATGCTCCTAACTTTGTCTCTTGTTATTCCAAATTGTAAACATAAAGCTCAAGCAGCCTGATGATATTTAAAATGAGATTCTTGGGCTTCTTGAAATAAAGGAGCATTGGCCAACATGGTTAGAAGGCCATCTGCCTTTGAATTACCATCAAAAATAGGACCTGGAAGTCCACTATGAGAGTGGACATGCAAGATATAAATCTTACCTGGATGCTTTCTCACTTGCTCTGAAGTTCCTTAAAGAGCTGATATATATTAGAGGCTACAAATTTTATCTGGGCTGTGGCAATTTTTGCACCACACCTACCTAATAGGCTGAATCTGATATTATATTTATATCTCCTGGATAATAAGTAAGAGCTAGAATGATTGAATACAACCCATTCTGCTAAGTGGACTGAAAAGGAGTCTGACTCCTCTCTTTATAGTTAAGTCATGAGAGTATACAGTGCAAATATTATGTTTTGATGCATTTGTAAAGATAGTTGGTCCTTTAAGAGGAATTTTAGAAATCTTTTCTTCAAGAATCCATTGCCAATTATGGAATAGTCTGATTATCTTTAATGGGTACCCGTATGTAAAATTTGGAGCCGTGGCTAATAAAATTTGCCACTCTGGATTGATTTCACAGCATACATTAATTTGTGCATTGGTATAAAAGGTTTATATCTTGCTGGTTTTATCCCAGATAATTGTACTGCTTGCTTAATGACCTTTAATAAATTCTAGCCACAAGCACTGAATAAGGAGTAAGCCTTTGTTCTGGTTGTGCTGGGAGGTTCACCCACTCTATCACACTGTCTCCTTGATGAAAGACTGCAGTGGGTGTTCCTTGTATGGAAAAAACCTGATATTTCCAAGGGTTTTTGAGTGACTCTTTCAACCACATTGAATAAAGCCAGTTCAACTTCTCTTAAAGCCTCTTGAGCTTCTTTTGTAAGCTGTCATGGTGAGTTTAAAGCACTGTCTCCCCATAAAATGTAATATAATGGTTGCAATTGATAGGTAGTCAAGCCTAACACTGGACGCATCCTATGGATATTTCCTATCAATTTCTGAAAGTCATTTAAGGTGTTTAGCTTCTCTGTTCTTAAGGAAAGTTTTTGTACTGTAAGCACCTTAGGGTATACTTCATATCCTAAATATTGAAAAGGAGCACGTCTTTGAATTTTTTCTGGAGTTATGTGCAATTTGTAGTTCCTTAGTGTAGTAGTAGTGGTCTTTTGTAGACATGCTTCTAACATTTTTTCCTCAAGTGCACATCCCAATATATCATCCATGTAATATAATCACATTACTTTTGGAAATGTTTTTCTTACTGGAGTAAGAGCAGCAACAACATATATTTGACACATAGTAGGGCTGTTTTTCATTCCTTGTGGCAAAACTGACCATTCATATCTTTTATAAGGTTCAGCTAAGTTAATGCTGGGCACTGAAAAGGCAAATCTTTTCACATCCTCCTTATCTAGAGGGATAGAATAGAAACAATCCTTAATGTCTATAACCCAAAGAGTCCATTCTCTAGGCAATTGAGTAGGATATGGAAGTCCAGACTGAAGAGTTCCCATCATTTCCATCTGTTCATTTACCTTTTTTAAATCATTCAACATCCTTCATTTTCCAGATTTCTTTCTTACAACAAATACTGGGGAATTCCAGGGACTTAGAGAAGGTTATAAGTGTACTTGGTCAAGTTGCTCCTTACTATATCTAATAAGGCCTGAATTTTATTGTTACCTAAGGGACACTGTTCTATCCACACTGGTCTATCAATTTTCCATTGGACAGGAACAGGGGAAAGTGTTGGCAGGCCTTTAACAGCAGCCCTGCCTAAAAAACGGAAGTACTCATTCTTAACCCTAATTGTAAAATGTCTCTTCCCTACAGATTGATGGGGATTTTTTCAACTATAAAAGGAGTAAAAACTCCTGTTTTACCTTCAAAAGTACATCTCAAAGAGGTAGCACTAACTTTAGCTGCTATTGATCCTCCTACGCCAGACATGTGGGTGTCTGCCTTAAACTTTGGGCAGTGACTGGGCTAGTTGGCACCTCTAATGACTGTATGATCTGCACCTATATCTACCAATCCTTCTAATGGTATGCCATTTATATAGACAGTGAGCATAGGTTGGTCAGCTGTCGTGGCTGTTGTGCAGTATATTCTTGGATTTTGTTTCTTGGAGTCAGAATCTGGGTAACTATCACCAGATTGCTTATTAGGAGTCTGTATCAATAAACCTGATGCTATTACTTCTCCTGGCTGATAAATAACACATTGTCTACCTGTATTAGTGACTGGGATATTATCTACACATTAACCAGTTTCCCACATCAGTGTATGGATGGACACTGTTTTGTAAGTACACTCAGGATCTGAAATGGTCACGCCAACTGTGCTTGGAGGCAAAGGATCCATAGGCTAAAGAGAAACAGATTTCACCTCTCCATGGATTTCACCATGCCCTTCAACATGCTCTTCATCCTCACTTAACTCCACCTCTCCTCAGTTTTCCCAGCTGCATACAACTCTATCCTCCCCAATTGTAATCCCTTTCTCCCATCAGATGGCTTCCTGGCTGATTGGTCATGTCTGGGTACTGAACTTCTAGGCACTCTCTGGGTATAGCATTGACTGCCATCATGCCTCAAGTATTTTTTGTCTTGGGCCCTGGGGCTGGGCCCCCCATCCCATTTCCCTGAATCATTCTACATTCTGATGTCCAATGGAACCCTCTGTTGCATTTTGCCCATGGTGTATTGAGTCTTGTTCTCCCACCCTGTTTTCTCACTCTGCCTCTATGCCGACATTTAGCTTTCAGATTCCCACTTTGAAAACATTGACATGTCTGTCAAGAAGTTCCTTGCCAAAAGGCACCCTGTCTTCCCATGTTAGGATCTTGGGAAGTTTGCATCATAGCCTGGTTATAAAAGGTATTTGTGCCCACTGTTGCACAGTGTCTTATGATCTCCTCTAAAGGAGCATCCTAGCATAGTCCCAGTATAATCCTTCTGCAAACCTCATTAACATTTATTTTCTTTAGCAAGCTGCCTTATCATAATTTCTGTTACTGCATTTTCACCAATAGTTTGTATGACAGCTGTCTGCAAACATCCCACCAAATCAACAAAGGATTCATTGCCCCTTGTGAAATTTTTGTGAAGGCCTCACCCTTGTCATTTTTACCAGGGAGAAAAGTCCATGCTTTGATAGCAGCAGAAGCAATTTTCTCATATGCTTCTATAGGGTAATTAATCTATACTGAAATTTCTGCATAACAACCTACACCTGTTAGCTGGTCATAGGTGATTGAAGGATTAACTCCACTATGACTATTTTGTTGGTATTATATTCAGAAAGCCACAACAAGTTTTGTTCATGTTCTAAGCATGTCCTTGCTATAGATTTCCAGTCCCTAGGGGTTAAGACTTCATAAGCCAAATTCTGTAATAACATCTTAATATAAGCTGATATATCCCCTTAAAGAGTGCAAGTCTTTTTCAGGTCTTTGAGGATTTCTAAATCAAAAGGAGTGGTATCTTCTACTTTTTTGACCTGAAGATACTGTTGAATCACCGGATACATATTGAGTTTCAAATCAGCTAAATATTGCCCTTCTTCTGTGGCTTTAAATAGTGCCTTTTGCAATCTAGTCATAGGAGGGAGTGATTGCTGGGGGGGAGGTTCTGGTGATATCACTGCCCCTTCCACTCCTCCTGCTCCCTCCATCCCTGAAGGTGAAGTTGATGTGGGCGTGTCAAGAACCAGTTCTGGTTTAGGCAGGATTGAAGCTGCCTGGTCAGAGCCAGAATCACCACGCCCTTCACCATGCCCTTCATCCTCACTTAACTACATATGCCCTTTAGTGATATTGCTATTAATCTGTTCATTGGCTTTCTTTTTCCTCACACTTCCTCATCTGGCTGTTCTTAAATTTTTTTCTTTTTCCTGTAACTTGCAGGATTCTTTAAGGCCAATTGCATTATGTTGTACACATAGAATGTTTCCTTAGAAATTGAATGAGGATCTTTATTATTGTAGTATTCACATAATTGTTGTCCTACCAGCTTCCAATTATCTTGCCCTATTTCTTCTTCCTTTAAGAACCAAGGGGACATGCATTCTAATGTACACAAGAGTTTAGTGATCTGTAACCAAGTTATAATTAAACCTTGTCCCTTGATCATCTTAAGCATGCTTTCTCAGGGTGGGGGTGGGGGTGGGGCTGGAGGAGAATTTTTTCCTAACATCTGCCCCATTTCAGCTAGAAAAGATTACTAGTTTAGACCTTAACAAAGTAAGTTACCTGTTTGTCTATTAAAATACTCACCCTATTTCCTGGCCCCCAAGGGATTCTTCAGTGAAATTAGGGTCCTTGCTCCACATAGGACACCAAATGTGATGACCACATTAGCACCCTGGACACCTCAGAATCAGCTGGAGTCAGGATAAGCAAAAGTCTTTATTCTTGGTCTCTAGCAGCAGAAACCAAGGGGGAATGGACACATAGGATCTCTGCAACCTCACCTCCTCTTCTCCTACCCAGAGTCAGTCTGGCTAATCTCACTACACCTCCTAGTTACTCCCACAATTCTCTGTATACACCAAATGATTAGGCCAGAATAGGATAGTGGGAAGGGTCATTTTCCAAGCAAATTCTAAGTATTGTCCAATCAGTAATTAGCCTCAAGTGTTCCATTGTCCAACCTCATTGCATTGACTCAAGAGTTTCAGCCATTCACAAAAGAAGACTGTACAAAAGAATATATCTTTTCTAATGTTTTATCTCTTTAATGAATGAGAAAATAGAAATGATTTATAACAGAATTCTGTAAATAGTAATATTAATGTTGTTGATGATGATGGTGGTAGTGGTGGTGATAATGGTGATAAACTCTTAGAAAAACTGGAAATCAGACTGGCAGAAATTAGGTTTAGATTTACTGAGCTTATGAAATTCCACACTAAATTCTAAATGACATAGGATTTCAATATCAAAGCTAGCACAATTTTTAAACATGTTAAGTAAGTAATTCATACTATTTTTTATAATTGTGTGTACTGGACAAACTTTCATCCTAAAGATAAATATGCAAGATGCAAGAAGTAAAAAATAACTTTTAATGAAATTGAAACACTCCTGCTTAAACAAAATTGATGCATCTGGGATAAATAGGAAAAGTGACTAAGAAATAAATCTTTGTGTTAAATGTATGAAAAACATTTTTGATATAAGGGTTTCATATAAGTTATATGGTCAATTAATGTCTTTATATGAATATGTGCATATATGTATGCATACAATTTTTTTCCAGGAACTTTCACAAGAATACATTCCTGGGAAATTTGTGGTTTTATTTTATGAAAATTATATTAATTTTAGATAATAAATAACCATGTTACAAAACCAAAAAATATTTTCCAAATATAAATATGCTAAGGAGAATGTAAACCTCCCAAGGAATAATAACAAATTCTTAACAATCATATAGAATAATGTTCTAAATCACCAATAATAAAATAATCTCAAATCAAAACCACCTGACACACTAAAAACTAGAAAAGATGACAAAATATATGAGTGTTGAAGAGGCTGAGGAGAGCTATTCCCGCTAATGGATTGTGAACAGAGATGTAAATCATTTTGGAAATCAATTTGAATTGTACAAATAAAATGACTAAATGAGCATATCTGTTGACTCAGAGAGTCTACTACTAAACTTATATCTTAAGGAATGTATTGATGTGAAGAAAATCCACGTATTTATTAAAATATTTATAACAGTACTTTTGTGGTTACAAAGAATTAAAAATAAGACATGCTAATTTTATTAAGTAACAGTTAAATAAATTGTGTATATGACTACAATGGGATATTATTATATTATGAGAAATTATGAGCACAATGAATACATAGAAGCATAGAAATATATGTTATTTAATTCAGAGTGAAATAAGCAGAGTCAAGAAAACTATATATATATATATATATAATATATGTAACAATGAAAATAAAAAATGCTCTCTATGAAGGGGTAAGGAAAGGTATACTGTAATATTTTTTGCATGTTTAGAAAAAACATAAAATATTTTAATAAGTTTGTCTCAAAGATCACAGAAATGTTTTATACATGATTGATGATTAAGAGGTCTACATTGAATTGAGTTTCATTGAATGAAATTGCATTTGATTTAATTCAATCATAGCATCTATTTTTACTGGGCTTATCATACAATTTGAAGATAAGGACATTTCCAGGTTCATTCTAGAATTATTTTATTCAGTGAAACTCTCTCAGTCTGGATTAATCAGTTTTTAAGGTCCATGTGGACGTTTTCCCAATCACTAATTCCCTTTCCTTCTGAAGATAGGTATGTGGGGCAACAAAAGAAAAGTAATATTTCTAGAATATTTTTTCTAAATGCCTTTCTTTTTTACAATAATAACTAATATTAATTCTTCCTTAGTAAATTTAAAGAATTCATTTATCTCTTTTCCCCCTCCATAAACCTCTTTTTGATTAGATAAATGCAGTAACAAATTTTAAATTGGATTTTGATGACAAGATTTGGACATAATCAAGCTCTGAATTTGCCCAAGTCTGTACCATTGCTCAAACTATTTCCCATGACCCTTAATCTCTTTTTTGTACAGAAGAAATTCACATTTTTAGGCAGTAAGGATCTCTAATAAAAACAACAGTGTGAAGCAGAAATATTTTTTAAAAATACATAATTAGCTAATTGACTTTGACTGGGTTGAATTAATTACAATTGAGAGAACCAACAGTCAGAGATGCTATATTACTTAGACTAATGAGGTTCTTGAAAGTGCTTTTGTCTGTTTTTACTACTCTACGCAATGTTAAGAGACACTTTAAACATTATCCTTCTTGAGAGGCACCACTATTTGTGACTGTAGTTATTCACTTAAGTATATGAACAACTGAATTCCCAAAAAACATTTTAATTAAAAAACCTAGAGAAAGACCTCCTTAATCCTGGTCATGGTTTTACTAATTTTATGATGTTGCAATGCAATTTTCTTTCCACTTATTATCTCTCCCACAAAACTTCAGTAGAATTTAAGTAACTTGAGGACAGGTAATGTTTTATTTTTGCTTTGGCATCAATACAGTACCTTCAACATTTCTTTAAAAAATATTCCAACAAACTTGTGATAATCGGCATGGAATCAGACCTTTGGTCTTTTTAGTTTAAAAAACTCAAAATGAAAAAAACCTTTAGTCCTTTCTCTGCAGTTCCTAATATAGAAGAGTTGTCTGTTGAGAAGTTAAGTAAATTGCATAAAGTTTATATAGAAAAAGATTTAAATTTTTTTCTATTAATATTTTAATATTTAATTTTTATTTATTTAACATATTAAAATTAATTTAATATTATTTTAAGAACATACTACTACCTTACATTTCCCTATTTTTTTCATTACAGAAAAAGTACAAAAGAAAAGGAAATTTTTAAACATAAAGATTTCATCAAAACAAATCAGCAATATCTGACAGTATTTACAGCTGTTTGAAGTAGACTCCCAGTTCTGCAAAGAAAGAAGGCAGAAAAGGTTTTTCTTCTCTGTTTCAGAAAAAACAAATTATTATTATAATTGTAATTTGAAGCAATTTTCAATCCATTGAAAATAATGATAGTTAGCTGAGAGATTGATAATGAAAGAGCATATGCAAATTTTAGTTAAAAATAAAACAATCTTAAAGAATTTTAATTTTAAACTTTTAAAATGCAATAACAAAGCAAGGAATACATAAAAAGTCTAAATAAAAATAAAAGTAAAGTGTTCAGAATTGAAGGAAAAATAGGTAAAATGGAAAACATTACAGAATTGATAAATAAAATTTAAAAGGTAGATCATGTGAAAAAAATGGAAAAAAATCAATAATCCTTTAATTAATTTGATGAAATCATACATGGAGAAAAATCAAAATATGTAATGAAAATGAGGAAAAATGCAACAAATATAAAATGAATAAAAAAAATAATTGTTATATACAAATGCTAGCAAAATTGAGACTTTTAAAACAAATGCAACATTTAAAAATATGAACTACCAAAAGTTGACATAAACAGGAAGCAGAAAATTTTAACAGTCTAAATTTGGAAATGACTTAGCCACAAAGGAATTATCAAAGGGAAAAATTAATATGCTAATCCTCATGGATTTACAAATGAATTCTGTCAAAAGTTCCAAAATAATTAGAAGGTATCCAACAAGGAAGACTTACAGACTGGTTCACAAATTAATATTGTTAAACACATTTTGTATTAAAAGTTGTCAAATTATAGTACACACAAAAACATTCATTATGATCAAGTTAGATGCTTTACTAAACATGAGAAAAAGAGTCAGAACTGGAAACATAAATTTTAAAATGCAAGAATTGCGATAAAGGCCTCACTTCTAAAAAAAAAAAAATATATATATATATATATATATATATATATATATATATACAGAGAGAGAGAGAGAGAGAGAGAGAGAGAAAATTGACCCAAATTTACAAAATTCAAGCCATACTTCAGTTGATAAGTGGTCAAAGAATATGAAGAGACAATTTTCAGATTGCAAAATTGAAACCATTTCTAGTAATATGAAAAATGTTCTAAATCACTATTAATTAGAGATCTACATCTCTACAATTTCTATAAACTCTACAATCTACACACTACCACCACACACCTCTGAGATTGACTAAGATGACAGGAAAAGATAATGACAAATGTTGGAGGGGATGTGGGAAAACTGAAATACTGGAGTTGTGAAATGATTCAACCATTCTGGATAACAATTTGAAACTAAGCCCAAAGAGCTATCAAACTGTGCATACCCTTTGATTCAGCAAGTCTCTACTGGGGCCGTATCCCAAAGATATCATAAAGGAGGGAAAGGGACACACATGAGCAAAAATATGTGTGGCAGTCCTTTTGTAATGGCAAAAAACTGGAAATTAAGGGGATATTCATCAGTTGGAGAATGCCTGAATAAATTATGTAATGAGAACATTATGGAATATTATTTTTCTATAAGGAATTATCAGCAAGATGATTTCAGAGAATCCTGGAAAGACTTACACGAACTGATGCTAAGCAAAGTGAGTGTAACTAGGAGGTCATTGTACATGCAACAGCAATATTATATGATGATCAGTTTTGAAAAAATGTGTCTCTTTTCAACAAAAAGATAATCCAGACCAGTTTCAATGGTCTTGTGATGAAGAGAGCCATCTTCACCCAAAGAGAGGATTGTAGGAACCAAGTGTGGATCATAACATAGTATTTTTACTCTTTTTGTCATTGTTTTTTGCATTTTGTCTTCTTTTTTATTTTTTCTTTTTTGACCTATTTTTTCATGTGCAGCATGATAATTGTGGAAATATGAATAGAAGAATTGCACATGTTTAACATATATTGGACTATTTGCCATAAAAAGGAAGGAGCAATGAGAAGAGAGGGAATAAAATCTGGAACACAAAGATTTGCAAGGGTGAATGTTGAATATTATCCATGTATATGTTTTGAAAATAAAAAAGTTTTAATAAAAATAAAATATTTTTATTTTCAAAATACATGCAAAGATAATTTAACATGTGTAGTTCTTCTATGATATACATTTATTGTGTCATTTTCCTTGTGAAATATTAAATTAAAAAGGGAAAAACAAAAGGCAAGGAAACAACCACAAAAAAGTGAAAATACTATATTCTAAGCCACATTCAGTCCCCACTGTCTTCTTTTTGGATGCATATGGCTTTATAACATCACAGGTCTATTGGAATTGGCCTGAATAACCTCATTGTTGTAAAGAATAAATTCCATCATAGTTGATCACATATTCTTGTTCTTACTGTGCACAGTATTCACTTGGTTCTACTCACTTCACTTAACATCAGTTCATGTAAGCCTCTCCAAGGCTTTCTGAAATCATCCTGCTGATTGTTTCTTATAGAACAATAATATTCCTTAACATTTATATTTTTAAAAAACCTCATTCAGCCATTCCCCAACCAATGGGTATCCACTCAGTTTCCAGTTCCTTACCACTGCAAAAAAGGGGTGCTACAAAAAAATTTGCACCTGTGTGTCCTTTCCCTTTTGTATGTATTGGGGAAAAATTCTACCAACTGGGAATTGGTAGAACAAGTTTTACTACATGACTGTCATGAAATACTTTGAGGCTATAAGAAATAATGAGTAGGAAAGTTTCAGAAAAAGCACAAAAAATGTATATGCACTCATGCAAAGTAAATTATGCAATTTCAGGAGAATATTATATACAATATCAATAATATTTTAGGGATGATCATTTGTGAAAGTTCTAGCTACTCTGATCAAGATAATTAACCAAGACAATTCCAAAGTACCCATCATGGAAAATGCCTTCCATCTCTAGAGCAAGAACTGAGGAAATCTAAATACAGTTCAAATTATATTGTTTGTCTGTGATCTAGTCTACTTCATTCTGGCTCTTGTGTACTACCCTGGAGACTCATGCAGCATTTCTATCCCTTGGTAATTTAACCATTTTTAGATGCCTCTGAGGATGAGAGCGTGTTTTGGCACTATCTGTTACAATCTACTTTTCAGCTTTTAATGATGTTCTCCCCAGAAGGGGACTGAGGTAGTAGGCACATAATAAAAAAGCAAATTTGGGATTATGGGGACTGCTCTGTTCTCCCCTAATCCTTTTCCAGCCACATTTTCCATATCTATTATCATTTTAAACTGCATTAATTACCTTGAGGTGGAAATGATTAATATAAATGACTAAATAATTATAACAGTATATTTTACAGTTCTTTACAATTACAAATCAACTATACCCTATGGGGATGACAATAAAAGTATCATTATCTTTATTTTTAAGAGAAGAAAATTGAATCACTTACAATTTATGCGTTTTGTCCATTTAGTCTAACTAGCAAAATACTAGAGATGGTACCTGACAAAGACTATTTACTCTGAATTTAATGTTTTCTCCAGTGTATCAGTATGGTGCAATAGGAAGTAAGCCTGTTTCTGATGTCAGAGAATCTGGGTCCAAATTCCATGAATTCTACATAAATTTGGACAATCACTTCACTTCTCTGACCTAAGTTTCCTCATCTGTAAAATGAGGGCATTGAACTAGATAGTTTTGATTTTGACATTTATCCTTTTTTCAAAGAGGACCAATGATCTCATGTGATAATGCCTTGACTTGTCTATGATTATTTAAGTCAGGTAGAGTTTCACAAGTCATCAGCTTTCTTTGTTTTTCAGATACATAAGAGTTCAGTGATAAGACAAAAGTCAGTTTTGGCCTGGCATTCAGTAGATGACCTTGGGATCTTTTATAAATGACCAAATTCTAAGAGCTCCATCCACATTGCTGCTCCAGACACCTTTATTGTGCTTTAGAACAAACTGTTGAAATCTGACCATTACATCAGAGGAAGCCTTCACATGTTTGGGTTAGGTGACCCTCTACCTTATTGATGGGTTTGAGTCCCAGAGGTCACCCTCCAACTGGTTTTGCCTATCTCCCAAAAAAGTGTGACTGCTGGGCAAGTTAAAAGCTTCTTGGAGCCATGGGTAAGAGTTAAACCAAAGGTAAGTGAACATCCCTGAAAAGATAGCCTGAATCCTACCTCACATAACAGATACCCTTCATAGGCTGAACTTTCTTCCATTCTATCCATGATCATATTATTTCATGGTTTAGATTTACATATAGTCTCTAATGCTTACCACATATGTAACTTTTTTAAAAATATTACTTTTTTCAAATACATGCAAAGAGAGTTTTCAACATTCATCTTTGCAAAACCTTGTATTCAATTTTTTTCTCCCTTTCCCATCCCAAGATAGAAAGCAATTGTATATAGTTAAACATGTGCAATTCTTCTAAACATATTTCCATATCTGTCATGGGAAAATTAGATCAAAAGGAAAAAAAAAAACATAAGAACAAAAATAAAATAAGCAAATACACAAGTCTGACTTTGAACAAGTTATTTAACCTCTGTAAACCTCATATAAAGAAAGGGTTAAATAAAATGGTTTCTGAGATATCTTCTAGCTTTACATCAATATGCCTGTGATTCCATGACCAAGATATCAACATAAGAACAGTGTATATTTCTATTTTCAGGTCCAAGCATTTTATATCTACAAAGACACAGCTAATTAATCAAAGGTAGAGCACAGATCAGAATACAAAGAAGGATCTGATATTCATTCCTCATATTATTCAAGCTGAGAAAGAGATACATAGTACCTTGTTTATAACACTTTATAATACTTGTGCTCATGTGCTGATGTGTATTCTTGCAAGTGTGTCTTGTGTCCCCTGCTGGATTCTAATCTCCCTTTGTGAATTGGTCCAGTAATCCCAGAAAAGTACTGGGAACTAAGTCCAAAAAGCCACTAAACTGTGTATAAGATTTGAGAGAGTAATATTACTACCCAAGAGATCCAAGAAAGAAGAAAAGGAGTTAATTATACAAAAATAATCATACTTGCATTTTTTGCTAAAAGACAAATAAAAAACTAAGAGGATACTCATGAATGTATATTAATAAAGTGAAATATTATGTTACCATAAGAAACAATGGAAGAGATGATTTCAGAAAAATATAGAAACTTGTATGAACAAATACAAAGTGTACAGATAGATAGACATAGATAGATAGATGGATAAATAGAGGTACATATATGTTTATATATGTATATAGACAGATATAAAATATTGTGTATATAATATATAATTGAGTATCGATATAAAGAAAAAATTAAAAACAGCTAATTGATCAATTCAATGAGTAACCATATATCCTGAGGACTGATGATAAAGTATATTATCCACTTCTTGTGAGAAAACTGGTAAACTCAAGATATAAAATGAAAAAATCATGTTTGGATATGGTAAAGGAGAGATTTGTTTTATTTGAGTACTATATTTACTACAAGTCTTTTTAAATTTTTCCTGTGGGAATGGGCAAAAGAGATAAGACCTGGAGGAATGAGAGAGACAGAGACTGAGTGAGAGAGACAGGGACTGAGTGATGATAGGGAGGGAGAGAGAGAGAGAGAAGGAAGACTAGGGAAAAAACACTAAGAAATAGGAAATGAATGAAAGCTATTTGTTGACTATATTATGATTTTTAAAAGAAAACCAAACTAGACATAGTAGAGACACACAATGTCATACACAGTAATCTTTTTGTTCTGCTTTATACATTCCACAGAATTAGCACAATACATAATTCAATGTAGTTAATACATTTTAAATGAATGCATTGATGAAGTGTAAATGAATGAATTTTGAACCAATTCAGTGGCACAATGAATAGAGAGTACTGGACTTGGAATTAGCAGAACCTGAATTCAAATTTAGCCTCAGACATTTATTAGCTGTGTAAGCATGAGCAAGTCACTTAACCTCTATTTGTCTCAGTTTCTCCATTTGTAAAATGGAAATAATAATACCATATATATCTCAGAGTCATCACGAGGATCAAAAGAATTAATAGGTGTAAATCATTTAAAACAATTCTTAGCACATTATAGGTGCTATATAAATGTTATTGTTTTTGTTGTTAGAAACTAGGAATTCCATTCTATTTCTTGGAACTCACTAGCCCTTAAACAAGATGGCTCCCTAGATTCGTACCACATTAATATTTTCTTACTTCAAACATTTTGTTGTGGCCATATTCTTTTCATGTGAATCACAGCTATTCTACCATTTAACATATGCAATTTTGTTCTGGAGTGTCGTTGTAGTAATGGCAACAATAATAATAGTAATAATAATCACTATTTAAACAATTTGTTGACAAGACTTTTTAAATTAAATGAAGTTTATTCTCCCACAATAGTAATAGCAATAAGATCTGGGCTTGAGTTCTTCTGTTATAGAGCTTGAAAACCCAAGATTATCTTCACTCTCCAAGAAATTATTGAAGAATGACTTTATTGGGACTACTTGATTAAGCATAGGAAAAGCAAGTCACTTTATAAAAACTCAATATAGAAAAAAAATGGACAGAAGATATACTTGGGAGGTCTTTCAGCATGAAAGCTCCATTTCATTCTATGTCAAATCTAGGTTTTTGATTCTTATGTCAATCTATACTCAATACAACTTAGAAGCCCAAAATTTAAACTGTTCGTATACATAAAAATTAATTTCAAAGACATGAAAGGTAAGATAATAATAAAAAAGAAAAAGAAAACAAATTAAAATGTAAGCAAAAATAAATAAATAAATAAATAAAACAAAAATAAAAAAAAAAAAAAAACTAGCATTCTAAAGAATTTATTTGGGATGACACAAAGAAAGTTCTAACTATTTCCAATATAGCATTTCCTTCTCAATTACAGCTACAAGAAGTTCAGGGAATTATTTGTTATTTTTTTTTCTTTCACAGTTCAAAGACCTTACAATTCTATTTATTGAAACATACATTCAAAGATAAAAGGCACATAATGAAACATAATAGCATGGTAAATAAAGAACTGAATCAAGTAATGAACATTCTCTACATCCATATCAAATAACTAGTTCCCTTGGAAGTTCTCCAGGGAAACACTCATCAACTCCATGGTTAATGTTTTATTCTCCCTAGCAGTTTGATAATTCACAATATTGGTGATGGAGATTGGAGCCCAAAGCTGCTTTGCTCAGTCATTTTCTCTTCAGTTTCAATGTATCATTCCATTGAGTGTTGATTTCTCTAAATGGCTAGACAAAGTTGATGTCTTGAGCACTAGAAAAAATTTAAAAGTGAGCCAAATTTTTTTAGGCATCATCAATGCCAGGAATGGATAACAGAGTTTCTGAATGTCATAGTCAAATCTGTAACATCTACATTGTATTGCCAGAGAAACTGAGGCAGGAAAGAGATTAGGTTTTTAATAGTTTAATATTAGAGAATGTAAGCTAGTGATTGAACAGGTTTCATGTCCAAAAGACGTCTGACCCCTATCCAGCTGAATAGGACTCCTGTCTCAAAGCATCCAACAGTAAGCATTTAATTCCAGCAATGTAATAGGGCTCCAGTTCGAAGGGAAACAAAGGCAAGGGTGGGGCCGAACACTGGGTGAGTGGATGAGCCATAATTTCAAGAAATGATCATAATTTTGTTCTGACAGGTTGGGGGTCAAGACTGTGAGGAGCAAGAGTCAGCAAATCCAGGCCAAGAGATAATGAGCAAGACCCAGGCATTTGAGATAAGCCACCTGGAGTTTTATGATTCACTGGAATATGAAATTGACCAGATGTTAATAGGATAAGGAAAGGGGGGTGCCATAATAATTTTATTCAAGGCATAGCATAATAATTCAGGGAAACTGAGGCATTACATCTTTCCTTCCCAACAACATATCATCTGCTCTACATCTACCTCTTCTCAAAACACTCAAGGCTTTTCTTTATTTACTTAATTCATTTTCTTGAGGTATAAACTTCCATCTGGAATCTGTATCTGATGACATCCCCCATAAAGCAGGCTTTCTCATAGCTTTCTGTACAGTGAAATCCACTCCAATGAGCAAAACTCTCTCAGAACCAACAAAGTAGCCTCCTTTGATTATAGACATGATGGGAAAGGAAGCGTGTCTATGAACAGGTCCTCTGCATCAAAATAAATAAAAACAGGGAAAAGTTAAGGGGATAGAAAAGAAGCAATCTTGAGAACCATGGGAGGGGGGAAATGAAAAAAAAATGAAAAGCTTCCTCTGAATGCTTCACATTGAAAATTCCCTGCCTTCAGTTTTCTACCCTTAGTTCTTTCCATCATTCTATCCCTAAGAGTTCCAATTCCTTCCAAGTCATGATTTTGAAAGCAATATAATAATGCACTGATGTTTTTTGGTGTCTGCTTCTCAAACTTATGTTATTTTTATTTTATTTCAATGACCTGTGCATCAAGCTCCTGAGTCTTCAACTGTTAAAAAATATCTTGAGAGTTGAGTTATCTGGATAATGTTACTAGCTGCTGCTCACTTGATGAATGTTCCCTTTTACAATTTATTCATCAGTGTAACTTGACACTCACTTGAAATAGAGATAAACCTTCCACACTCATAAATAGGTGGCTCTCTTGGGATCATTGTAATTAATCAATTAGTAAATGAGCAAACATTCTAAAATTCATCTTGAAAGCCTCAGAAAATGGTAGCTTGTGCTATTAAATAATTAAACCATACTTGTGTTTACAAGTGATTAAAAAGAAGTAGAAAAATCTTTGAAATAAGAGATGAGATCTAGGGTATTCTTTTGTCTTGAAATTGTAACAGATAAATACAGTGAACCAAGCAGTGCATGTACTATTGGAGGGAGGAAAGCTGTTTTGGGAAGGAGCATGGATCATATGAATGAGAATTAGCCATGTTCCAGAATCAATAAATTACCCAGTGATGAGAAAACATTTTGCAGTGTCTTCAGTGGGCATAATAGCACACTTATAGAGGCCACATAATTGTTCTTCCCAATTATTTGAAGAAAAGATTGGAATGTCTTCTCTGATAAAGAGCCAAATTAAAACTATGTCAAATGCAACAGTTTTAGAACTTCAGGGAAACTTTCCCAGTAATTTGTCTTTAGATTTCTCTGAGGTTCCAATAATTCCTTTAAAAATTCAAGACTATGTATTCATACATTTTGAAATATTCCTATACATTAGAAAGTTTCTAGCACAACATTCATTCAAGTGACATTTATTCAATAAGCACCGTATGCAGAGCACTTTTTCCCATGGGGTAGAGGAGATGCAAAATTTAGATAAAATATGTTTTCAACCCTTATGATACTTACTGTCTTGGAAGAAAACAAAATACAATCGAAGATCGTTTAAACTAAATTAGATTTTTGCTAAACAAAGTCAGTTGTGGCTGGCTGGTAGATCAAAAAATATAATAATTCAGATTTTGATAGAACTTGAAATTTTTACTTAAGATTCCCTTGCATCAACCCTATGAAAATCATTATTATCCCTGACATAAAGATGTGGATTATATTTCCTTTTTTGAACTTTCATTTCTCTGGATAACACTGAGTTCATTCTAAAAAGAGGTCATTATTCATGCAATGTAATGTGAGGGAAATGGGAAGATCTCAACTTATCAATTTTAAACATTCTGATGTCTGAAATTCCACCATTGCCAAAAAAATCAATATTATTTCAGTGAGAATTTGATATTCATATGTTATCCATTGATAAAGGTGACATTGAAAGTAGTTCTAGAGTATTTATTGAAAGCCAATCTGTCAGGAACCATGGATAAAGCCTTGGAGCATTTTTAGGAACTGTGTGCTGTTTCTCAGAGGACAATTAATTCTATTTTATGAGATATTATTACATGTATGTTTTGGGGATTACTTTTTTAGGATCTTATAAATGAATTATCTGTTTACATCAAAATGATATATATGTGTATATATACATACATTTATACACATACACACATACATATATACATATATGTGTATACTCACTCTTTCCTCCAATACCCATGTTTTATTTCTCTCTTTTTTGTGCTTAGTTCTTTGCTACTATGAAGAGTGGTAATAGGAAATATTGTGAAATATGTAAGATCTTGGATTTTTGTTCTTGACCTCTTTAGGTTCCAAGTCTAATAAAAAGATTGCTGAATCAGAGGTCATGAATAGTTTCTCAAAGTTCTTGCATGACAAATTGGTATTCAGAAGAGTTGGACCAATTAAGGGATATACCAACATTCCCTCCTCCAACATTGATTAGTTCTATCTTTCAATATGTTTGTCAATTTGATAGATGGAAAGTGAAACCTCAGAGCTTTTTTAAATTTACATTTCTCTTATATTGGTAGCTTGGAACAAACTTGTATAAGCTTCTTAACAATTTGCAATTCTTCTTTGGAAAATAGTTTACTCATATCCTTCGACATATGTCAGAGAATTGCAGAGAATTTTGTGGATGGCACTTTTGAATAAATATATGTTTTCATAATGGAATTTTGCACATAGAAATTGGTCCTTAGCAAAAATAATGCCCATGTTGAGAAACTGTTGTAACTTGCCTATTTTTAGTTTCTACACTTGACCCTTTTATCTCCTTACTTTCTGCATCTCCCTTATCAGAGATGCCTTAAACTGATTCCCTAAATTAGCATCTAATTTCTCATTTCCAAGCTAGATACCTAGGTCAATCTATAATTATTTGCTATTTAATTCTGAATCCTCTCACCATTTTGGTTGTCTTACTTGAATATGTTATGCCTTCAAAAACTTGCAGAATTTCAGAGTTGAAAGTGTCATTTAATCTAATTTCATTTTTCTTTTGTCTAACTTAGACAAATGAAAATCTAGTATCCACTTGAAAACATCTACTGGGAAAATAAAAAAGAAGGAAATACATATTTATTAAGGACCTATTATGTGCTAGGCACTATGCTAAACACATTATACATATTATCTCATTTGATTTTCATAAGTCAGTAAAATAGATGCTATTATCCCCATTTTATGGTTGAGGAAACTGAGGTAAATGAAGGTGAAGTTAATTGCTCAGAATCACACTGCTGGTAAGTGTCTGTGACTAAATTTGAACTAAGATCTTCTTGACTCCCAACCCAGAATACTATACACTGTGCCATTTAATTCAGATAAAGAAGGGTCACATATCTGTAATCCCAGCCATCAGAGAGTGAAAGATTAGTGGTTCTCTTGAATTTCATTGTTCTGAGTTACAGTGGGCTATGCTCATCATGTATGTTAAGGGAAAAAAAAAAGAAAGAAGGAATAGAGAAATGAATGAACAATCAAAACAACAAAGGAAGGAAGGAAGGAAGGAAGAGAAGAAGGGAGGGAGGAGGGAGAGAAGTAAAAAAGGAGAGAGAGAGGCAGGGAGGGAAAAGAAGGGAAGGAGGGAGGCAGGGAGGAAAAATAAAGGAGGGAGGGAGAGAGAAGAAGGGAGGAAGGAAGAAAGCAAGGAAGGAAAGAAGGAAAGGAGGGAGGGAGAGAGTGAGGGATGGAGGAAAAACTGGGGAGCCAGCATGTGGTATGGTAGCAATACTGCTAGATTTGAGACTAAGCACCACAATTTAAAATTTGACACTGCTACTTACTGCCTGTTATACTCCAATACTATTCCATGTCTTAATTCTTCTGTATAAGAAAGGATTTTGATGAAATGACCTCTAAAGTCTTTTCTAGACGCATCTAGATAGTTCAGAGAACAGAGTACTGGCCTCCAATAAGGAAAACCTGAATTTAAATCCCATCTCAGATATTTATTAGTTTTGTAATCCTGTGAGAATCATTGAACCTCTTTATGCCTTAATACACTGAAGAAGGAAAGGTAAACCTCTCCAATATCTTTGCCAAGAAAACCCCACGTCCACAGGGTCATGAAGAGTTGGACATAACTGAATAACAAGAGTCTCTTCAATTTCTAAAGATATGATCTCATGAACCAACTCTTTCCCAAGGCAGTCCATTCCTTTTGTGAACAGCTTAAATTGTTAAGAGATTTTGCCTTTCATGGAATTAAATTCCATTTCCCTGAACTTCTGTATATATTGCTTATAGTTCTGTTCCCTGTTGGACCAAACAGTTAGTTTGGGATACTATAGCCTTACAAATATTTAAATATATTCATGCTGCCTTTCCCAAGTATCATATTCTATAAAATAAAAACCCCTAATTCATCCCATAATTTTTAATAAGTCTTCAGGAAACAATATGGAACTATGACCAAAGGGCTATTAAACACTGCATACCCTTTGATCCCGCAATGTTTGTACTGGGTTTATATTCCAAAGAGATCATAAAGAAGGGAAAGGGACCTATATGTGCAAGAATATTTGTGGCAGCCCTCTTTGTAGTGGCAAGAAACTGGAAACTGAATGGACGCACTACAATGGAGAATGGCTGAATAAATTATGTTCTATGAACCTTATGGATTATTATTGTTCTGTAAGAAACAACAAACAGGATGATTTCAGAGAAGCCTGGAGAGACTTACATGAACTGATGCTGAGTGAAATGAGCAGAAGCAGGAAATCATTATACAAAACAACAACAAGATTATGCAATGATCAGTTCTGATGAACATTGTTCTTCTCAACAATGAGATGATTCAGAGTATTTCCAATGGTCATGCGATGAAGAGAGCCATCTACAGCTGGAGGGAGTACAGTGAGAATGGAGTGTGGATCACAACATAGTATTTTCACTTTTTTGATGCTGTTTGCTTGAATTTTGTTTTCATTCTCATTCTTTTACTTTAGAATCTGATATTTCTTGTGCAACATCATAATTGTGGAAATATATATAGAAACATTGCACATCTTTAACATATATTGAATTCTTGCCATCTAGGGGAAAGGATGAGGAGAAGTGAGGGAAAAAATGTGGAACACAAGGTTTTGCAAGGGTGAATGTTGAAAATTATCCATGCATATGTTTTGAAAATAAAAAACTTTAATAAAATATTAAAATATGATTAATTATAAGATAAATAAAGTCTCTAGCTAAGACATGTACACTAGCTCATTATTCTATGATCTTCACTCCTGATTTCTTCCTTTTTGCTCAACAACATTTCTTTAATCTTCTCATTTTCATGTAGATTTCCCCCTCATTAAAATCTAATCTTCTTAATGCCAAGAACTATCTTATTTTTTAAATTTTATTTATCTTATGCACACTTACCATAGAGACAGAAAATAAGCACTTACTTTTTTTTGACCTAGTCTACTCTGTTTAGATGATTAGTGGTAGTAACATCATGTTGGCATCCTGAAAATGCCTCCCTTTCCTGTTTTCTACTTCCAGTCTCAAAGATACACATTACATTGTTTATTTTAAATTGTCAAGCTTAGTATGTCAGTCCAAAATACCAATGGAAGTCAAAGAAAAGTAAGAGTTATGTTAGCAGAAAGTTACTGAATTTAGTGATGAAGGAATTAGATTCAAATACAAAACTTTTTTTCCCATTGCCTGTGTAACTTTGAACAAGTTACACCTCTTTTTTTTCTTCATTTGCTAAAAGAAAAGCTTGGCATAGAATTATCTCTTTGAGCTCTCATGATCCTATTCTCTTATTTGTAATGTCCCAGTAATAACAAAAGGCTACAAAGGTGCTTCTTGACTTAATAGATCTTGGAGGTAAACATGACTCTGAACATCTTCAAAGAATAATTACATAAGTGGAGCTTGAGAATGAAAGAAAAAAACTATTTGTATTTCATTTCAATTTTGGAAGAGGAAATTAATTGGAATATTTTCTTCATATCTGTGCTAACAAACCCAAGGGAATTTTTCTATTAATCCATATGCACACACATGGAAGAAGTGTTGCATTTGGAAAAATGTGACTGATTGAAAATGAAAATATTAAGTCTTTGGTGATCATCCAATGCAAGCCTCTATTAAAGAACCTCTCTAGTAGCTTCTAGATCATATTTATTACCCCATCTGGACTTTCTGTTACCTCTAAAGAAGGAATTTAAAATGACAACTCACATCCTTTCCTTTATACTGGAAATGAGAGAATATTTTATTTTGAAATCCCACTAGAAAGTTTCAACAATCTCCTTTCAAAGTTCCATTGTGAGTCTCATGAAATTGAATGAGAAACGATATCAGATGACAATATATCTGATACCTTTAATACACAGAGTTTGAAAGAACAAGTTTCATTCATTTATTTTAAAACATTTAAAATACAAATGAATTTTTTTTTAAAATCAGTGTCTGTAGAAAAACGTTTGCGCCTAAAAACCTTGTCACTAGAGGTTTTACAGGATTTGATTTTTATCACCTGAATAGGACATTTGGCATGAAAAAAACTGGACTCTTTTCAGTAGCTAAGCAATGCATGTGCATTTTGTGTTTTCCTCATTTGGGAAGGGGGCTTAGAAAAAGCTTGAAAAACATAACAGACTGCTTTGGATGAAGTTCAAACTTTTTGGCAGGAGCATAGACAATGAAAGCCAGTATTTAATCAAATATTATGTCATCACTTCATTTTTTTGTCTTAAACTAATGGTATTTAACCTAACTGTGGATTGTCCAATCATCTCATGGGTAAATTTTTTTATTGCCCTTAAAGCGATAATATGTTGTGAGCAAAAAAGAATCTGGTGGTATTCCAAATTCCTGGTATTATATGGTGTTGCTTTTTGCCAGACTGATTCCTGTTTTGTTTCAGTGGCTTTCTATTATATTACTCCTAAAAGCAAAAACTGCAATGCCTTGCAGTGAAGAAATTTGTTTACCCCTATAATTGATATTTCTCCAAAAGTATTTCTAGCTTTTATGTTGTAAAATTCATTCTTTTTTATAAAAAAAGAATTATATGTTATATTTTAGAAATGAATAATTTATAGAAAATTATCTAAGTTGTTGACTCAATAATCTTCAAGTTCAGGAATCCCCATTGGTTTTAGTTATTTTTAATTTATCTAGCTTCTTATGTATTTTATTTTATATAGTTTTTCTAATAAAAGGTATTTCTTTTCTTTCTCTCCTACTTTATCTCCTCCATGAATGGGGAACAAATAAAGAAAAAACCTTGTAAAACATATATAGTCAAATTTAAAAAAAATTCTTCTTTGACCATATTCAAAAAAATATTTTGTATTCTTCTGTGTTTAAAGTCTATCACTTCTTAATATTAAGAGATAGGTAACATATTCCATCATTTCTGCTTGGAAATCATGATTATTTAATTGATCAAAGTTCTTTAGTCTTTCAAAATGTACTTAAATGTGCTTTTACTGTATAAATTTCTCTGGTTTTGCTAACTTTGTTTTCATATAAATCTTTCCATATTTCTCTGACACTTTCTTTTTTGTCATTTCTCATGAAATAATAGAATTCCATTACATTTCTAAACTATAATATGCTCAATCATTCCCCAAAGGTGGTTACCCTTTTCTCCTTAGTTTCACATTCTTACCTATAACAAAAATGTCATTATAAATGTATTTTTCATACATGAAACCTTTTCTTATGCCTTTGGTTTCCTTAGAAGTACAGACCTCATAGTTTTATCTCTAGGTCAAAACATATACCCAGTTCAAAGACTTTTTAAAGCACAGTTCCAATTTTCTTTCCAAAATTATTGAACCAATTCACAACTCCTTAAAGTGCCTATTTTCCTAAAGCCTTTTCAAGATTTTTCATGTTTCTTTTTCATTGTCATTAACAATCTGAGGGATGTGAGGTTCAATCTCAGAGTTTCTTTGATTTACATTTCTCAAAATTTTGGTGATTTGCACTACTGATCAGAGAAATGCAAATTAAGACAACTCTGAGATACCACTACACACCTGTCAGATTGGCTAAGATGACAGGAACAAATAATGATGAATGTTGGAGGGGATGTGGGAAAACTGGGACACTGATACATTGTTGGTGGAGTTGTGAAAGAATCCAACCATTCTGGAGAGCAATTTGGAACTATGCCCAAAAAGTTATCAAATTGTGCATACCCTTTGACCCAGCAGTACTACTACTGGGCTTATATCCCAAAGAAATACTAAAGAGCAGAAAGAGACCTGTATGTGCCAAAATGTTTGTGGCAGCTCTTTTTGTTGTAGCTAGAAACTGGAAGATGAATGGATGTCCATCAGTTGGAGAATGGTTGGGTAAATTGTGGTATGTGAAGGTTATGGAATATTATTGCTCTGTAAGAAATGACCAGCAGGAGGAATACAGAGAGGCTTGGAGAGACTTACATCAACTGATGCTGAGTGAAATGAGCAGAACCAGAAGATCAATATACACTTCAACAACAATACTGTATGAGGATGTATTCTGAAGGAAGTGGAAATCTTCAACATAAAGAAGATCCAACTCACTTCCAATTGATCAATGATGGACAGAAATAACTACACCCAGAGAAGGAATACTGGGAAGTGAATGCAAATTGTTAGCACTAATGTCTGTCTGCCCAGGTTACATGTACCTTCAGAATCTAATGCTTATTGTGCAACAAGAAAATGGTATTTACACACATGTATTGTATCTAGGTTATATTGTAACACATGTAAAATGTATGGGATTGCCTGTCATCGGGGGGGTAGATGGGAGGGGGGGATAATTTGTAAAAATGAATACAATGGATAATATTATAAAAATATATATATAATATAAAAAAAATTAAAAAAAAAGAAAATTCTGAGAATGAATTCACATCAAAAAAAAAAAAAAAAAAAAAAAAAAAAAAAAAACCTATTCTCCATTCTAGTTTGAGTTCAGATCTTACCTTTTCCCCAGATGATATTCTTGAATATTCTTTGGTGTATTTTTATCTCTGTAGTTTCTTTGTTTGGTAAAGAGATTTACTAAAAATTAATAATAGTTCTTTTTTGCAACCAACATTTGGTAAGAAGGGGCTAAGCTGGAGACAAAAGGGCTACCCTTTCTCTTGAGAGCAATTGGGGAAGGGACTTTCATTCTGAACCAGACTCCTAGAAGAGAGACACTTTATGGGTGGCAGATAAAGTCTAGTCCAACACTCCTCATGGAGAGATGACCCAGCGAGGCTGGTTCTAGATCCAGCCTGCTCCCCACTGCACCCCAGTTAGGCTACTGATGCTACCAACAAAGCCATCCAACTGTTCTACACAAAGATGGGTCAGATCCCAGATGATATATTGCCACCTGGATACTATATTATCTTTATATTTAGATGGACAGCCATGCATACTCATTTATCATGCTGTTTCCCCATTAGAATATAAGCTTCTTAAAGACAGAGACTGTGTTTTTGCTTTTCTTTGTACCCTCAGGACTTAATACAGTGCTTGGCAAAGTAGTAAAATTTTAATAAATGCTTGTTAATCTTTTGATTTTAAATAGAGGACCAGTAGAATAAAATTTCCTAGCAATAAAAAAAAAATTGGTGATTTGGAATATTTGTTTACATGGTTATTAGATTTTAATTTGTCTTGGATTTCTTCTTTGAAAACTATTCATATCCTTTAACTTTATCATATTCAATGGATAGGCCCTTTTTTAGAACTTCTGGTCATGACATTTTGGGTCATGTACAAAATAATCCCTCTTTCCTATTCCTCCAAGACAAACCATTAAAACATTATATCATTGTCAATTCTAAATAATGATTGCTTCTCACAGCTATGCCCCAGAGTCTACTCTCTTTTTTACAGAAAAGAGAAAAATAATGTTTTGTCATACAACCTCTAGCTTCAAAATTTGTCAGTGGAGAATTCTAATTCTGATGCATTTTAGTATTGTGTTCAGGGTAAAACTTTTACACTAAAATTTTTAAATGCATATTTGTCTATGTAAGTACAAAATTAAGAGGGGTTGGACTTCATTTGAATATCATATACAATGTTATAAAATATGTTTTATGCATAAGTTATTCATTTCATCTTTCTACCAGTTTTAATCCTCAATTTATAAAATAAACTGCCAGCTGCACTTCTCTTTTAGGTGGAGGGAAACAGGTGAGCTGAAGCAATGATATTTTATAGATGTTTGCCAGAACTCAAAACACTAATGCCCCAGTAACCCCAAGGACATAAATTCCATTGTGATTTATCACATGACTATGTCCCATAGAAGTCTACTGTGATACTGTTGCCATGGCACTAAAAGGCAAACCTAGCAACTTACTCATCAGCCTCTAGACACACAAATTTCAATAGTATGCCTTTTCTCTTTAATCAAAGAACCCACCACATATATAAACAACAACAATAAAATTAAAAATAATAAAAACTCAGGGCTATTTTATTGTTTACCAAGCCTTGTTCATTCTTTAAATATATGAGCAAATATCTCAGCAAAGGTAGAATTTTTAATACTCTTCAGTTATTTTTAAAAATTTTATCTAACTCTATGCAGTCCCATTTGGGGTGTTCTTGACAAAGACATTAGAGTAGTTTATTATCTTCTTTTCCAAAATGAAGAATACTTTTGGTTTATTTATCTTGAACTGCCTACTAAAGAAAATAAATGACCTAAAATGGAAATATGTTATTACCCACCCACTTTTTAAGTATTATCTGACAGAATCTATGAGGCAATCAACAAATACATTCAGGAAGAATTAAAAGTGATTTGTATGATGTTTTGTTATTGTTATTGTTATTGTTGAGATTTCTTATTTTTGTCAAGGGCATCATTATCCCAATTCTATAAGATCAGAATCATTGTACAATCTTTGATTCTTCCTTTTTCCTTACCATTTCCACTCATATGTCAAATATTGTCAAAACTACTTTCAAATCCTGTATCTAAACCCCTCTTTTCCACTTGCATAGTCATAATTTTAGATCAGTTTTAATACCATTTCTATTCTTGATTACTTCAGTGGTCTCCTAATTCATTTCCGGCTCCAAATCTCTTCCCTTTCCAATCCATTCTTTACGAGATGACAAAGCAATTTTTCAAGTGAAAATCTTGTCTTGCCACTTCCCTAGTCAAAAAACTACATTAGCCATATTACTCCCCACTTATTGTTCAGTCTTTTCAATTTTATCCAACTCTTCCTAACCCTTATTTTTGCAGATAACACAGTGATTTACCATTTTCTTTGCCAGCTCATTTACAGATGGGGAAATTAAAATAAGTAGGGTTAATGATATACCCACAGTCACAAAGCTAGTAAGTGTCTGAGATGAGGTTTGAACTTAGGAATGTGAAATTTCCTAAGTTCCTGTCCCAAAACTCTATCCACTGCACTTCCCATATGTGTATATTACTTCCAGGATCAAATACATATTTATTTTTATTAAGATTTTTATTTAGAAGACATATGCATGGGTAATTTTTTCAGCATTGACACTTGTAAAACCTTCTGTTCCAACTTTTCCCCTCCTTCCCCCCCACCCTCTTCCCAAGATGACAGGTAGACCAATACATGTTAAATATGTTACAGTATATGTTAAATACAATATATGTATACATATTTATACAGTTATCTTGCTGAACAAGAAAAATCGGATTTAGAAATAAGGTAAAAATAACCTGAGAGGGAAAACAAAAATGCAAGTGGACAATAATAGGAGTGACAATATTATGCTGTGGTCCATATTCATTTCCTATAGTTCTTTTGCTCGGTGTAGCTGATTCTCTTAATTATTAAACAAATGGAACTGGTTTGGTTCATCTCATTGATCATCCATCAGAATTGATTATCATATAGTATTGTTGTTGAAGTGTATAATGATCTCCTGGTTCTGCTCTTCTCACTCAGCATCAGTTCATGTAAGTCTCTCCAGGCCTTTCTGAAATCATCCTGCTGGTCATTTCTTACAGAACAATAATATTCAATAATATTCGTATACCACAATTTATTCAGCCATTCTCCAATTGATGGGCATCCACTCAGTTTCCAGTTTCTGGCAACTACAAAAAACTGCCATAAACATTTTTACACATATGGGTCCCTTTCCCTTCTTTAAGGTCTCTTTGGGATATAAGCCCAGTAGTAACACTGCTGGATCAAACTATATATACAGTTTGGTAACTTTTTGAGCATAATTCCAACTTGCTTTCCAGAATGGTTGGATCCTTTCACAATTCCACCAACAATATATCAATGTCCCATTTTTCCCACTTGCCCTCCAACATGTGATATTATCTTTTCCTGTCATGCTAGCCAATCTGAGAGGTGTATAGTGTTATCTCAGAGTTGTCTTAATTTGAATTTCTGTATCAATAATAATTTGGAGCATCTTTTCATATGGCTAGAAATAGTTTCAATTTCTTCATCTGAAAATTGTCTGTTCATATCCTTTGACCATTTATCAATTGGAGAATGGCTTGATTCCTTATAAATTAGTGTCAATTCTCTATATATTTTGTAAACGAGTCCTATATCAGAACCTTTGACTATAAAAATTTTTCCCAGTTTATTGTTTTCCTTCTAATCTTATCTGCATTAGTTTTGTTTGTACAAAAGCATTTTAACTTGATATAATCAAAATTTCTTATTTTGTGATCAATAATGATCTCTAGTTCTTCTTTGGTTACAACTTCCTTCCTCCTCCACAGGTCTGAGACGAAAACTATCCTATGTTCTAATTTATTTGTAATTTAATTTTTTATGTCTAGATCATGAGCCCATTTTGACCTTATCTTGGTGTATGGTGTTAAGTGTGGGGCAATGCCTAGTTTCTTCCATACTAATTTCCAATTTTCCCAGCAGTTTTTGTCAAACAATGAATTCTTATCTCAAATACATATATAAAGGCCTTCACAACAGGTATCGAAAAGACCTAACCAGACTTATTAAATGATTTTATCCTTGATGCACACTGCAGTTTAACAGTCTTCATAAAAATCATTCCTTCTTCTGACTTCATGTTTTAGTACTAACTATCCCTCATTTCTTGCATATAACCTTTCCTTACTGTCTCTATTTCTTAGAATACCTTGTTTCTTTCAAAGCTAAACTTGAGCTAGTTTTGTTTGAAAACTTCCTTGCTTGCCATAGTTCCTAATAACTTTCCCCTCAATTGACCTATTTACTTTTCATATATTTTGTATATAAGTGCAGCCAAGTAGCACAACTTATAGAGTTCTGGACTGGAATCATGAGAAAGGATTTGAGTTCAAATTTATTCTCAGACATTTATTACCCATGTAATCTCTGGCAAGTTATTTAACCCTACTGATCTGTTTTCTCACCTGTAGAACAAGCTTGAAAAGGAAATGGTGAGTAATTACACCAGTACTACTGCCAAGAAAACCACTAATGGGGTCACAAATAGGTAGACACAACTGAAATGACTGAACAATAACAAGAAATATATGTGATATATATTTATTTAGGTATTTATTTATACATCTTGTCTCCCATGACTAGACTATGGAAAGTCCTTTATGATAGGATCTTATTTTAATTTTTATCTCTGTAACCCCTATTTCTAGAGTACCTAATACTTCAGTAACTTTAGAATTGGAAAAATCCTAGGAATTAGTCCACCTAACTCCTCGATTTTACTCCTTGACACTCCTCTTTAATATGCATCCAAGTTATAGGAATAGCATGTGTTTGAAACTTTCTTTTTAGTTTTACAGTTAATAATGCTGGTGTATTTGTATTAACCATGTACAAGTACAAATCGTGCTCTAAAATATTTCTTAACTATCAACTATACCAGACAAATCAAACATATCTGGCTTTGTGAAAATCAGAATTATCAAAACTCAGCATCTTGATCAATTTAAATTAGCTTTCAGTTCTTGTAATTAAGATACCACATTATCTCATGCATCCAGAGAGATTTCACAGCTCTGATCTCCTGAATATTTGCTTTTGTGCCCCAAATCCAAATTCATTACTTCTAAAAAAAAACTACAGATATATAAAATAGCTACTACCAAACTTGTAGCAAATGAAGGAAAAAAAGGAATGCGTATAATCCTCATTTTTATGTAACATTTATTAAACATATTTGTATATTAGCAAAACCTTTTATTTTTATTTTTTTTTAATTAAAGCTCTTTCCTTCAAAACATATGCATGGATAATCTCAACATTAATCCTGCAAAACCTTGTGCTCCAACTTTTCTCCCCCTTTTCCCCAGCCCCTCCCCTAGATGGCAAGCAATTCAATAATTGTTAAACATGGTAAAAAAAATGTTAAATCCAATATATACATACATACTCATATAACTCATATAACTTGCTGCACAAGAAAAATCAAATCAAAAAGGAAAAAAAAATGAGAAAGAAAACAAAATGCAGGCAAAACCAAAAAGAATGAAAATGCTATCTTGTGATCCACATTCAGTTCCCACAGTCTTCTCTCTGAATGTAGATGAATCTCTTCATCATAAGATCATTGGAACTGGTTTGAATCACCTTATTGTTGATGAGAGCCATGTCCATTAGAATTTATCATCATATAATCTTGCTGTTGCCGTGTATAATGATCTCTTGGTTCTTCTCATTTCATTTAGCATCAGTTCATATAAGTCTCTCCAGACGTCTCTGAAATCATCCTGGTGATTATTTCTTACAGAATAATAATATTTCATATAATTCATCAACATTAATTTATTCAGCCATTCTCCAACTGATGGACATCCACTCAATTTCCAGTTTTTTGCCACTACAACAAGGCCTACTACAAACATTTTTGCACATGACTACTTGAATTCTTATAAACAAGAGGGTCTACATTTTAAGCCATAATTATTCCCTGGACTAAATAAGAAGTATTGAAGCAAATTGAAACCTGAAATGGGTAATACTCACTTGATACTCCCAAGTGAGTATTAGGATTGGGGTGAGGGGAAAGGGACAATGGAGCTAGTAAAACCTTTCTTAAAATCTTTAACCCCACAAAACATTCTCAGATATCTTAAAAGTGATTTCTAAAATTGCACATGTTTAATCAATAATGGATTGGATTGCATGCTATGTGGGGGAAAGCGGAGGAAGAAAGGAGGGATACAAATTTGGAACACTAGGTTTTACAAAGATGAATGTTGAAAAATATATTTGGATGTTTTTGGAAAAATAAAATCTATTAAAAAAAAAAAAAAAGAAAGTGATTTCTAATCTAAATGTGTTTGTGGAATTCTGTTAACCAAGACACCCATTCTTGCAAAATGTGAAATAAAGTTTTCCGGGATTTATCAATGAGTCAGTGTAGGTGTTAGGGGAGGATTTTGGGAAGATGGTAGAGTAGGTTTGTGAATTTCAAGTTCTCCAGATTTTCTCCACAAATTGAACAGATTCACACCTCAGGGGTAATATAGACTAGTGAAAAATCAATGAGACTTGGGGCAGAACAGAAGATGTGAAGAACATGCCAGCAGATTATACATGTATGAAGTGCAAATACCCAATAGGGACCCCTGTGGCTAACTGGGTTTTACTACAGCCTCAGCAGGAACCATAGAAATTTTCACCTCCTGGACTGGTTGAGGAGTTGAGTAGTTGAGGGTCTGAGTATGGAAAGACTGAGTGAACCTTGGCTTATTAGGAGGATCAGGATCAATCGTGCTGCATAAATGATGCCTTGGCTGAGAAGGAACACCACAACTGTGAGTACAAAGGCAGTAGGGCAGGGTCATTGTGGGCTACAGGCACTTAAAGGATGGGAGAACACTTGGTTTGGGGTTTCAGGTCAGAGGAGAAAGCAGACATGAAGCATTATAATTTATTGGGTTTTTTTGTTTTTGTTTTTGTTTTTGTTTTTTCCCCTGAGGTTGGGGTTAAGTGACTTGCCCAGGGTCATACAGCTAGGAAGTGTTAAGTGTCTGAGACCAAATTTGAACTAAGATCCTCCTGAATTCAAGGCTGGTGCTCTATCCACTGCGCCACCTAGCTGCCCCCTATAATTTATTGTTAATGAAAAGGCCAGACCTGAAAATAAAATTTGATCTTCAAATACAGAGAGAAAGAGAAACATAAAATGATAAAAAGGTAAGGGAAAAAACTACATTTTTTATAAGTTAAAAAAGTTTATATCCATGTATAAGAAAATGATTTGTTGAACACTTGAGAACGGTATCTTTATTAAGGGTATATTTAGAAGTTATAGGTATAATTTGACTTTTTTTATGATGATATAAAAAACAAACTAGGAGTAGAAAAGGTATAAGAAAAGCTATAGGAAAAAGTATTGGATGAAGAGGAAAGGGAAGGCAAAATGGGGTAAATTACATCACATGAAAAGACAAAAAAAAATATTTTATAATTGAGGGGGAAAAGAGAGAATGGTAAGTATTGCATGAACCTAAATTTCATCAGATTTGGCTCAAAGAGAGAATATCAGACATATTTAGTTTGACAGACAAATTTGTCTCACTATAGGGAAGTAGGAAAACAAAAGGGAGGCTAACAGAAGGAAAAATAGGATAAGGGGAAAAGAAAAAGAAAGGGGATGGCTGATTAAAGGAGGTGGTGATCAGAAGCAAAATACTGGGAAGGAGAGAAAGGGGTAAAGGAAAGAGAAAAGTATAATGGGAAAAATAAGATGACTGGAAACATGGAGATCATAATTTTAATTGTAAAGGAATGGGAATGGGATGAAATCTCTCATCTAACAGAAGTGGGAAGCAGACAGGATTAAAAGCCAGAATCCTACAAAATGCTATTTACTAGAAACACATTTAAAGCAGATTGATATAAATAGAGTAAAAGTAAAAGTATGGAGCAGGGTCTATAATGCATCAGCTGAAGAAAAAAAAATGTAGGGTAGCAATCCTGATCTCAGATCAAGCAAAAACAATAATAGATCTAAATAAAAGAACTAAGGATGGAAACAATATTTTGTTAATGGGCACCATAGATAATGAAGTTATATCAATAGTAAACACATATAACATCAAATTCCCAATAGAATAATTCTAAAGAGTATAACAACCTCAAAATCAAATGCAGAAAGACATAAATAATAAATGCATCTTTTTCAGGTCATGATGCAGTAAAAATTATGTGCAATAAAGGGCCTAGAGAAAATACAACAAAAATTAATTGGAAACTAAGATCACGGACACAATCAATAATCTCATTCAAAGGAATGATAATGCCATAACAAAACACACCAAACCAAATAACAAAATTTATGGGATGCAGCCAAAGCAGTTTTAGAGGAAGTTTTATTTCTCTAGATGCTTACATGCACAAAATAGAGAAAGAGATGATCAATGCTTTGGAGGGAAAAAGCTAGAAAAAAAAAAAAAAACAAATTAAAACACCCTAATTAAATACTAAATTTGAAATTCTGACAAAAAGGGGAAATTATTAAAATTGAAATAAAACTTTTGAACTAATCAACAAAATAAAACAAAAATTAAAAAAAAGAGTTGGTTTTGTGAAAAAAACTAACAGACAAAAATTTAGTTAATTTGATTAGAAAAAGGTATGAAGAAAATCAAATTATTAGTATAAAAAAACAAAAGGGTAAACTTTCCACCAATAAAAGGGAAATTAGAGAAATAATTAGAAGCTAATTTGCCCAACTGTATGGCAATAAATCTGACAACCTAAGTGAAATGCATAAATACTTTAAAAAAATATAGATTGCCCAGAATGAGAAAGGAAGAAATAAATTCCTTAAATAGTCCCATTTTAGAAAAGAAATTGAACAAGCTATTAATCATCTCCCTAAAAAATTCTCCAGGCCAGATGAATTTAAAAGTGAATTCTCCCAAACATTTGAAAAAAAAATAATTCTAATTCTATGCAAATAATTTGGAAAAAATAGAAAATGAAGGTATCCTACCAAATTCCTTTTATGATACAGATATAGTGTTGATATGTAAACCAGGTAGGGCCAAAACAGAAAAAGACAATTATAAATCAATTTCTCTAAAGAATACTGATGCAAAAACTTAAATAACACATTAGCAAAAGAGATTACCACAAGTTATCACTGGATAATATAGCATGATCAAGAAGGATTTATACCAGGATTGCAGGACTGGTTCAATATTAGGAAAAATATTAGATTTATTGGCTATATCTAAAACCAAACTAACAGAAATTGTATGATTTTTTTAATAGTTGCAGAGAAAACATTTGATAAAATCCAACTCCCATTCCTATTCAAACACTAGAAAGCATAGGAATAAATGGACTTTTCCTTAAAATGATCAGTAGCATCTATTTAAAACCATCTGCAAGTACTTTATATAATGTGTATAAAATAGAAGCATTCTCAATTAGAACAAGAGTGAAATAAGGTTGCCCATTATCACCATGCCATTTCCATATTGTATTAGAAATATTAGCCTTAGCAATAACAGAAGAAGAGAAAAAGAATTATGGAAATTAGAATAGGTAATGAGGAAAGAAATAGCAATTCTACCTAAATGAATATACTTTTTTGTGCCATATCAATTAAACTATCAAGAAATTACTTTGCAGAGCTAGAAAAAATAATAACAAAGTTCATTTGGAGGAGCAAAAGGTCAAGATGAAAATCTTGAGAATTAATGAAAATGCAAGTGATAGTAGCCTAGCTATTCAAGACTGAAAACTATATTATAAAGAAGTAGTCATCAAAGCCATTTGGTACTGGCTAAAAACCAGAGTTGTCAATAAGTGAAATAGCTTAGGTCCAGAAGACACAATTTTGATGACTATAGTAATCTTGTGCTTGATAAATCCAAAAACTATATTTTCTGGAATAATAACTCACTATTTGACAAAAATTTCTGGGAAAATTTTAAAATAGTATAGCAGAAACTAGGCATTGATCAATACCTAACACCTTACACCAATATAAGGTTTAAATGGGTTCCTGATTTAGACATAAAGAGTGATAATATGAAGAAATTAAAAGAACAAAGGATAATCTAGCTCCCAGATAGGTGAAGGAAGAAATTTGTGGCCAAAGAAAAATTAAAGCACATTATGAATTGCAAAATGGATAATTTTTATCATATTAAGGAAACAGTTTTTGAACAAAGAAAACTAATGTAGACAAAATTAGGAAGCAGAAAATGGAAAACTTTTTCAAAAGTTCTGATAAAGGCTCATTTCTAAATTATATAGAGAATTGACTCAAATTTATAAGAATACAAGCCATTCTCTGATTGATTAGTGGTCACAGGATAGATATAGATAATTTTCAGATGAAGAAATTTTAAAAAAATTCTTGTCATATGAAAAAATGCTCCAAATCACTATTGATGAGAAAAATCCAAATTAAAACAATTCTGATATTCCAGCTCACACCTGTCAGATTAGCAAAGATGACAGGAAAAGGTAATGATAAATGTCGGAGCATATGTTGGAAAACTGGGGTACTAATATAATGTTTGTGGAGTTGTGAATTGATCCAAACATACTGGAGAACAATGTGTAACTATAGAACTATGTCCAATGTGAAATCAAACTGTACATACCATTTGATCCGGCAGTGTCTCTATTGGGCCTGTATACCAAAGAGATCATAAAGAAAGGAAAAGGACCTACATGTACAAAAATAATTTTGGCAACACTTTTTGTTGTGGCAAGGAACTGGAAGCTGAGTGGATGCCCTTCATTAGAAAATGGCTAAATAAATTATGGTATATGAATGTAATGGGATATCACTGTTCTATAAGATGCTGTCAGCAGGATGATTTCAAAGAGGCCTGGAGAGACTTAGGTGAACTGATGCTAAGTGAAATGAGCAAAACCAGATCATTGTTCACAACAATATCAATGTTATAGGATTATCAATTCTGATGGACATGGCTCTTTTAAAAAATGACATGATACAGACCAGTTCTAATGATTTTGTGATAAAGAGAGCCATCTGGACCCAGAGAGTGGACTGAGGGAACTGAGTGTGGATCTCAAAATTGTATTTTCACCTTTTTTTTTTTGTTTGCTTGCTTTTTTTTGTTTTCTTTCTTGTTATTTTCTTTTTGATATGATTTTTCTTCTGTAGCATAATTGTGGAAATATGTATAGGTGAATTATACACATTTGATCTATATTGTATTAATTGCTGTCTTGGGGAGAGATTGGGAGAAAGGAAGGGAGAAAATTTTGAAACACAAAATTTTGTAAGAGTGAATGTTGAAAACTATGCATATATTTTAAAATAAAAGCTAATATATATAGAGAGATATATATTTGTGATTTCAAAAATTACATATTTCTTCCATTTTTACAAATCTTTGATACTGAGAATATATTCAATGTCTCTGAAATTAGTGACTTCCCACTTTACTTTTCACTTTTAAAGTAATATAAAAATGGCAATAATTCCCTTGATTAGTAATAAAGTATAATTTAATTATTCAATATTAATATTAGATGATTATCTAATTACTGATAGAGACATTGATAAAATCAAAAAGGATGGGGATGGAGCTTGGATCTGTCCATTTTTGTAATGTCCAGGCTAGCTTTCTGGAGGATCTCTGGACAAGCCTTGATCTTAACAGGAGAGTCACCATGAGGATGGTCAGGGATAAAGACTGGAGTCTAGAGTCTAGAGTCTTAAGTCTGAGATTCTCCCGTGCCTGTGTCTCCTCTGTGTCTGAGCCTCCCAGTTCCCAGTCCTCTCAGCCCTTAAATACCTTAGTACAATTACATCACTACAGCAACTGAGCATGTGCCAACTGTAGAACATTACATCACCATATTACACTAAGTATATGCCAACTAGAGTGATTACATCATTACATCGCATTAAGTATATATTCTCTAGTTAAAGAGAGAACCATTATCCCATCAATCACACTGAGTAGGTGCTTAACTATAAACCCCCTACTGATCTTGATTCAAGTATACCTTTCCAGAGATCTAGCCCTCTACACATTATGTTCTGAACAATTTCACTTATATATCCAATACTGCTATTAAAAATGAAGTGAGCTTTGTCAGCTACTGCAGTTTTACCATCTGCTTCATTTCTTAAATTCTCACAAATATCATGAGCTTTTATGCATATGATGAAACATTTATGTTCCTGCCTTTTAATAACTTGCATATAATATGTTCATCTATAAAAACATATATATATATATATAATATGAATACATATATATATATGTAAATGAACATATTATATGCATCAGATAAAGAGATAAAGAGAGGCTTATGAAAAGATAGGAAGAAATTAAATAAAAAAGATAAAATAACAAAAGACAAAATCATCATAGCTCTTTTGTTTTTAAGCAATATTGAATATTGCCAAACAGACTCAAACTAATCTATTAGTGAGTTATTTGCTCTGCACCACAGGAGAATGAGAAGGATAAGTATTTTATAATCACCAACAATAGATGGCTAACACTCTATTGTTCTTTGTACATTACCCTGGAGAGTCTCTGAATAGTCAGTGTATTAATAAATCACATCACACACAATAAATGACAAAATCCCCATGTTTTCAAAAGGATTAGGAAAAGTTTATGAGCAGGGAAACATCACATATATACACAGTAAGCAAGGGCTTTAAAAGGCAGGCTTTATGTGCTGAGAATTTTTACCAGTAAGACAGCTTTTAGTGGATTTTACTTTCACTGGCTACAAAGAAACAGTTTTACACAAATGTCATTGAATTGCCACTTTCCACATTTGTCACCTGCATAATTGTGTTTTTGATACAGATAGGTAGCTGAAAATTTCTAACTTCAACTCTTGGCTTCATTTGTTTGTTTGATTTTTTTTTTTTCTTGAATGTTTCTTAAAATTCCTTTTATGCAAATTTTGGGCTCATTCCCAAAGTTGTTGTTTTTTTAAATCTAGGATTTGCATTAAATCCCCAGAAACATTTTGAGGAATAGGAAAATATATTCTCAGCTCTATCAGTTAAGCTAAAAGAATGTTTTTATATCTTAAACTCAATAATAACTAAATGTTGACATAGGCAATTTCTGATGGTACTTATTTCCTACAAAGGCATACCAATACAAGGATGTATTAGAACTTGAAAAAAAGTACTAAATATTAATAAGACCAACAGTATTGATGAGGTATTTTTTTCTAAATCTTATATGGATATATTTCACATGAATTATGTAATGGAAAATGATGAGCAAACTTAAAAATTAGTTACAGATGGGCAAAGTGATTTACCCTGAATTCCTCATTTCCCTGACAATAAATCGATGCTGTCTCATTTTGCCATAGTGCCAGATTTATTACTATGCTACTATTTTCACATCATCTGACACAGAGTTACCAGGTTGTAAACTAGAAGAAACTTTTTTATCTTGGAGTTTTGAGAGGAAAATACTTACATGTGTGCTATAATCATAATTGTTTACACCAACCCTTTCATTTTACACATGAGCAAATTCATGACCAGAGTGAAATTAGTTGCCTACAATTATTCCATTAGTTGTGAAAACCTTGACTGTTACTCATACCTAATAATACCCCATGAAATTCTAGGGAAAAAAAAAAAACCTATATTACTCTGAGGTTTCTCTCCCCTCAGCTAATTTCTAAATTATTTATTTAGTTTTTTTTTTTTTTACCTTCCAACTATAGTAGTTGACTGATTGAACTTCGATTCTTAAGTAAGACTTTATATATCAAAAAAACCTTGATTTTATAGTTGTAGAAACTCTCTTTACTATAAAAGATCATAAACCAAATAGCCTATAACTTAGTAGACATAGGTAACCTTAAAGAGTAGTCTCACATTCAAAAAAAGTTGAGTGATTTGTATATGGTTTCATAGATAGTAAGTGTCAGAGGTAGGATTAGAATCAAGGTGCTTTGGATTTCAAGTTCAGTCTATGCAATATACCTTGCCATATCTTTCTAGAATGAAAATCAAACATTATTGTGCTGACTCTAAGAAGTTGAAATACAATGGATATTAATTTAGAGTCTCTTATTTGGATGCAAAACATTAGTTTCACAAATACAAAAGAGAGGAGTTTTGGATAGCAACAGTTTCTTACAAGGATTTAAGATATTAGTGACCTACAGCATTAATAAGTAATATATTAATTTATCATATTTATATTATACATATATCATTAACATATATGATTATAAAATATATCAATTAATAAATAAATATTAATAATTATTAATAATTTCATGATATGGCAAGCATGAAGCCTAACAGAATGTTTAATTGAATTAAGACCTGCATAATTGCCAGTAGTAAGATAGTGATACTTCTGCTCTATTCTTTCCTGGTCAGACAACATCTGTGATTGGTTTGGCCATAGTTCAGGCTGTGACAATTGATAAACAATGATCTCTGTAACATAAGGATTTAATACAGAAATTGGAGATATTTAGCCTGGAGAAGAGAAGATTTAAGAAGATAAATTACATTTGCCTTTGACTACTTGAATTGCTGTCATATGAAAGAGAAGTTAGACCTATCCTTTTTAGTGTCTGTTTAGCGAATAAGCAAAAAGTAATGAGTCAATTTATTCTTAATGACAGGAAACCTTTCTATAGTTAGAACTGTAGAATAGATTGGCTTACTAGATCACAGGTTTTTGAGAGAGAAGGAGGGAGGGAGAGAGAGATAGAGAGAAGGAGGGAGGGAGAAAGAGAAGAAGAGGGGCAGAGAGAGAGAGAGAGAAAGAGGACAGGGAGAGAGTTATAAATAGAAGATCTAATAAGTGCATATTAAATGCCATGAACTGTGCCAATTAGTCCTGAAGTTACAAATGTAAGTAAGCAAGATAGTCTTTACTTTTAAAGAGCTTACATTTTAATAAGAGACAACATCTCCAAAAAACCAATTGACAAGATAGGGAAGGCAGAGTTTGAACCTACTGGCTAGGAAGCAAGATATAAGCCTGATTTCTGTTAGTCTAAAGCTAAACAACACTATAATAAATCAAAGACGATTCCAGGAAAGAGTCCAAGATTCCAGTGGTTCAGAGATGAAGATGATAGCAAAATATGGTGGCAATATGATATGAAGCAGATAAGGAGGAAAAATCTTCATGAAAAGGCTATCTGACTTCTATGCTAAGGTGTTTTATAGTGAAGATTCGTTTTTTTCCTGGTATGAACTATATTAATGTTTACTGAAGTCCTTCCCAATTATAAAATTATACACTTCAGTGACATATAAAAAGACTATACAAAGAAAATCATCATGGTATAGTACAAGAAATGATGGATACACGTCACATTATAAAATTATAAATTTAGAGATGAGTGATATCCTTGATAAGATATAGCCTAGAATTCCTGCACCTGAGCTCTATAGAAGGGGTCCAGAGATGTTAGAGTTTATGTGAACTTGTTGGGAGAAAAACAAATCTTTATTCTCATTAACCTTTAGTTAAAATTATCATTTCTTTCAAATATTTAAAAAATAAAGTATATTTTTCTCGAGAAGGCATACACAGGGTTCACCAGATGGCCAAGATGTTAGTTCAAAAAATAGTTAAGAACACTTTTTGTAACCCAATATCTCATTTTTTAAGTAAGAATACTGAGATTCATTAAGGTTAAGTAACTTGGTCAAACAGGTTATAATGTAATTAGTTCAAATGTTATTTCTGACACTACTTGTGGGCCACTTGATGTATCATGAAAATTACTTAAATCTTCTGAACTCCCACATGTGCTGAATTGAGAAAATGATATCTATGATATAGTATTTAGTATTTATTTCACAGAGTTGATACCAGAATCAAGTGAGGTAATCTATTCCAACATTGAAAATTCGTTCTATGTGTACAAATATAGATAACCCTATTATACGTCATGCAAAAAAAAAAAAAATAGCACTGCTTCTATTAAAGAATTTGATTTTGTACAAAATGTCATTGAATAAAAAGCACAAAAATATCAAACTTTTTAAATTTTTTGGAATATTTTGGACAAGTGGTGCCAGCCACTTAGAACCTAAGGATCTATTATTGGAGCAAACTATTATTGGACAAAGTTGTTGATTATACAGCTAGTCCCATGTTTTCAAGGCAGAGAATTGAGGGCAATGATAGTGAAGGGAACAAGAAAACAGTCTAAACCCTTACTCCTTTCAAGGATAGAAGGGGAGGGAAGTGAGGAGGGAAAGAAAGAATGAGAGAGGGAGAGGAAGAAAGCAAGGAGGAGAGAAGGGAGAGAGAGAAGAGAGAGAGGAAAGAGAGAGGGGGGAGAGAGGGAGAGAAATTTTTTTCAAGGACAATCATGTCCTTTCCCATAACAGAAGTGATGTTTCTGCTAGAAACAGATTAATGTAAATCTGACCCAGTATGGAATTCCTCATTCAATGGGAAAAATATTAATCTTGAAGATGGAGGAACTAGGTTTGTGCCATGACTCCTGCCTTATTAATTTATGGCTTTGATTAAAATATCTAACCTCTCTGAGCTTCTGTTTACTGATCTATAAAATAGAAATCTACATATGCCTTACAAGGTTATTAAGAGTAAACCCCTAAGTAAGACTTAAAGAACTATCCAAATATAAGCTATTATTATTTATATTTTACTAATTTTTCTGTGCTTATTCTTATTATCCACTTGATAATTGCCCACTTAATAATATTAATTTATTATTCCTAATTCATATAAATCTTATTTCTGATAAGAATTTTTAAATTGTTTGTCACCTGCAAAAAAAAAAATGCTATCCTAGTTTTTTTTTTTTTTTTTCCTCTGATATCTCTGCAATTAGCTAGACCTTTTTATTAACCTCTTTCCGATTCTTTTGCTCAGGTTATGTACCATTAATTGATTGAAACAGGATAGAAGCTAGAGTAATTGGTCTCTTTTGCTCTCTTTTTTCAAACCAAAGGGAATATTATAATGCTACTTCACATATGCAAACCTCAGGGAAATGAGAAATATAAATTATTCTGCATTTAGCACAGTAGCTTGTACATAGTAAGTACTTAATATTGATGATTGATTATTCCTCCCTAAAGTCTAAAATATAGAGATACACTAGTTTTCAGCTTGGTGATAATTTATTATTAAACTCTATACATTTATTTTTTGGCTCCAGTTTCACATTTATACACCAGGAAAAAGATAGTGAAACTTATTTTTCCCTTATGAATAATTCCTGTCTCTAGTAAAGTTAGTTAATAACCTAATGTAAAGAAAAGAAACGCCTTGAGGGTAGAACCTTATATTTTGCCCAGCCCTAGTACAATTTCTGGAATGTTTTTAAAAATCTTAATAACTTTTGCTGTTGTTGTTTGATCACATATTTACTTACTTTGATCCAAAGGATTACATGGTCTACAACCTCTTCCTTCAGAGTTCAAGAACACTAGGAAATGGTTTCAAAGTGAGTCAAACCTCCATCATTCCATACCATTTCCTTCCCCAACCCCAAATGAAGGAGCAGGGAATGTTTAACTTCAAGAAAGGAATACTTAGAAGAGACTTGACTGAAGCTCTATCACTGGAAGGTAATTATGCTTGTTATACCTAAAACTAAGACAAATAGTAGCAATAGGTAGAAAATTGCAAAGAGGTAAATATAAGGAATATTCCTAGATAAAAGTTTTATACATATCTGTATACATATATATGTATATGTATGCACACATATGATATGAAGTATATATGTATATATACACACATGATGAGATATATATGTGATATGAAATATATATGTATACATATACACACATATACATATGTGTGTGTATGCATATAAAAATTCTAGCAGCCTAAAAGTGAAATGAGGTACCCAGGAGAAAGTGGAGCTTAACGGAGGTGTTCAAAACTGCTATGTATGTTCTTGAAGGATTTTTTTTTCCCCCCAGGTGGTGTGAGCTGGATTAAATGGCCTCTGAATTTAAGTCGTTCTCTGAGACTTTATGTTCCTGAAATTTCCTTCCTTTAGTTTTCCTTTCTTTCTCTTTGGTTAATTGAACATTTTCTTTCTTTCTCCTATTCACTTTTCCCTTAGGATTTATATAATATAATTACATACAGAAATTCAGACATGATACCTCAAAGGCAGCTTTCATCTATCGTAGAGAGAATACTAAAAAACTCATAGTGAGGGAAGACATTCTATGTAGAAAAAAAAAAAATAATGTAGATGTAGATCTAAGAAGGGAGTAACTAGGCCTTTGTCAGAGTATGTTAAAATTTAGAATATGCTAACATCCTCTCTCAGATCTTTAACAGTGTAGGGGAAAAAAAATGAGTTTATCATCTAGTGTAACTTCACAGGTGGACACAATAAGCTGACCTCTCGGTCACCACAGTAATCTCTCTAGTAATATTTGAAGGTGTCTTTTGTATTCCTTATCCCAGGGACAAAAAATGCTACTTATGGTTCTGGGTAGGAACACAGAAAAGGAGGTAGGCAGAAAGTATTCACTCAATGGTGGGAAAAACTAATTTATTTGCAGCAGAGAGTTCATATCAGGTTATAGTGAGAAATACATTTTTGAAAGATAGGTGAGTGAAAAATTATGGTATTTAGACTTTTTATCTAGACAATGAAAACCTAATAAAGTATTTTTGAACTGGCAGGCAACAAGGACTTAAGTACTTATTATGTGCCAAGCACCATGTTAAATGTATAAATAGAAATGTAAACCAGAGAAAATACAATACTTGCCCTCAAGGAGCCTCAAGGGAACTGAAAGTTGAATGGTGTAGATCAGACAGGAGAAAAAGTATCCATGAAGGAACATGGCAGCAAAGGATGAAAAATGAAAAACACAGCCAGAAGGAGATTAAAGCACTGGTGTACTAAGCAAATCCCCAGAATGGAAGTCCTGGAAGGAATTTATGACTGGAAGAAAGACACTGGAATAATAAAGGAATCTTTCAAGGTGAGAAAGTTCCAGATGGTAAAATGCAATCATGATAATCAGAAGTATAGTCAAGATGGGATCAAAAGGTCCTTGGGATACACTGGAAAGAACACTTCTGGCCACTGGTGTAAGAACCTATTTCACTTCTCAATACTGCTGTTTACAATCTGTGTGACCTTGGAAGAATGACTTAGACTCTCCCATATTCAGTTTCTTGTTTTGTAAAATGAAGGGCTTGGACTTCTTTGAACTTTTTTCAATTCTATATCTGTAACATTATCATCCTACATTTTAGGAAGAAAAATTCTGGGGCAAGATTTAAGATAGATGGGGAAAAAAGAGAGTAAAGAAATTTTTACAATTATCCAGCTATGTAGAATTTACAACATTGACAATTCATGGAATTCATTGTGACAAGGTAAGTGAAGTCATTCTAGTAGAAAGCAGGAAAAAAAAAAAAAACTTTTATTCTTTATAATTATATATGATAGATATGATTATAATTATATATGATAGGATAGGGACCATAGGCTCTCATTCTAGAAGACATAAGATCAATGCCAGATGGAATCCAAAGAACTATTCCCCCAAGACAATGTGGAAATGAATGAACAACATCATGTAGGATTCACACCTTTACTGGAAATACTTGGCATTGTCCAAGGTTCAAGAAAAGTCATCCTCACTACCAAGCCAATGAACAAGTTTGCAGGAACAAACACTTGTCAACATTCCTGATTCCAAAACACTCAATGTCCTTGGCTTCTAAATTTAATTTAAGTTACTATTTTTAAAAGGCTTATCAAATACTTCAATATCCATTTTTATCACTGTTAGTGAAACACACATTAATCCAATCAACAACCATTTAGAAACTTACTTACTTACTTACTTACTTACTTACAATAGGCAGAACATGATATCACACGTAGGAGTGATGTAAGGTTAAGAAAAAAAAAAAAAAGAAAAAAAAAAAAAAAAGACTGTTTCCTGCCCCTGTCCTCAATTCCTTTTCCTATCCTCTCTTCTTGGCACATATAGTTTACTAAGTATGGTAGTTTTTTGTTTGTTTGTTTTTTCAGGATATAATTATTTTATATTATTTTTTAATTTTAACATTACAGATCTTAGGCCTCAAAGACTGACGATTAAGGGCACAATAGTTTTAATGAATATTGGCTATATCTATACATGTATCTATATTTGTATAAATATATGTATAGATACTTTAAGTCATATAGGTGGTCAGAAACAGAAGCAGAATATGAACCTATATCTTATATTATAAATGCAGAAATTATTCCTTCATCTTGAACTTTCAAATATATCCTTCCTTATCCTTTCCAGCCTTTTCAAATAAGTTCTTACCTCTGATAATGGGAAACAGAAAAAGTAAAGACATTTATACAGATTTCATTTATTTACTTTAACCAATATAAAACACTAGACACAATAAAGGGGAAAAAACCAACAACCAGAAATATTCTCTGAGACAGCAATTACTTTTCCAAAAAGAAACCCATGTCAGTAAAGGGACATAGTGGTTTATAGCATACACTTACTTGAAAAAATTTATGAAATTACAGATTTATAGACAAGATAGTGCTTTAAAAAAGGAATGGAAAGGAAAAAATTGTCTTCAAGAAGTTTGAGATGAGTCTTGAAAGCCTATATCATTCTTAAACTATTTACTTTTAAATTAAAGAATGCAATAAATAGAAATAAAGTGGAATTGATTTTGTAATATTTCTAAAACAAATTTCTAAAACATCATTCCATTTGACTTTTAACATTTTGTTATACAATATGTCATATAAGAAAATTAAAAGGAGACCTGAGAATATATTTGGGTTAAATGGTTGCATCAATCAAAAAACACACACGAAATCTATGATATTAGTGACAAAATTGTAAATGCTCAAGATATCAATTTTCAAGATATCTCAGAGGGTAACTTGCCTTATGAATGAGCAAAAAATTTTCATAGTATTATAATCCAAAAAAGTTGACTAGAAAAGCATTAATAACTCTGAACCTACAAGCCTATTTTTCCATCTCTTTAGAATATTTCTGGAAATGATCTATCCTTGTTGAAAATCTGGTAAGGTAACAGTAGAGATTTAACATACAGCATTCAATAGCAAATCAAATGTTCATAGTCACATAGTTTTCACAAAACCTTAAAAAAGTATGATATCCTGTTGTATTTATTATTTACAGGTTATAAAAATTGACTGATTCAAAAGCAAGATGCAGCCTTTAGTTTGTATTTCTAACATGGGACTTCTCATGTAGATATCAAAGTCATATATGTGACTACTTATCATAGATTTAAAAATAGAAAGGATCTGGAGCAGCTAGGTGATTCAGTGGATAGAGCACCAGCCCTGAAGTCAAGAAGACCTGAGTTCAAATATGGCCTCAGACACTTAACACTTCCTAGGTATGTGGTCCTGGGCAAGTCACTTAACCCCAATTGCCTTAGGAAAACAAATAAATAAATAAATAAGAGGTTCTATTTTTCATTTGTATGTTTTTACAAATGGGAAAACTAAAGACCAAAGAAATTTCCTGATTCTCTCAAGTTTACCCAAGTTTTCAGTTACAGAACTGGGTTTCTTCCTCAGGTTTTATGACTCCAAATCCAGCATTCTTTTTTTTTTTTTTTTTTTTTTTTTTTTTTCTGTTCTGATATGTGTGACCTTCAATTATCAATATCAAATAAGCTATATAAAAAAGAGGCCTATGTTTACCAACAATATTTCATATAATCATGGAATATGATCTTCATATAATTCAAATGTAAGAGTGATTCCCAATATATGATGTAAGAGTATAATCCAGAAAATGTTCCTGTTTATACATGATGTATTGATTTCATCAAGCCCCCCACACATGTTGAGATTAGTTTACTCTAATATTCTACATAAACAAAAAAATAAAACTTTCAAAATGTTTATTTCCTGTTTTGCATTATTTCACAAGGATTAAGAAGGATTTAATGTCAGAAAAATATTTGGAAATCAGAATTTTTTTTAAATACAATGAATAAATGCATGAATAAATGAAAATACTCATTTTTCAGATTTTGGCATACTGTTGAATGTGCAATCTATTGAATTAATCTGTTAGTGTGTACATATTTTAACAAGGTGTTGCTACTGGAGAATTGAGTATTGTTTTCCAATTTTCTAATAAGAACCAAAGCACCATTTTCAACAACTTTAGAGGATTAGGATTCAAATATTGCTTATGTCAACTTAAACAAATTAGTCCCCATTCCTGTATTTTAGTTTCCTCAACTGTAAAATGAAGAGACTAGAATAGGTGGGTCCTTCCCACTTCAAACTATTTGCCAACATCAGATAATAGTATTTAGAGCAAGGCAGAGTTTGACAGAAGTATATTTGGCAGAAAAAAACAAAACAAAACAAAAAAACACAAAAAAACAAACAAACAAACAAACAAACAAAAAAAAAAACTATGTGTTACTTTTAATTGTTCCAATCTTCTTTCTCTCCAATCTCTCCAGTCTGTTATCCTGCACAACAGACACAAATGGTTTTCATGCCAGTAAGCTCCTCATGAAGCTATATGGCTACAAACATTGATACTCCATGATATTGGAAGAATGAAAATAGGGAGTGGCACAAAGAAGCAATGGAAAAACGTATAATGGATAGAAGTACGCTATAACATTTTGACAAAGTTAGCTTATTTTTTTAAATTGATGCAGAATACACCATGAAAAATGCAAATTTTGGGGGGAAATCATAAATTGAAAGTCAGATATAGAACTTGATTATTCCACTAGTATCTCTGAAATCATGCAAGACCAAGAAAAAGGCCTCAAACAAACTATGGAGATAATTTTTGCAGAATTGACAAGAATCACATGGAATAAGAAATCATATATAGATTGTGACAAATTCTAATGATAACTTCAGATACTCTATACCTGGGCTTTGAACATTTTCATTGAATGTTCCTCATTCATAGATTTTCATTCTCATCTTTTCTCTGTCTCCTGCCTTCCTCAGCTTTCTTCAAATATCATTTAAAAGTCTATCTTCTAAATAAAGGATTTCCTAAGCTCTCCCAAGACTAGTATCTTCCCTCTGAAATTTTCCCAGTTTTATCTTGTATCAACTGTATGAATTTTGAACAAGATAAGTTTCATTTAAATAGAGCTTCAAAATGTGTAAAGCAGTTTAATAAAGATAATGACTATCAATTATATAGTATTTTATGATTTGTATATCATTTTGTTAGTAGTAACAATATATTAATATCTAGAATTTTACATAATGCTTCAAGGTTTACAAAACACTACAAATACTATCTTATTTTTCTTTTCTTTCATGACTTTCTTGGGAGGTAGGTGGTATTATTATCCCCATTTTATAACTGAAGGAACTGAAACTGACATAGATTAAGTGACTTGCCTAGGATCATTCAACTAGTAAATGTTTGAGCTAGGATTAGAACTCAAATCTTTCTGGCTCGAAATAAGGACTCTAGATACTGTGCTACCTTGCTCTCTTTAATGCAATGAACATCTCTTGGTCTTATAAAATACTGATCCTAGCTAGTATTTACATATAATTTAAAAGTTTGCCATATGATTTACAAAAGTTACCTTATTTGACCTTTAAAATAATCCTGTGAGTTCTGTGCTTACCTTAAAAAACAGTGAATGAGAAGCTAAGGAATCATTGAAATAATAACAGCTGTTGTATTTTAGGGTGAGTCATAAAAAAAAAAAAAAAGATAGGATTATAAGAAGTGGATGTGGGAAGGAAGAATATTACAGGCATGAAAAGACATGCAAAGGCAGAGACAAAAGAGCCACATATGTGAATATGTGAGAAAAAGCAAGTAGATCTTTATGGTTTTATGGTAAAATATATGAGAAATAAAGTATGGGTCAATCCAAAAGACTTATTGTAATTTTAAATCTTAAAAGTTCAATAGGATTTTTAGGAAATTCTTTATAAGAATATTACATAAGAATATTGGGCATATAGGAAAGAATCAGATTGTGTAAACCTTTAAATGTCTAATAGGAGGTTCCATATTTGATCCTAAAGAGAATAGTGAGCAAAAGCAACTCATTGAGATCAGCATCTTAGAAAAATATCTTTGAAAACTATAAGACATAGATCCACATAAATCACAGCATTTTTATGTTACCAACAAATTCCAGCAACAGAAGAACAAAGAAAAATTCCATTTAAAATAACTGTAGGAAGCCATGTGAGAGATGAAATGAAACAGGTCTTCAACAGTGAGGACACTATAGGGCTTCAAATACTCTAGATGAAAGTCTAAAGGAAGGGAATGCTAATGAGAAGAATGAAGTCTTGAGATTTTGTGAAGAAAAAAGTAACAAAATTTGCTATGTTGGATGACTGAGAGAGAAAAGAGTCCAGGATGAGTTTTCACACCTATTTTACTGGTAGGATAATGATACTTTATGTCATGATAGAGAAGCTGAAGGAGTGAAAAGATGATTTCTCACGCATTTTAAATATAGAGGACTTAGGACACATCCAGTTCAAACAGATTAATCAGCAACTGGTGAAGTGGAATTTCAACTCAGGAGAAAGGCTAGAAGTGGGTATATAGATCCTGAAATAATAGAAATACATAGAAATGATAATTGAACCAATGGGAGCTAATTATTTTGAAGTTTGGTTTTGTTAGGTTTTTGGAAGATAAGTTGTAAAAGAGGTTGATAAACCAAGGAGGCAATTAGAAAGTTGATGTAATTGAAGAACTATGATATGAAGAATTAAGTTGGTAATGACTCAAGGAGAAAGAAAAAGACGGGAGTGGATGAAAGGAATGATACAGATAAAATTTTCCCGATTCATAAACTGATTGGAAATAGTATAGTGATAGATATGAAAAGAGGAACTAGCCCTAAGCTTACAAAACTGGATAATAAGGAGAAATTGCCCCTCAACCCTCCAAAGAAAATGTGAAATATGAAAAATATAGGGACATATTGGGAAGATAATAATGTATAGAAGAGTTGGGGGGGTTAAAAAAGGCTGCTTCTGTTTGGTCACATACTAAATAAGTTTGGAAAAAATCACCTCTATGAGCCTCCATTTCCTCATTTATAAAATGAAATATTTGGAATAGATAGTCCCTAAGGTTCCTTTCACCTTTAAGTCTATAAAGCTGCCTTTTGTCTTGGCTAAATACAACAGTGTGAAGAAAAAACAGGTAGCAAGTTGTATGAGGATGATCACACACAGATCTTTCATCAGTGTACTTGAAACCATTCAGGAACTCGTGAAGCAGGGATCCTTGCAAACCTTTTTTTCTTCCAGTTTTTTGATTATAGACATTTTCTGTTTTCTTTAGAAATATGTCCTTTTTTTAAGAAATAGCAGTATACCATAAAGATTTGCTTTCCATATTTTGAATTATATAGATTTATTATTAGAAAGGACTTTTGAGGCCAGAGAATTCAATCTTTTCTTTTTACAGATAAATGAAATGGATAGAAAAGTTAAGTGACTTGCAAAGTGTTAGTCACAAAGTATCTGAGATGAGACTTGAATCCAATATTTTTAAACTTAATATTACATTTTTGACAGATTGTTTAGTCAATTACCATTTAATGGACATCTCCATTTCCAATTCGTTGCAACTACACAAAGAATTGTTGTAAAATATTTTTATATATTTGGGTCATTTTCCTTTTTAAAAAATGATCTCTTTGGCATATATATCTAATAGTTGTATTGCTGGATCAAAGGGTTTACATCCTTGTATAAACCTTTGGGTATTGTTCCTAACTGGTCTTCAGAATGGTTAGATCAGTTCACGTTGCACCAACAAAATATTAGTGTTAAAATTTCCACATCTTCTCCAACATTTATCATTTTCCTTTTCTGTCATATCAGCCAATTTCATAGGTGTGAAATGATACTTCAAAGTTGTTTTAATTTTAATGTTCCTAATCATTAGAGATTTAGAATGTTTTTGTGTGTGTTATAGATAGCTCTAATTTCTTCATTTGAAAACCTCCTGTTTGGATCTTTTGACTATTTATCAATTGGGGAAAGACTTTTATTCTTACAAATTTATTGAATACAGATATTTCTGATTCAAAACAGAAAACATTCTACAAAATACTTAAGAGGGCTTTGGGAAATCTCACCAAGGGCTCTCTTTTTAAGTTGCATCTTTTAGGGATCAGATTATAGATATTATACTGGGTTTCTACTTTCATATATTAGAATGTTCTCCTCATGGATTGAGGAGCCATTATATTTTAAAACATTACTTAGATATATCATGTTGGGAAAAAAAAACACAAAAAAACTTAAGATAGAAAATTATATAATGATAAGAAAGCACATGATTAGTTTTAAAAAACCAAGCATAGATTTCTGGCTAAGATGGCGGAGAGAACACACACACACCTACTTAATCTATTAATTTGCTCTCAGAATTTATTTCATGGCAAGCCTCTGAATTAGTGCTTGAATGGAAAAAGAACCCAGGAATAATTACCAACAGAAGACATCCTTGAAATTCACCAGAAGAGGTCTGTTTTTGCTTAGGGGCGGGGATGGCTAGATCAGCTGCAGGCTGAAGGCAAGCAGAGAGGGTGTGGCAGGCAGATCACACTGAGCAGACCAGAGAGGGGATGGGTGTGATCTCTGCCATTTCTGCAGAAAGAACTTTACTACAGTGTGGATATTCTGTCCTGGGAGCAAGCCAGAATTAGCAGAGAAGCTGTAAACAGAGGAGGTAAAGACTATAACCTTGAAAAGCTAGGGTCTCACGGGACCTGGCCACCCCAACCTGGAGTGACTCAGCACATTCTTAGACCTTCAAAGTCTCAGAGTGCAGGTGCAGGGCAGCCATTGCTGCCCTGCTAGTACCTCACTGCAGTCTCTGCAGTCTGTAGAGGAAGCCCGGTAACACCATCCAGCCCCCCCCCCCCCCAAAAAAAAATGCAGAATGCAATTGTTTTTCTTGTTAGTTTGTTTTCTTTGATTCTTCTCTGACAAAATGAGCAAAAAATTTAAAAGGACTCTAACCATTGATAGATTCTATGTGGATAGAGAGCAAACATTAAACCCTGAAGAGACTAAAAACAGACTGTCCCTAGAGGAATCCCCAAAGCGGTATATGATCTGGTCCTCAACACACAAGACTCTCATAGAAGAAATTAAAAAGGCTCTCACAAGAGAGCTAGAAGAAAAATGGGAAAAGGAAAGGGAAGCTTGACAAGAAAGTCTGGATAAGTCATCCCACTCATTTATAGATAGAGTGGATAAAGAAATCAAATCCTTGAAAAACAGAATTAGTGAGTTGGAAAAGAAAATAGCTCTCTAAAAAAGAAATTTGGTGAGAAGGAAAAAAATTCCATAGAACAAAACAACTCACTGAAAAACTCAATTGACCAATTAGAAAAAAGATATTTTAAAAGTGAGTGAAGAAGATAATTCATTGAAAATCACAATTGAATAAATGGAATTGAATGACTCAAGGGGACACCAAGAATCAGTCAAGCAAAACCAAAAAAATGAAACAATGGAAAAAAATGTCAAATACCTTCTTGAAAAAACAACAGATTTGGAAAATAGATCCAGGAGAGACTCCCTGAAAAATATGATGAAACAAGATCCTGGACACTATTTTCTAGGAAATTATCAAAGAGAACTGCCCAGATGTTTTAGAAACAGAGGGTAAAATAGATATTGAAAAAATTAATCCATTACCTACTTAAAGGGACCCTAAACTCAAAACACCAAGAAAAATAGTGGCCAAGTTCAAGAAACATCAAACCAAAGAAAAAAATATTACAAGGTGCTAGAAAACATCAATTCAAATATACAGGAGACACAATAAGGATTAACCAGGATCTAGCAGTGTCCATATGAAAGGATCAAAGAGCCTGGAAGCTGATATTCTGAAAAGCTAAAGAACTTGGTATGCAGCCAAGAATAACTTACCGAGTCAAAATGAGAATCTTTTTCCAGGGAAGAAGATGGACATTCAATGAAATAAGTGAATTTCATCTATTTTTGATTTAAAAAAAAATGGATCTAAACAAAAAGTTTGATCTCCAAATATAGAACTCAAGAGATTCCTAAAAAGGTAAAAATAAAACTTGGGAGCTATATTTCTGCTACAAAGATATATAAAGAACACATGTAGAATTTGTCCTAGAAACAAGAGGTAGAAATGAAATTGTACTAGAAAAAGGGTAAAGTGGGGTACTACATCTCATGAAGATATAGAGGTAATCTATTATATCTGAAAGAAAGAAGGGAGGAACATGAACATAGTGTGTGAGGGCTGTGAGAAGCAAGTAGTGCTCACAAGTTTAATACTGAGGAGGGGGGTAACGGGTAAGGAAAGATGAAAAGCATAAGCAAGGGTTAACAAAATGGCAGGTAATACAGAATTAGTAATTTTTACCATAAATGTGAATGGAGTAAACTACCCCATAAAGAAAAAATGGTTAGCAGATTGGATTAAAAGCCAGAATCCTACAATATACTATTTAGAGGAAACATACCTGAAGCAGGTTGATACATAAAGAATAAAGGTAAAAGTTTGGAGCAGAATCTACTATGCTTCAGATTAAGCCAAAAAAGCAAGAGCAGTCATGCTCATCTCAGATCAAGCAAAAGCATAAATCCATCTAATTAAAAGACATAAAGAAGGGCACTATATTTTCCTAAAGGGTAGCATAGATAATGAATCAGTATCAATATTAAACATATATGCACCAAGTGTTGTAGCATCTAAATTATTAAAAGAGAAATTAACAGAGCTGCAAGAAGAAATAGGCAGCAAAGCTATAATAATAGGAGATCTAAACCTTGCACTCTCAGAATGAGATAAATCAAACCACAAAATAAATAAGAAAGAAGTCAAAGAGGTAAATAGAATACTAGAAAAGTTTGACAAGATAGATCTTTGGAGAAAACTAAATGGAGACATAAAGGAGTACATTTCTTCTCAGCAGTTCATGGAACCTATACAAAAATTGACCATATATTAGGAAATAAAAACCTCAAAATCAAATGCAGTAGGGCAGAAATAGTAAATGCATCCTTTTCATACTATGATGAAATGAAAATTATATTTAATAAACAGAGGGGAAAATAGATTTAAAAAATTGAAGACTAAATAATCTCATACTTAAGAATGATTGGGTGAAACAGCAAATCATAGACATAATTAATAACTTCACCCAAGAAAATGACAATAATGAGACATACCAAAATGTGTGGAATGCAGTCAAAGCAGTAAAAAGGGTAAATTTTATATCTCTAAAGGCCTACTTGCATAAAACAGAGGAAAAGAAGGTCAGTGAATTGGGTTGCAACTAAAAATGCTAGAAAAGGAACAAATTAAAAGCCCCCAGAAAAACACTAAACTTGAAATTCTAACAATAAAAAGAGTGATTAAATTGAAAGTAAAAAAAACAAACAAACAAACAAACAAAAACTATTGAATTATTTAATAAAACTAAGTGTTGGTTCTATGAAAAAAAAATAGACAAACTCTTAGTTAGTCTGATTAAAATAATGAAAGAGGAAAATCAAATTGTTAGTCTTAAAAATGAAAAGGAAATTAATGAAGAGGAAATTAGAGTAATAATTAGGAGTTACTTTGCCCAACTTTATGCCAATAAATTGGATAACTTAAATGAAATGGAAGAATACCTTCAAAAATAAAGCTCACCCAGATTAACAGAGGAAGAAGTAAATTGGTTAAACAGCCCCATCTTAGAAAAAGAAATAGAACAAGCTATTAACTAACTTCCTAAGAAAAAAATTTCCAGGACCAGATGGATTGACATGTGAATTTTACCAAACATTTAAAGAATAATTAACTCCAATGTTTCATAAACTATTTGAAAAAAATAGGGATTGAAAGAATGTTACCATGGTATTCATACCTAAACCAGGTAGGTTGAAAACAGAGAAAGAAAATTATAGACCAATCTCCCTAATGAATATTGATGCTAAAATATCAAATAAAATATTAGCTAAATGATTACATAAAATCATCCCTAGGATAATACACTATGACCAAGTAGTATTTATACCAGGGCTGGTTCAATATTAGGAAAAGTATTAGCATAATTGACTGTATCAATAACCAATTTAACAAAAACCCTATGATCATATCTCAATAGATGCAGAAAAAAAACATTTGGCAAAATCCAACATCCATTCCTAATAAAAACATTTGAGAGTATAGGAATAAATGGACTTTTCCTTAAAATAGTCAGGAGCAGGGCAGAGCCAAGATGGTGGAGAAGATACACATGGATTTGTAAAGTCCCTTCTTCCCTCATTACCAATTAGTTAAATCAGCCTCAAAAATAAAGCTGTACTGATAGAAACCACAAGGATTAGAAGCACAACTTACCAGCTTAAGAAAATCTGGAGTTTCAACAGGAAAGGTCAGTTCCAAGGGGAGGAAGAAAAAAGGCCAGCACAGACAAAGCTAGGTGTTAACACACTGTGCCAATCAAGCTGGGGAAAACTCTGGGATCAGAGAAGCCACTGATATAGAGGAATCTGACACAGGCTGATAGCTCTTCTCTGCTTATAAAACAGCAGTTCAGAAGAGAAATCAAGCCACTTTAAAATATAAAGACAGATCCTAGAACCAGCCCAATTTGGAAGTGATGTAACAGATCTCGGAATGGCTGTGAAGCCACCTTCTGCAGTCTGGAGCTTTACCTTGGGGTAGTTAAGAGCCTGAACACCCGGGACACAGCCTCTAATACACATAGTGCCAGGCTTAGCCTGAGGCAGTGGATCTCTAGCAGCTGCAGAATTCCCAGAGAAGCAGAACCTTTGAAATAGGGACCGCGATTTCCCGGCAGACAATTCCAGTTTGAGTGCAGGGGCTTTTCATGTCAGTTGCTGATATTCACGCCCCATGGGACGGATTGCCTGGGATTTGTGTCGCTTTTACTGTTCAGTCTTAAACCTCAGGGCAGTTGCTAGGCCACACAGCGGGGACTTTCACTGGACAACCCTCACAGTGCAGCCATACTAATCACCTCTGAGGCATTTCCAGGGAGGGGGAGGGGAATTCTTTCCCAGAGCTCTGTCTTAGCTCAGGCACAGGAACCGCTGCATCCATCCAGTCTGGGAGGAAGCTGGTAAATAAATAAATAAATAAATAAATAAATAAATAAATAAATAAATAAATAAATAAATAAACTTGTTACCCCAAGGGCAGACCGGAACAGATTTTTAACAATGAGTAAAAAGCTGAAGAGAACTCTTGATACCTTCTACACAGAGAAACAGCGGGTATTCAACCCCGAGGAAGTTAACAGCAGAGAGTCAGCAGATAACAGTCTAAAGGGGAATGATACCTGCTCCCATCACATAACTCTCTCCAAGAGAAGACTATTAAAAAGTTAAGAGAGTTTGAAGAAAAATGGAGAAAAGAAAGAGAAGCTATGATAGAGAATAACAACGTTCTGAAATTGGAGTTGGAAAAAATAAAGAATTCACAGGAGATGCAGGGAAACAAAATTGGTGAATTAGAAAAGGTTAAAAAATCACAGGAAAGTAGAATTACTGAATTGGAAAAGAGAAAAATTTCTCAAGAAAGTAGGATTTCTGAATTGGAAAAAGAAAATAACTCTCTAAAAATAAATTAGGGAAATGGAAAACAATTCCCTAGAGCAAAATAACTCATTTAAAAACTCAATTGGGCAAATAAAAAAATAACATAAAAATGTGAATGAAGAAAATAACTCATTAAAAATCAGGATGGATAGAATAGAAATAAATAGAAATAAACCAAGAATCAGACAAACAAAACAAAAATAAATGAATAAATGAATGAATGAATAAATAAATAAATAAATAATGAAAAGATGGAGAATAACATCAAATACTTACTGGGAAAATCTATAGACCTGGAAAATAGATCTAGGAGAGATAATTTGAAGATCATTGGACTTTCTGAAAACTGATCAAAAAAAGGGCCTAGATTCTATTTTACAAGAAATCATCAAAGAGAAATGTCCAGAGACAATAGAAACAGAATGGAAAATTGGTGTTGAAAGAATTCATCGAACATCTTCTGAAAAAGACCCTAAAAAAAAACTCCATGGAATATTGTGGCTAAGCTGCAGAACTACCAAATGAAGGAAAAAATATTGTAAGCAGCTAGAAAAAAAAAAAAAACAATTCAAATATTAAGGTGCCATAATTAGGGTCACTCAGGAGCTGGATTCCTCCACATTAAAAGATCGAAGGGCCTGGAACCTGTTATTCCGAAAGGCAAAAGATCAAGGATTGCAATCAAGAATAAACTATCCAGCTAAATTTAGCATTTTCTTTCATGGAAGAAGATGGTCATTTAATAAAACAGAGGAATTCCATTTGTTTCTAAGAAAAAAACCATACTTAAACAAAAAATTTGATCTACATCCACAAGACTGAAGAGAAACAGAAAAAAGGTAAAAAGAACTCTTGAGAACTGTATCTCTGTTGTGGATATAGAGAAAGTCTACATGGATAATTTGATTTTACTGATATAAAAAGGGGAGTAGTAAAGGGAAGGGGGTAGTATCAGAAAAAGGGGAAGGAGTGATAAAAAGATGGACATTTGAGGAAAAGGCATAGAAAATCTACCACATCTGAGGGAATTTAGAGAGGGAGAGAAACATTGTGTGAATCTTACTCTCATCAGGGTAAATAACTGACATATTTGTTTTTCAGAGAATTCTCTCTCACGTAATTAAAAAAGGGGAAAGGAAAAGGGAAAAGGAAAAGTGGAATAAGGGAAGGGTAGAAAAAAAGGGAAGGGACTTGGAAGGAGGGGGGAGGGATACTAAAAAGGTAGGGCTGCATGGCACAAGTGAGGTCTATAAGTTAAATATTGGGGAAGGGATTCAGGGGGGTCAAGGGAAAAAAGCATAATCTGGGGATAATATGATGGCAGGAAATACAGAATTAGTAATTTTAACTGTAAATGTGAATGGGATGAACTCTCCCATCAAATGGAGGTGGATAGGAGACTGGTTCAAAAATCAGAACCCTACAATATGTTGTTTACAGGAAACACACTTAAAGCAGGGAGATACATACAGAGTAAAGGTAAAAGATTGGAGCAGAATCTATTATGCCTCAGGTAAAGCCAAAAATGGAGGGGTAGCCATCCTGAACTCAGATCAAGCAAAAGCAGAAACTGATCTAATTAAAAGAGATAAGGAAGGAACCTATATCCTGCTAAAAGGTAGCATAAACAATGAAGCCATATCAATACTAAACATATATGCACCAAGTAGTATAGCATCTAACTTTCTAAAGGAAAAGTTAAGAGAGTTGCAAGAAGAAATAGACAGTAAAACTATAATAGTGAGAGATCTTAACCTTGCACTCTCAGATTTAGACAAATCAAACCACAAAACAAATGAGAAAAAAATTTAAATAGTAAATAAAACATTAGAAAAATTAGGTATGATAGACCTTTGGAGAAAACTGAATGTTGATAGAAAGGAATATACTTTCTTCTCAACATTACATGGAACCTATACAAAAATTGACCATATATTAGGTTATAAAGATCTCAAAATTAAATGCAGGAAGGCAGACATAATAAATGCCTTCTTCTCAGATCACAGTGCAATAAAAACTATGTTCAATAATAAGTTAGGGGTATATAGACCAAAAAGTAATTAGAAACTGAATAATCTCATCTTAAAGAATGACTGGGTGAAACAGAAAATTATAGAAACAATTATTAATTTCACCCAAGACAATGACAACAATGAGACATCATATAAAAATCTGTGGGATGCACCTAAAGCGGTATTAAGGGAAAATTTTATATCTTTAGAGGCTTATTTGAACAAAATAGAGAAAGACAAGATTAATGAATTGGGCCTGCAACTTAAAAAGCTAGAAAAAGACCAAATTAAAAACCCCCAACCAAAAATCAAATTTGAAATACAAAAATTAAAAGGAGAAATCAATAATATTGAAAGTAAAAAAACTATTGAATTAATAAATAAAACCAAGAGTTGGTTTTATGAAAAAGCCAATAAAATAGATAAACCTTTGGTAAATCTGATCAGAAAAAGGAAAGAGGAAAATAAAATCGTTAGTCTTACAAATGAAAAGGGGGATCTTTCCACCAATGAAGAGAAATTAGAGAAATAATAAGGAGTTACTTTGCCCAACTTTATGCCAATAAATTTGATAACTTAAGTGAAATGGATGACTTTCTCTAAAAATATAGGCTTTCTAGATTAACAGAGGAGATAAATTGCTTAAATAGTCCCATTTCAGAAAAAGAAATAGAACAAGCTATTAATCAACTCCCCAGGAAAAAATCCCCAGGAGCAGATGGAATTACATGTGAATTCTACCAAACATTTAAAGAACAATTAGCCCCAGTGTTATATAAACTATTTGAAAAAATAGGGATGGAGTCCTACCAAACTCCTTTTACAACACAGACATGGTACTGATACCTAAACCAGGTAGATCGAAAACTGAGAAAGAAAACTATAGATCAATGCCCTTAATGAATATTTATGCTAAAATCTTAAAAAAATAGGGATGGAGTCCTACCAAACTCCTTTTACGAAACAGACACGGTACTGATACCTAAACCAGGTAGATCGAAAACTGAGAAAGAAAACTATAGATCAATGCCCTTAATGAATATTTATGCTAAAATCTTAAATAAGTTATTAGCAAAAAGACTTCAGAAAATCATCCCCAGGATAATACATTATGATCAAGTAGGATTTATACCAGGAATGCAGGGCTGGTTATTAATATTAGGAAAACTATTAGTATATTTGACCATATTAATAATCAAATTAATAAAAACCATATGATCATCTCAATAGATGCAGAAAAAGCATTTGATAAAATCCAACATCCATTCCTACTAAAAATGCTTGAGAGTATAGGAATAAATGGACTATTCCTTACAATAATCAGGAGCATATATGTATGACTGTCAGTAAGCATAATATGTAATGGAGATAAACTGGAACCTTTCCCAGTAAGATCAGGAGTGCAGCAAGTTTGCCCACTATCACCATTACTATTCAATATTGTATTAGAATTGTTAGCCTCGGCAATAAGAATTGAGACAGATTAAAGGAATAAGAGTAGGTAATGAGGAAATCAAACTGTCACTCTTTGCAGATGATATGATGGTATACTTAGAAAACCTCAGAGATTCTAATAAAAAGTTATTAGAAATAATTCACAACTTTAGCAAAGTTGCTGGATACAAAATAAATCCACATAAATCCTCAGCATTTTTATACATCACTAACAAAATGCAACAGCAAGAGATACAAAGAGAAATTCCATTCCAAACAAATGTTGAGAGTATAAAATATTTGGGAATCCATCTACCAAAGAAAAGTCAGGAATTATATGAGCAAAATTATGAAACACTTGCTACAAAACTGAAGTCAGATTTAAATAATTGGAAAGACATTCAGTCCTTTTGGATAGGGTGAGCGAATATAATAAAGATGACAATACTCTCCAAATTAATCTATTTATTTAGTGCTATACCAACAGACTCCCAAGAAACTATTTTAATGACCTAGAAAAAATAACAACAAAATTCATATGGAAAAATAAAAGGTTGAGAATTTCAAGGGAACTAATAAAAAAAAGTCAGATGAACATGGTCTAGATGTGCCTGATCTAAAGCTGTGCTATATAGCAGCAGTCACCAAAAACATTTGATATTGGCTAAGAAATAGACCAGTCGATCAGGGAAACTTATTAGGTACAAAGGACAAAAAAGGGTACATCTATCATAATCTAGTGTTTGACAAACCCAAAGATACCCACATTTGGGATAAAAATTCATTATTTGAAAAAAAAAAAACTGTTGGGAAAACTGGAAATTAGTATGGCAGAAATTAGATATGGATCCACACTTGACACCATATACCAAGATAAGATCAAAATGGGTCCATGATTTAGGCATAAAGAATGAAATCATAAATAGATTAGAGGAACAGAGAATAGTCTACCTCTTAGACCTGTGGAGGAGGAAGGAATTTATGAACAGAGGAGAACTAGAGATAATTATCGATTACAAAATAGAAGATTTTAATTACATCAAACTAAAAAGTTTCTGTACAAATAATACTAATGCAAACAAGATTAGAAGGGAAGTAACAAATTGGGAAAATATTTTTACAGTTAAAGGTTCTGATAAAGGTCTCATTTCCAAAATATATAGAGAACTGATCCTAATTTATAAGAAATCAAACGATTCTCCAATTGATAAATGGTCAAAGGATATGAACAGACAATTCTCAGATGATGAAATTGAAACTATATCCACTCATATGAAAGAGTGTTCCAAATCACTACTGATCAGAGAAATGCAAATTAAGACAACTCTGAGATACCACTACACACCTGTCAGATTGGCTAAGATGACAGGAACAAATAATGATGAATGTTGGAAGGGATGTGGGAAAACTGGTACACTAATACATTGTTGGTGGAGCTGTGAAAGAATCCGGCCATTCTGGAGACCAATTTGGAACTATGCCCAAAATGTTATCAAACTGTGCATACCCTTTCATCCAGCATTGCTGCTATTGGGCTTATATCACAAGGAAGTACTAAAGAGGGCTAAGGGACCTGTATGTGCCAAAATATTTGTGGCAGCCCTTTTTGTAGTGGCTAGAAACTGGAAGATGAATGGATGTCCATCTATTGGAGAATGATTGGGTAAATTATGGTATATGAAGGTTATGGAATATTAATCCTCTGTAAGAAATGACCAGCAGGATGAATTCAGAAAGGTTTGGAGATACTTACATGAACTGATGCTGAGTGAAATGAACAGAACCAGAAGATCGCTATATACTTCAACAACAATGCTGTATGAAGATGTATTCTGATGGAAGTGAATATCTTCAACATAAAGAAGATCCAACTCACTGATGGAAAGAAACAACTACATCCAGAGAAGGAACACTGGGAAGTGAATGTAAAATATTAGCACTACTGTCTATCTACCCAGATTACTTATACCTTTGGAATCCAATACTTAACTTGCAACAAGAAAATTGGATTTACACACATATATTGTATCTAGGTTATATTGTAACACATGTAAAATGTATGGGATTGCCTGTCATCTAGGGGAGGGAGTAGAGGAAAGGAGGGGAAAATTTGGAAAAATGAATACAAGGGATAATGTTATTTAAAAAAATTACTCATGCATATATACTGTCAAAAAAAATTATAATTACAAAATTTAAAACAATTAAAAAAAATAACCTCCTCCAAAATAGTCAGGAGCATATATTTAAAACCATCAGTAAACATCATATGTAATTGGGAAACCTGGAACCTTTCCTAGTAAGATCAGGAGTGAAACAAGGTTTCTCCCATATCACCATTATTATTCAATATTGTATTAGAAATGCTAGCCTCAGCAATAGGAATCAAGAAAGAAATTAAAGGAATTAGAGTAGTTAATGAGGAAACCAAATTATCACTCTTTGCAGATGATATACTTAGAGAACCCCATAGATTCTACTAAAAAAAAACTATTAGAAATAATTCACAACTTTAACAAAGTTGCAGGATACAAAATAAATCCACACAAATCTGCAGCATTTTTACACATCACCAACAAAATCCAACCGCAAGAGATATAAAGAGAACTTCCATTCAAAATAACTGTTGATAACATAAAATATTTGGGAATCTATCTACCAAAGGAAAGTCAGGAATTATATGAGCAAAATTACAAAATACTTGCCACAAATATAATGTCCGATTTAAATAAAATTGGAAAAATATTAAGTGCTCTTGGATAGACTGAGTGAATATAATAATGACAATACTCCCTAAACTAATTTTTTTGTTTAGTGTTTTACCTATCCGACTCCCAAGAAATTATTTTAATGACCTAAAAAAAAATAACAACAAAATTCATATGGAAGAACAAAAGGTCGAGAATTTCAAGGGAATTAATGAAAAAGAAAAAAAATCAAATGAAGGTACCCTAGCTGTACCTGATCTAAAACTATATTATAAAGCAGCAGTCACCAAACAGATTAATTGATCAGTAGAATAGGTTAGGCTCACAAGACAAAATAATCAATAACTACAGCAACCTAGTTTTTGACAAACACAAAGATACTTTTGGGATAAGAAGTCATTATTTGACAAAAACTGCTGGGAAAACTGGAAATTAGAATTGCAGAAATTAGTCATGGACCCACACTTTACACCATATGCCAAGATAAGATCAAAATGAGTCCATGATTTAAGTATAAAGAATGAGATCATAAATAAATTAGAGGAACATAGGATAGTTTACCTCTCAGACTTGTGGAGGAGGAATGAATTTGTGACCAAAGGAGAACTAGAGATCATTATTAATCACAAAGTAGAAAATTTTGATTACATCAAATTAAAATGCCTTTGTACAAAAAAAAAGTAATGTAAACAACATTAGAAGGGAAGTAATAAACTGGGAAAACATTTTTACAGTTAAAGGTTCTGATAAAAGCCTCATTTCCAAAATATATGGAAAACTGGCTATAATTTATAATAAATCAAGCCATTGTCCAATTGATAAATTGTCAGAAGATATGAACAGACAGATGATGAAATTGAAACTATTTCCACTCATATGAAAGAGTATTCCAAATCACTATTGATCAGAGAAATACAAATTAAGATGACTCTGAGATACCACTACACACCTGTCAGATTGGCTAAAATGACAGGAAAAAATAATGATGAATGTTGGAGAGGATGTGGGAAAACTGGGACACTGATGTGTTGTTGGTGGAGTTGTGAATGAATCCAAACATTCAGGAAAGCAATCTGGAATTATGCCCAAAAGTTATCAAAATCTGCAGGAAAAAATAATGATGAATGTTGGAGGGGATGTGGGAAAACTGGGAAACTGATGTATTGTTGGTGGAGTTGTGAACGAATTCAAACATTCTGAAGAGCAATCTGGAATTATGCCCAAAAAGTTATCAAAATCTGCATATCCTTTGATTCCGTAGTGCTACTACTTGGCTTATATCCCAAAGAAATACTAAAGAAGGAAAAGGGACTTGCATGTGCTAAAATGTTTGTGGCAGCCCTTTTTGTAATGGCTAGAAACTGGAAAATGAATGGATGCCCATCAATTGGAGAATGGTTGGGTAAATTGTGGTATATGAATGTTATGAAATATTATTGTTATGTAAGAAATGATCAGCAAGATGAATACAGAGAGGCTTGGAGGGACTTACATGAACTGATTGATGCTAAGTGAAATGAGCAGAACTAGGAGATCATTATAACTTCAACAACAATACTATATGAGGATATATTCTGATGGAAGTAGACAAAGAGGAGATCTAATTCACTTCCAATTGATCAATGACGGACAGAATCAGCTATACCCGGAGAAGAAACAGGAAATGAGTGTAAATTGTTTGCATTTTTGTTTTTCTTCCCAGGTTATTTTTACCTTCTGAATACAATTCTTCCTGTGCAACAAGAAATTTGATTCTGCACACATATATTGTATCTAGGATAAACTATAACATATTTACCATGTATGGGACTGCATGCCATCTAGGGGAGGGGGTGGAGCTAGGGAGGGGAAAATTGGAACTGAAGTGAGTGCAAAGGATAATGTTGTAAAAAATTACCCATGCATATGTACTGTCAAAAAATAGTTATAATTATAAAATTAAAAAAACAAGAACAAAAACAAAAACAAAAAGCATATTCTTGAACTCAAGTAGACCATCTTTTCTACTTTCAGCCACTCAGGGGTAGAATTGTAGGAGTCTTATTTCCCCTTGGATCCCTTTCCCCTAGTCAATTTATAGAAATTGAACATGCTGAATAATAACACTCTTTTATCTCCCATGTTTTAGGAACCATGTTAAATTTCAAATGCTAAGACTACAAGGATATAAAAGAAGCATTCCCTGCTTTCAGAAAACTTACTTTCTTTCAAGGAAAAAGGAAATATACATGTAAATAAAATGCAAAATACATACAAAATGAATAGAAAGATATATTTGTTGGGGTGGGGAAGGAAAGAAGAAACATTATTAGCTGAGAAAATAAAGAAAAGTTAAACTGAGAATTGATGTGTCACTCTTGCTTTTAGGGAAGTTAAGAAAACATGAAAACAATTAAATGATCTAAGCATAATAGGCAAAAGTTTTTAAAAAGTGACCAATATCAAATACAAAAGGAGAATAAGAGAGGGTGTTTTAAAAGACATGAATTCTAAAACAGAGCTGAAAAGTGAATATATAGTATATTGTAGAGATAGGGAAAAGTTATATGAATATACTTAGAGTAGCAACATAAAGTTTTTTATGAGCCAATTTAGTATCCTAGTTAGTTTGTCTGAATCATAAAATATGTCAAGGGAAGTAATGTATTTGAAATTTGAAAGAATACCCTCGGACCAGACAGTAAAGCACTTTAAATGCTGAACAGAGAGAATTGCATTTGATCATGAAGACAATGCAGATACCATAGATTATAAACCAGGCAGAATTCCACTGGGAAAGTGCCCATTATCCTGGGAATGGCTATGAGTTGGAATCACTTCCCTGCCTAAGTTTCTGCTGCTATTCTCCTTAAAGTTTGCTGATTAGCAATTATTCCTGCTACATTCCCATACCATTCCCACTTGATAAAGGGAGCTCTGGAAGCTATATATATATATATATATATATATATATAAATTTTCTTCTTTCCTAATCTTCCCTCTATTAACTAATCCCAGATATATATATATATATATATATATATATATATATATATATATATATATATATATATATAAATTTTCTTCTTTCCTAATCTTCCCTCTATTAACTAATATATATATATATATATATATATATATATATATATATATATATATATAAATTTTCTTCTTTCCTAATCTTCCCTCTATTAACTAATCCCAGATCCCATCCTAGTTTCCTGGCCCTTTGTTTTTGTTTTCCCATTAAAGGAGAAAATGTTTCAATCCACTGTCAAAGTCTTGATTCGACAAATTCAATATGGGAAGAGAATATATTTATAATCATATTGCCAGATAATTAAAGCCACACTAGCAATTGTCATTTCCTCTAGTTCTCAGTTTTTTCTTTAAAGACTTCTTCCCAGATGGATCTCTAAATTTCACATTAATATCTCTGAGGTCCTTACAGAAATGTTGAAAAAATTCTGCCTCCTAGTTGCTGTGGCAGAGTAAAGAAGAGTATTGGCCCTGAAGTCAGAAGGACCTCAGACTGCGAGAAGCTTGAGGATATAGTCCCAAAATTGGATAAAAAAGGGGCATAGAAGGGATACTCTAGTGGCTCTAGTGGATATTTCCCAGCTGTGTGACTCTAGACAATTCATATAATGCTATTTACCTCAGTTACCTCATCTATAAAATTAGCTGGAGAAAATAATAGCAAATCACTCTAGTGTATTTGCCAAGTAAACTCCAAATGGTATCACAGAGGCTCAGACATAACTGAACTGACTGACCGATAACAAAATTCTAGTGACTCCCCATTACTTTATGAATAATATATATATACATATATATATATTAATCTATAAAACAGGATAGTTGGGCTAAATGATCTCAAGTATAATTTAGATTCAATAGGACATTCAAAGCCCTTTAAATACTTGATTCCTCCTTCCATTCAAATCTTTTTAATACTTTACTTATCCCCACTTAATCTTTGATCCATTGATACAGACCTTTGTAGTGTTCTTTTTCTCTAAATTATAATCATTCTCTTGGGGCAGATTTCTTGGAGAGCTTCTGGTGGCAGCCTTAGTTTCAGTTTAGTTTCAATAATCACCTCAAATCAGCCAGGAGTTAAAGTCCAGATCTTTTATTGTCTCTTCCAAAATCTTATCTTCTTCACTTGGGGCTCAGCTAGTTTTCTGGAGGCCTTCCTCTCTCCTTGGTTCCCGAGAGCTCTTGTCCGAATGTCTCCAGCCAGCATGAAGGTGGAAGTGGGAATGAATCTTGACTCTGAATCTCCTATAACTCCCAGTGGGCTTGTCCTTGTATATGCTTTTTTAAAGGTGTGAAAGGTGTGAACTCTGAAGTAGAAAACTGTTAAGTACCATGGTAAATTAGACAACCAACTTAGCACCTTGTAAGAAACCCAACAGGCCTCCCTGGAATTCCTCTTTCAAAATATTTCCTCTCTAAACTCCAGGCATTTTACTTAGCTGTTCCAAAAGTTTAGAATTCTTTCCTACCCTGGCTTGCTTAAATTCCCTAATGAAATCATATCTTCAATAAGATGTCTCTCCACTTATGGATTTATTCAGCAATGAGGTGATTCTAGTCAATTCCAATAGACTTGTGAGGGAGAGAGCCATCTGCATCCAGAAAGGGAAGTATGGGAACTAAATGTGGATTATATTTTCACCTTTTTTTGTTTGGTTGTTTTTTTTTTTTTTTTTTTTTTTCTTACTTTTTTTTTTCCTTCCTGATCTGATTTTTTTTTTTTTTTGTGAAGCATGATAAATATATATATAAAAGAATTGTACATGTTTAAGATACGTTATTATTTGCTATCTAGGGGAGGAAATGGGAGAAGGAAGAGAGAAAAGTTTAGAACACAGGGTTTTGCAAGAGTGAATGTCGAAAATTACCTTTGTATATAGTTTGAAATTTAAAACTAGTATTTTTTATTTTGTTAAAGCTTTTATTTTCAAAATGTATGCATGGATAATTTTTTGAAATTGACCCCTACAAAACCTTGTGTTCCAAATTTTTCTCCCCCTTCCCCAACTTCCTCCCCTAGATTACAAGTAATACAATATATGTTAAATATGTGCAATTCTTTTATACCTATTTTACAATTATTGTGCTACACAAGAAAAATCAGATTGAGAGAGAGAGAGAGAGAGAGAGAGAGAGAGAGAGAGAGAGAAACAAAATGCAAGCAAACAACAACAAAAAGAGTGAAAATGCTATCATGTGATCCACACATTTCCCACTCTTTGGATGTAGATGGCTCTCTTCATCATAAGATCATTGGAACTAGCCTCAATCATATCATTGTTGAAGAGACAAGTCCATCTGAAATTATCATTGTACAATCTTGCTCTTCCCATGTATAATGATCTCCTGGTCCTGCTCATTTCGATTTGCATCAGTTCATGTAAGTCTCTCCAGCCCTCTCCAAAATCTTCCTGCTGATTGTCACTAATAGAACGCTAATATTCCATAATATTCATATACCAAAATTCTTCTCCATTCTCCATTAAGCCATTCTCCAACAGATGGGCATCTACTCAGTTTCAAGTTTCTTGCCACTACAAAAAGGGCTGCCACAAACATTTTTGCCTGTGTGAGTCCCAAGCTAGTATTTTTTTTTTTTTTTGATGTCTCTCCACTTTATATTTGGAGAAAGTCAAATGGCAGAATAGAGAGAGTATTCAGCCTGGAGTTAGGAAGACCTGTGTTCAAATGTTAGTCCTGGTTAAATCACATAGCCTTTATTTCTTTTTCAGTTTCTTCAACCTTAATTTTAGAAGATATGTAAATATAAATATATATATATATATATATATATATATATATATATATATATATATATATATAAATATATATATAATTTCCTTATTCCATTCTATTCTCATCTCCCTAATTCTGGTCTTCTCTCTGTTGAATATTTTCAATCATGTGTGTACATATGAGTATAATATAATCATACACACACCTATATGTATCTTGTTTGTAGAAAATTGTTTGCATTTTGTTTCTCCTATTAGATTGGGAATTTCTTGAAAGCAAGAATTATTTTTCTTCTGGAGTGGAGAGAGGTAGTTTCTTTGTATTCCCAATATTTTGTACAGTATTTGGCATGTAATAAATGTTTAACACAATGATGAGAAAGCAAGTCAATCGCTACACAAATTTTTTTTTTAAATTTTTTAGTTTTATAGTTTTACTTTGAAATGAAACCTTCCATTCTACAATTTCAATGTCTTGCCTCATTGGGAAAAAAAATATGGAAACAAAAATAAATATACTACCTCTATTAAAACTTCCTTAAATTTCAGTCTTTTTAATATTAATTAAGAAAAAAAAACTTATCTATTAACTGACTTAAGAAATAAAAGTTACATTAGGTCACTGATGTATGGGCTTTAATCACTTGAATATTTCAAGGAGCTATGGTATTAAATGAGGTTTCATTCTTCACCTTCAAAAGGAATGATCCTAGAAAAACTCTGTAAGACTTAGTAAGGAAATATATATCTTAATTTATGGACATTCTAAATTTGAACACAGTCTTAGTCCCCTGGAATGGCTAAAAAAAAAAAAAAAAAAAATTACTATTTATATAGCTTTAAGGTTTGCAAAGATTAGGTTTTCTTATTTAATCCTAACAACAACTTTGTGAAGAAAGATTTGGTCTGAAACTTGGGCAAAGTCACAGTACTGCACTCACATATATTTCCAACAACTATAGACCTTGTTATTCAAACTTTTTTACTGTCTAGTCCTTTTTACATTTTAACTTGAATCTACTTGTGCTAGTAGTGTTACTAATCTCTCTAAAGTTAACCTGTATGACATTTCATCTTTTCATTTTTCTGATCTCCCTCCCATTTCCTTAAAATATTTTTCTAACCTTTCATACTTACCATAACATAGACTTCCCATATCCATTATCTTTACCTATGAAATTTGTCAAGAATTTCATCTCTCTAACAATTCTCCTTTAACATGCATAACTAAAACCAACATTCTTCTTGTCCCAGACAATGGAAAATGTCACATCTATTTTGGGATGGGGAGAAATATTTCTCTCCAACAGCCCAATAATTTCAGTTAGAATGTCAGTCTGCTCTAGTATGATACTTTTCATATTCTTATTCAAGGGCTATAAATTAGCTTTATATTTTGGGAACAAACTACTTTGTGTCTCTGGATTTCAGTTTCTTATCTATAAAATGAGGTTCCTGGACCAACTGATCTCTAAGAAGCCTTTCAGTTGTGAAATTATGTAATATTTAGGCATTTATTATTTATCAAAGTTATGGGCTGATGTGTCATGCATACACTTTTACATAATCATACATAACAAAATTGTAAATTCAGAAGTCTCTACAATGTATTCACTTTTATAAGGGTATAGACTTGACAGGAGAGCAAGGATGGAAAATCGTATACATGATCAGAGAAACGCAAATTATGACAACTCTGAGGTACCACTATCAACCTCTCAGATTGGCTTAAATGACAGGAAAAAGATAATGATGAATGTTGGAGGGAATGTGGGAAAACTGGGACATTAATACATTATTGGTGGAGTTGTGAACTGATTCAACCATTCTGGAGAGCAATTTGGAACAATGTGCAAAGGGCTATAAAAACTGTGTATATTCTTTGATCCAGCAGTGTTTCTCCTGAGCTTGTATCCTAAAGAGATCATAAAGGAAGAATGGGACCCATATGTACAAAAATGTTTTTGGTAGTCCTTTTTGTAGTGGCAAGAAAATGGAAACTGAATGGATGCCCATCAATTGGAGAATAGCTAAACAAGTTATGGTATATGGATCTTATGGAATATTCTTGTTCTATAAGAAAAAACACATGATGATTTTTCAGAGAGTCCTGGAGAGGCTTACATGAACTGATGCAACATGAAATGAACAGAACCAGGATATATCTATCAATTCTGAAGGACATGGCTCTCATCAAAGGAAGAAAGAAAGAAAGAAAGAAAGAAAGAAAGAAAGAAAGAAAGAAAGAAAGAAAGAAAGAAAGAAAGAAAGAAAGAAAGAAAGAAAGAAAGGCAGTATAGACATTTTCTATGGAGATGTTTGGAATAAAATAACAATCTGTCCTGAATGATTAAAATAATCACACATATATAAGCTAAAAGTTAAGGGTAACTGATAAGCCAAAATTCTATCAATGCATTAGAGAGATGTCTTCTTTAAGCATGTGAAGACTTCCCTGGGCAGAATAAATGGGTTAAGACATAAATGGTATAATGACCATAAAAGCACCTGAAACAGTCAATGTGAAGCTCTTAGAACTTGGTTTGACATTGAAAATGCCAAGGTCATCCATTGTATCCTAATCCATCACTAATAATCTTGACTTGTTTTACCAAGGAACTTTGATGCTCTAGAAGGGATAATGAATCTGATGACTATGCAATTTTGCCTAATAAATTTAAAAAATGTAAATGTCAAAACATTAACCTGTGATGTCATTGTCCTCTTAAAAAATGAAGAACAAATAACAACATTCACTTTTCTAAAGAAGCCAGGAACAAGTTAAGAAGGTGAGATAATGGCTTTTATAAAGGGCTGAAACTCTTAAAAGGTATGCTTGAATCAGACAACCAGGCACTTAAATGTTAATTACTTATTAGACAATGATTCTATTAGTATATGTTTGGAAAAATCCCCTTTTCAGAGCTGGCTGATGTTTGATGTATGCAGATAATTGTAGAAGGGTGGTGGAGGGAGGAGGATTAGAGGGTTGTGTGAGAAGAGCCAGACTCACTTTTCAGCAGGAAAGGCCTCCAGGGAGCTAGCACAGACTTTATATTTTGGTGCCCAACATGTGAACCAAGGGCCCTAGTTTCACTGAAGAAGTCCCAGGTGATTAGGAAATAGTGTGAGTATTTTAATAGACAAATAGGAAACTTACTTTATTAAGAGTTAAACTAATAACTCTCATTTTCTAGCTGAAATGGGGCAGATATTAGGACAAGATTTTCCCCCACCCTCATCCCCATCCCTACCCTGAAGGAGATCTACAGGAAGCATATTCATACTGATAAAGAGACAGGGTTTGATTGTAATTTGGAAGCAGATTTATGGACTCCTGGATACATTAGAATGTATGTCCCTAGGTTCTTCTAGGAAGAAGGAATAGAGGCAGATAATTGGAAATTAGAAAGATATCAACTATATAAATATTATAATGATAATGGTCCTGATTCAATTTCCAAGGAAACATTCTCTATATACAACTTAATACAATTGGCCTTAAAGAATCCCACAAGTTATAGAAAAAAGAAAAGTTTTAAGGGCATGAGGAAAAAGAGGAATACAAAGGACAGATTAATGGCAATATTGCCAGAGGGCATGAGGACTTAAGTGAAATTGAAGGGCTTGGTGATTCTCACTCTCACAGCCCAGCTTCAACTCCACCTACACCAGAGACTCTTCATTCCCCACCCCTATCAACTTCACCTTCCTGGGTGGAGGGAGGAGGAGGAGTTGGAGGGGCAGTGATATCACCAGCACCTCCTTCCCCCCAGCAATCATCCCTTCCTATGACTAGATTGCAAAAGACACTATTTAAAAACAACAGAAAAAGGGCAGAATGAAGCTGATTTGAGAATAGAAATGTATCCTGTAATTCAACAGTTTAACTCATCAGGTCAAGAAAGTAGAAGATACACTCCTTTTGATCTAGAAATCCTCAAAGACCTGAAAAAGGCTTGCAGTCTTTATGGGGCTACATCATCTTGTGTTAAGATGCTAACCCTGAGTGACTGAAAATCTATACCAAGGACATGCTTAGAAACTGGACAAAACTTGTAGTGGCTTTCTGAATATGGTGAGCTCTGTAAGATACAGGCCCAACGAAATAGTCACAGTGGAGTTAATACTCCAATCACCTATGACCAACTAACAGGTGTAGGTTCTTATGCAGACATTTCAATACAGATTAATTATCCCATAGCAGCATATGAGCAAATTGCTTCTGCTACTATCAAAACATGGAGTTGATTTTATTCCAAGTAAAAACAACAAGGGAGAGGCTTTCACAAAAATAGCACAAGACCCAAATGAATCTTTTGCTGATTTTGTGGGATGTTTGCAGACAGCTGTCATATGAACTATTGGTGAAAATACAGCAACAGAAATTATGATAAGGCAACTTGCTAAAGAAAATGCTAATGAGGTTTGTAGGATTATACTAGGACTACACAAGGATACTCCTTTAGAGGAGATCATAAGATGCTGTGCCACAGTGGGCACAAATATCTTTTATAGCCAGGCTATGATGCAGACTTAACAGGATCCCAACATGGGAAGACAGGATTCCTTTTGGCAATTTACTTTCAGAGAGACTCGTCAATGCTTTCAATGTAGTAAAATAGAGCATCTGAAAGCTCAATGTTGGGATAGAGACAGAGTGAGAAAACAGGGTGGGAGAACAAGACCCAAAACCCCATGTCCAAAATGCAACAGAGGGTTCCATTGGGCATCAGAATATAGACTGATTCAGAGAAATGGCATGAAGGGGCCAGCCACAGGGCCCAAAGCAAAAAATACTTGGGGCATGATGGCAGCCAATACTATACCCAGAGAGCCTTTAGAAGTTCAGTACCCAGACATGACCAATTAGCCAGGAAGCAATTTGATGGGAGAAAGGGATTACAATTGGGGAGAATATAGTTGTATGCAGTTGGGACAACTGAGATATCCCTGGAGAGGTAAAATCTGTTCCTGTCAAGCCTATGCCTCCAGGCATAGTAGCCTTGACCATTTCACCTCCTGATTGTACTTATAAAACAGTGTTCATCCATACACTGGGAAATGTGTAGATAATATCACAGTCACTAATATAGGTAGAAATGTGTTACATCCACCAGGAGAAGTAGTAGCATCAATTTTACTTATACAGATTCCTAATAAGCAATCTGGTGATAGTCACCCAGATTCTGACACCAAGCAACAAAATCCAGGAATATAGTGGACAGCAGCTATGACAGCTGACTGACCTATGCTCACTATCTATATGAATGGCATACCATTAGAAGTACAGGTACAGATTGTATAGTCATTAGAGGTGCCAACTGGCCCAGGCATTGGCTAAATATTAAAGCAGACACCTACATGTCTGCTGTAGGAAATCAATAGAATCTGAAGTTAGTGCTACCTCTTTGAGATGGATATTTGAAGGTGAAACAGGAGTTTTTTACTGCTTTTAGAGTTGAAAAAAAATCCCCATCAATCTGTAAGGAACAGACATTTTACAACAATTAGGATTACAAATGAGTACTTCAGTTTTTTAGTCAGGGCTGCTTTTGAAGGCCTGCCAACACTTTTTAACTGTTCCTATCCAATGGAAAACTGATACACCAGTGTGGATAGAACAGTGGGCCTTAGCCAAAGATAAAATTCAGGCCTTATTAGATATAATACAGGAGCAACTTGACCAAGGACACTTACAACCTTCTCTAAGTCCTTAGAATTCTCCTATTTTTATTGTAAGAAAGAAATCTGGAAAATGGAAGATATTGACTGATTTAAGAAAAGTAAATGAACAGATGGAAACTCTGGGAACTCTTCAGCCTGTACTTCCATCTCCTACTCAGTTGCCTAGAGAATGGCCTCTTTGGGTTATAGACATTAAGAATTGTTTCTGTTCTATCCCTCTAGATAAGTAGGATATGAAAAGATTTTCCCTTTCAGTGCCCAGTGTTAACTTAGCTGAGCCTTATAAAACATATGAAAGGACAGTTTTACCACAGGGAATGAAAAACAGCCCTACTATGTGTCAAATGCTCTTACTCCAGTAAGAAAAACATTTCCAAAAGTAATGTTGTTACATTACATGGATGATATATTGGGATATGCATGTTAGAAGCATGTCTATAAAAGACTATAAAAATACTAAGGAATTACAAATTGCATATAGCTCCAGAAAAAAATTCAAAGACAGGGTCCTTTTTAATATTTAGGATATGAAGTGCTTACAGTACAAAAAAATTTCCTTAAGAACAGAGAAGCTAAACACTTTAAATGACTTTCAGAAATTTATAAGAGGTATCCAATGGATGTGTCAAGTGTTAGGCTTGACTACCTATGAATTGCAACCACTGTATGACATTTTAAGGGGAGACAGTGCTTTAAATTCACCACGCCAGCTTACAATAGAAGCTCAAGAGGCTTTGAGACAAGTTGAACTGGCTTTATCCAATGTTATTGAAAGAGTCACTCAAAAACCCTTGGAGATATCAATTTTTGCCAAACAAAAGGCACCCACAGCAGTCCTTCATCAAGGAGATAGTGTGATAGAGTGGGTGAACCTCCCAGCACAACCAGAATAAAGCCTTATTCTTTACCCAGTGCTTGTGACTAGAATTTTACTAAAGGCCATTAAGCAAGCAGTACAATTATCTGGGATAAGATCTGACAAGATATACACCTATTATACTAATGCACAAGTTAATGTACACTGTGAAACCATCCCAGAGTGCCAAATTTTATTGGCCAAGGCTCCAAATTTTACACACGGGTCTCCCTTATAGGTAACCAGACTATTACATAATTGGCAATGGATTCTTGAAGAAAAAGTTTCTAAAGTTCCTCTTAAAGGACCAACTATCTTTACAAATGCATCCAAACATAATATGTGTGCTGTATACTCTCATGACTTAACTATAAAGAGAGTAGTCAGAACTCCTTTTCAGTCCACTCAGCAGAATGAATTGTATGCAATCATTCTAGCTCTTACTTATTATCCAGGAGATAAATATAATATCTGATTCAGCCTATTCAGTAGGTATGGTACAAAGAATTGCCACAGCCCAAATAAAATTTTTAGCTTCCAATATATATTAGCTCTTTAAGGAACTTCAGAGCAAGTGAGAAAGCATCCAGATAAGATTTATATCTTACATGTCCACTCTCATAGTGGATTTCCAGGTCCTATTTTTGATGGTAATTCAAAGGTAGATAGCCTTCTAACCATGTTTGCCAATATTCCTGTATTTCAAGAAGCCTAAGAATCTTATTCTAAATATCATCAGGCTACTCAAGCTTTATATTTACAATTTGGAATAATAATAGAGGAAGCTAGAAGCATAGTAAAAGCCTGTACAGCTTGCCTTCCTTTCCACGCTCCTACACTCCCACCAGGGAAGCACCCTTGTGGTTTGAGACCTAATGAAATTTGGCAAATGGATATGACCCATTATAAATCTTTTGGTCTTCTGTTTTTATCCATGTTTTGGTAGATACTTTTTGAGGATTCACTTTTGTAACATCAGCAGCAAAAGAGACAGCCCAAGTGGTCACCAAATTCCTTCTACAAGCATTTGCAATAAAGGATATGCCACAAGCAATAAAAACAAATAATGGATTTGCATATACTTCTAAACATTTTGCATACTTTTGTGTACAATATCAGATTTTACACACCACTGGCATACCCTTTAATCCTCAAAGACAGACAATAGTAGAGAGGAGAAACAGAGACATTAAGATGCTTCACCAAAAACAAAAGGGGGAGCCACAGGTAACCCTAAAAAACTTCTAAATTTAGCTTTTTATACTATTAACTTTTGATTTTTGATAAAGATGCATTGGCTCCAGTAGACAGGTTTTATAACCCACTGGAAGGGCCCATTATCTGTAGATAATAGTCAGCTAATGTGGAGAGACCCAGAACATGGTGACTGAAAGGGACCAGAGAGGTTAATTGCTTGGGGGAGAGGGTTTGCTTGTATCTCCACAGATGGAGAAGAAATCAGATGGGTGCTAATGAGCCTTACTCTCCTTGTTCATTGGAGAGAGATGAAACAGACCCTTGAAATGAAGGAGAAGACACAAGAAATATTGGGTGGTTCCATCACTGATTATGCCCATCACTGAAAGAGCATGGCAATTATGGCATTTGACTCATGTACATCAAGAATTGTTTTAGGACTTCAAAAACTCTCAGGAATCATTTGATTCCCTGAGAAATGATAAGATTGTTGCAGGACTTCAAAAACTTACAGGGTCATTGGATTCCCTGACATGTGAAGCAATGGACAATTGATTGGTTTTGGACTATCTCTTGGCTGCTGATGAAGGTGTATGTGTGACTGTTCACATACCTAGTTTCTAGGACTTCTAGAAATCTTTTACAACACCATGTTGATTCATATTGTTTGTTATATTACTACTTGCATGTACAATTCATGTTTGTTACACTACATTGAGCCTGCACTAGCTGTGGGGAGAGTCATCACTAATAACCTATGCGTTATTGCTATGTACTTGTGTAATACATCTCTTGCTAATGGGTTTGTGAATACCTGTCTCTAGTAAGCCCTTCAGCCCAGAAACCCGCTAATAATATCTGGTTTGACTCCTCACTTCCCTTTGGTGTGTTTCATCTCTCTTCCTGAGAATTCAGGGATGGGTATGACCACCTGTGTTCTAAAACAAAAGAAAGCTGGAGATGTAAAGGGCTGAAACTCTTAAAAAGTGTGCTTGAATCAGACAACCTAGCACTTAAGACTAATTACCTATTAGGCAGTGATTCTGTTTGGAAAAATGGCCCTTCTCACTGTTTGGTGCTGGTTCAATGTTTGGTATATACAGATAATTGTAAGAAGGATTAGGGTCATTGGGTAAGATGAGCCAGACTCACTTTTCTGCAGGACAAGGAGGAGAAAAGCCTCCAGGGAGCTAGCCCAGACTTTACAAGGTTTGACTTTGGTGTGGGTCCAGTATATGAATCTGACCCTACTTCATTTACTTAAATATTAAAATGGATTTGTGATTTTTTCAAATCAAATATTCCTTTCAATAATAAATATCACCTCCCATCTCTGTCCTCTATTTCCATGTGATTTTGATCCATAGCCTTCTACCAGTTCTCCACAAACAGAGCTTGTAGCAGGTCTTTTTTAAATTCCTTGAACATTGTGCAGAGATTTATAGACCACTGAAACTTTTTATGGATTATTCTTTCTACCCTCTGTATGACAATATACTTCAAGTAGTCTGTCATCAAGCTTAATGCATATGTTTTGAATGGAGGACAGAGTTTTACAGGACAATTTTCTTTAAACAAAAGTAGTAGATTTGGAATTGTCACCACTTGACTCTAGGGAATCTATGAACTGACTGGAATTAGATTTGATTTTCATGGCTATTGCTTTGGGATATTTGTTTATGAGGGAGGGGGAATATAGATTTACAGAATCATAGCATTATTGTTATTTCATTTTCAATTTCAGTTTTCATTGTAATCACCTGTGAATAGCAAAATTGCCCAGGTTGTATTTCTACCCTCACTTATTACAGATGAGAACTGAAATAAAGCAACACTCATAGCAAATGAAGTATGCACAAAAATTATACCATCTGGCACGATTAGTCAGCCCAAAGGGCAGGTAATGAACTGTGATATATACAGTCAAGCATATACTGTAGCTGAAAGAGTGGGTGATACAAATAAAAATGTAAATCTAGGAGGACACACATAAGGGACCTTATTTAATTTCCCCTTTATTATGCATTAAGGGCTTTGTACCTTCAAATGCTTCATTATGGAAATTTGGTCCAGAACTCAGAAACCTGAATCCCATATCAAATGAATATTCTTTATCCTAAACCAAAGAAAGAACTGAGCAAGTAAAACTTCATAAACTCCTATTCAACATTACTGACTTATTTAGAATAAATACCAAGAAAAAGGGAAGTGAATTTGAGTAAAAATCTCTGTATTTAAAGCCACCTTTTATACTGAAGTTTTCTTGTTTATGAATCAAGATGGGATGCCAATCAACCCTAGTTTCTCATTCATTATGTATGTATGTGTATACAGCTTGGTACTGATTAGTGAGAATAAAGAATCTTATTAAGTAGTTGCATTATTTGAATTTCCAATACATATTTCCATTAGCCCAAAACAAATTACCATATTTTACATTTAATTATAACTTCAACTAGTGTGCAGTTAAATAATGTAAACACTTTGTGAGGCACTTTATTACATATATACATACATATGTGTTTTCATATATATATATATATATATATATATATATATATATATATATATATATAAACACATGTGAATGAGAGGTATTTTGGAATAATAGTTAAGGAGCTGACCTTAGAACCAAGACATCCTAGATTTAATTCTTTTATATGTTACATATTGATTCTATGACCCTGAGCAAGCTACCTACTTTTTCAGTGCTCTAGGCAACTTCCTAAAAGTTTAAGTTGCAGAGAAGATTACAGCCTACATTTGCTGAAGGAATTTCCTTAATTTCCTTAACTGGAAATTTCTTTTATCAATGAAATCAATGCTCTAGTTTTTAATCTATGTTTTATATATATATATATATATATGTATATATATATATATATATGTGTGTGTGTGTGTGTGTGTGTGTGTGTATTCATTTGTTTATCTCTTTCTATCATCTTTCTATGATCTATGATTTATCTATTTATGATTATCTCATTCACAGCCATAGAATACAAATTATAGAAATGTAAATTTTGAAGATTATTTAGTGCAATTTTCTGATATGACAGAGGAAACAAAAAGGTATACCTTGTATAAAGTTGATGCAATCAATATCATTTAGCCAAACATTCATATGTTATTAAAAAAAAAAAAAAAAAAAAATTCCTCAGTAAAGTTCTGAAATCCTGCTGTAATGTGTTTCAATTGCCTGCTCATTTGTGACATTGTTCTTAAGGAACTAATTGCCCATTGTAATGTTGTTTCACCTAACAACATGTTTTCCTAGATCTAATTAAAGACTTTGGATGGGGCTTGCTTGTGCAAATCCTAAAGTGCTTGTCCACAGAGAAAGAAAAGCATTTATCATTATCTTTCTCCCATCTTTCTCACTTATCAAAACAGCAGAAAAAAATGTTCATGCTAAAACTGTGCAGAAGAGATTTCTGTACTATTATGCTTTCTCAACATTCCCAGTCCTCTTCTCTAGATTTCAACTCTGTCAACAACGCTTTAATGTGCTTCTCTTCCTCTATCCCTTACAACATTTAGTATTTTTTTTTTGTCATCTTTACTAATTTACCAGTTATAAGGGGAAAACTCGAAATTATTTTTATTTACATTTCTAATCATTGGCTATAAGTGTAATTTTTCATATAGTAACTAAAAAGGTTTAACTCATCCACTGAAAACTATTTGTTTATAAATTTTGAATATATTAATTTGGGAATAATACTGAAGAGTAATCCATATAGTCAAACAATGCAACTTAAGTATATGAAATTGCTACTAAGGATTGAGTTACTAATGTAAATTAGTTTAGAGAATGAAAAGATGAGTGGGAACTCAAGATATTGCCATTTTTGGTTCTTGCTACATGAGACTTATTGTCTTATGTAATGCTTTTATATTTTCTTTTATTGTCTATTACTATTACTATTACTAAATTACTATGAATTATCTTTCCTCTTTTAGAGGTTATATTTAAAGACAAATGCTAAAAATGGTTACCATCTTGTGATAATAAACTAAAAATGGGCATGTGACTTAGTTATTAAAGAGCATATTACTAAAAAAAAAAAAAAATCCAGAAAAAAATCAGACTAAGATGGGGAATATTTTTTTAAAAAGAAATCTTAACAATATTTTTTTATTTCTATGTGATCCTTATTTCTCAATATATCCCTTCCATCTCCCAAAGAATCAACCTTTATGTTGCTGTAGTTATTGTCGTACAATCATTCAGTTTTATCATTCTTCATGATCTGTGGATCATAGAATACCAATGTTGTTCATGAAGTTCTCTTGGAACAATTACTGGAGTAATTTGCCATTTTTTTTTTTTAATGAAATGGATTAAGGCAAATAAAGGTTAAGTGACTTGTCCAGCTAGTAAGGGTCTGAGGCTGGCTTTGAACTAAAGTCTTTCTGACTCCAGGCCCTAGGTCACTGAGCTGCCTAGCTGCCTTTTTTTTTTAATAATAAAGAAAAAAATGATAAAAAAGTCAGTGGATCTAATGAATATATCAAAAATATAGTATTCCACACTTGTGTACAAAAGGGGAAGAAGCTTAACATACTCTCTTCCAAAATCATTACAATTCTGAAGCATTCAGGTTTTGTTATTATTTTTACTTATACATTTACATAAATATCACATGGAGTAAGAAATAGAAAGTATCAGAGCTCTTATATTTCTACATCTGCTTCTTTTAATTTGCATTAGCTCATATAAGTCTTCCTATATGTCTCTATTTATTACATTCATCTTATTTACATTCTGTTACAGAATATTCCACTATATTAATATAACACAATTTGTTTAGCCATTTTTCATTCAGTGGATATCAATTTTTATCTCTTTACTATCATAAAAAGTAATGATATAAATATTTTTGTCACCTTCCTTGTTTTTTCCATTGACCACTTTGAAATCTGTGACTAACAGGGAAAGCTATGTGTCACATGGGATGACTCTTTCAATTGCTCTCCAGAATGATTAGATCACATCACAGTTAGTGAAACCATCTTTCCACATCTTTTCCAACATTTAGAATCGATATCTCTGATCAGTTTTTTCCACTTTTTTGGACATGTGATAAAAATTCAGAATGGTTCTAATGTTCATTTCTCTTGTTATTACTGAACTAGATATTCTATCTTATTGTTGACTCTAGTGTAATTTTCAACTTCTAAAAAGTCTGTTTATTTATTTTTTTAGCATCTATATATTGAGGCATGGCTTTTTCATCTTAGAGATTTCTCTTGTTACTTATAAAGTTTGGATCTAATGTCCCAAGATTTGCATATTTTTGATACAAAGAATTTTCCCCAAGCTGAATGATATTCCTAGTTGTGCTCATGTAGTTTTATAAATACATCTTAATATGTGATATCTCTCATTAGATTATACACTCTATGAGAGAAAGGGCTTCCTTTCACCTGTTTTTTGTATCCTCAGAGTTTAGATAAGTGCCTGACATAGTGAGCACTCAATGAATGTTTTTCAATTAATTCACCTATTTTATCTTTTGAAATCAGTTTTTATTCTTTTGTCCCTTGGAAAACATTAATCTTTTTGAAATCAAGAGCTTATCCCTTATTAGGTTAAGAATTTAATTCCTAAGCATAGATTTGAATGGTGTTTGATTTAATTGTTTTATCATTTTAAAAAATAGTATACAAGTCATATGGTCATTTTAGCTTATATATATGACATTTGTTAACCAAATTAACATGTTTTTATAACAATTACAATAAAATATAAAATAGGTTACTGAATTCAGCTATTTCTGATTCCTCTTTGTTTAGTCTATCAAATTTAGTGTTTACAATTAAAAAAAACATTACTAAATAATTTTAATAATTATTTCATCACAACAAAATTGGAAGCCTGTAAAAACTATTCTAGTTAAGTAATATTCATATGAACAAGCAGTTCTAGAGGTGAATTGTAAACTCTTGATCCATTATCAATAATAAAGAAAAGAAACTTTTAAAGAGTACACACTGGTTTAGCTTTATACCTGTGGTTTTGCTGAAATTAGATTACATTAGCTCTAAATGGAGCAGCTAGATGGCACAGTGGATAGAGCAGTATTTCTGGATTCAAGAGAAGCCACATTAGCTATTAAATCTATAAATTAAAATTTAATTAATTAAATTAAATTAATGAAATTAAATTTTCAGTTAAAGAATTTATGCCTCAGAAATCACCAAATGCTACAAATCTAGGCTTCATGTTAGTGTGTGCATGTTTTTAATTGTCAAAATATAAGAAAGTGATAAGGAAATGTTATTAATTCAGATTAAATTTACAACTGTGACCTGTGTTGTTGATGTTATTGTTTTATTTTTTGTTATTGGGTTGTTTTTTTTGTTTGTTTTTTTGTTTGTTTTTTGTTTTTTGGTGGAAGTGGGTTTTCAAATATTTACCAACACACTTCTACCCTTCTTTACAGGAGAATTTTCACCAGAAAATTGGCAAAGACAATAGAAGGCAAGGATAATTATTGTGGGGAATGGATGGGGGCTTGTAGGGACGAGCACATATTAATATGGATTGTGAATTTTTTCAACACCGCTAAAAGATAATTTGGAATTACATGAGGAACGTGGCAAAAATATCCTTTTGTTCTATGTCAGAGACTCCACTGCTGAGTATAGAGCATAAGCAGAGAGAAGAAGAAGAGGAAGAACACGAAAAACAAGAAGAAGAAAAATAAAAGGAGGATTATTTTCATGTGTGCAGATGAAATGGAATCAAATTCTTTTTTGATATAAGAATCTATAAATATGGTCAATGCAGAAAAATAGGCTAAGATTTAGATAAACTGATGTAAAGTGAAATAAGAAGAGCCAGGATGACAATATAAACTATTACCACAATGCATATTCAAACAACAACAGTAAATCAAATAAAATGAATGATATCTCTAATGTTCCCTATCCATTGACCTCTAACTCTATAGGAAGGGTGGAAAGTCACTGCTTTTAATATAGTATGGTAAGTATTGTGCACAATACAAAATTTTGAGACTATGTACTCCCTCTCCAGACCCATAGTCTGGTAGGAGAATATGAGACACACATAGTCACACAGCTAAAATAAAATAAATAAATAAATAAATAAATAAAAATTGAGTACTTGAGAAATTAAAGTGAAGTGCTTTTGTAAGGTTCAAGACATATTAGTTGAATACATTGAGGTGATGCTTAACTCTGTTTTAAAAAGTCAGCAGAAATCCAATAGGTTGAATGGGAATTTAAGGGGAAGCCATTACTCATTCCCATTACTAGGGAACAGCAAAGTACAGGTGTTTTTCACATACTCTGTTCTTTCTATAATTTAGCATTGAATCAAATGACGGCTCTTCTATGATAGTTGGGTAGTGATAAATGGATTTCTTTATAATAGATTTAATTTAATTTCTTTGTGACTAGGCAATAGCTGGGACTTCCTTTGATAATCACAATCATTCTCAAGACAAGAAGTTAATGCCAGAAAAGAAATAATTCTTTGAAATGGGAGAAACTCTTAAAGGGAAGCTCTGATACACAGTAGGAAGAAAGGGGTACTTATTAAGTGAGTAGGGAAAAAAAATAAATGAAAAACCTAAATATTGTAAATAAGCTTTGGCTTTAAAAAAAAAAAGTTTGATTTCAGTAAAACTATATCATATCTATGTAATGATCTCATATCCCTAGTGCTTAGCAGAATGCCTAGAATATCCTAGGCTCTTAATAAATGCTTGTTGAAGGATTTGTTGATCTAAAGAAATAAAAAATTGTGTTCATGCATACTTTTGAGTGGTTTCCATTATCACTGGAAAAAGAAAATGTGCACACATAGAAGAGTTATATAGTATTTAAGAATGATCATCTAATTGCATATCTTAATGAATGACAGAGATAATTTTGAAAGTACTATAAATTACACAAAGAGGTGACATGATTGATCTGGCTAGAAGAAGATTTATGTTGGAGAAGATGAGTAAAAAGTCTCAATCCCAGATGATGATACAACATATCTATGCTGAGTAGTAGTGGAAATATCTTACATATTATTATTTCCTTTGATTCAACAATTGATTCAACATAATGTGTTTAAAAAGAAACGTTTGAATGGAGGATGTCATCTACCAAGTTAAAAAAAGTACTTCAAAAAAGGGAGAATTAAAAATAAAATAAAAAGGATAGGTAGGATTTGTAAAGACATTCAGGATCAGTAAGCTGTATTCCTGTTCATTGAAAGATATGGAGTAAAGGAATAGAGATGGACAGGAGGTTGAGATGTTTGGAGAGAGAATGTGAACTCTTGCTGTCCATAATAGAAATTTCATTATTTTTAACTACTGAGAAAAACTCTTAAATAGATGGAGTATGCATGGAATGTGGAGTTCTGTGGATATTAGGAAGTTTTGTCTAATAAATAATAAAATAAAGAGTAAAATACAATTTTGATATACTAAAGCTCTCTATGGTTCATTATGGGATTGATGTAACCCTGCTGATCAAGGTATTGACAATAATACACAAGCTCTGACAATTTATAGAAAATTAGATGACAGTTGCTTTCTAGTGACCAAATTTTAGAGATTTACCATCTAAAGACTGGCCTCTAGATGATGTATTTTTTTTTGCATAATAACTCATGAAATAGTATACAAGGTATCAATACCATTAGAATATGTACACACAGAAGAAAGCACAGCACTTTAAAAGCATTGGCATAAAAGTCCTAAATAAACAAGCCATCCATATCTTTCATAAATAAACTATTGGTTTGGGAAAAGAATAGTAAGCATCAAGATAATCAATTGATTTACTCATTGTGGCTAGATACAAGTTCACAAAGTTCAATATTACTGTAAATCACCACTGATAAGCAAGGTGCAGAAGTTTCTGATTTAATATTCATATTCTTCTTTGCCATATCTTCTATGGATACTGCAGTATAACAGTCAATGAAAAAATATAACTGAAAAGAAGATTATAGTAATACTTTTTAGAAAACTCTAAAAATACTTCATTTATCATTTTACTCCTATGTTTAGAAATATTTGTTGACTAGCATTTATTAGACAAAATCTTCTAGTATTTACAGAGTTCCCCACATCTTCTATATCCCTTCTACTCAATATGATTCCCCATTACTTTAAATAAATGAAACTTCCATTCTGGACAGGTAAGCATTCATCTCTTTCTCCCTAAATACTTCACATTGCTGTCTATCTCTACTCTTTTACTCCATCTCTTCCAACTAAGAGTAACACTGTTTTCTGATCTTGATTGTCTTTATAAATTCTACATATCTTTTTTAAATTTTATTTTTAATTCTTGTAATGTTCTCTGGGACCCCAAGACCTTTATTATCTCTTGCAAAGTTTTGTCTCCTTTCCTAAAGCCCGGTTAGCTTTCTTAGAGGCCAGTCTCTCTCCTTGGTTCTGAGAGTTTGAGCTCTTGCTGCCTTTGTGTTCTCTGCCTCTGCCAGCTTCTTAAGGTCCTCCTAAATGTGTCTTGTTTTCTATGGGGGAGGCAGGAGGACCACCACCAAGGTCTCTGTCTTCCAATTCTGATTCTAGCTGAGTTTGTCCGAGCTTATATGCTCTCTTATCATAGGTATGAATCTTGTAGAACTATAGCAAGTACTAAGTACATTCACTGAACTAGAGAACTGTTAAGTACAACTGTTAAGTTAAGTACATGCTAAACAATTCCACAGACTTGTTTCAAGTTCTGGCCCATAACAAATACTTCCTTTTGGTACTACTTTTATTTTTTAATTATTAGATGATCTACTCTCCATGCAATTTCTTCTTTTATAACCTAAATATAGGGGTGTGAAACTAATTGACAAAGTAACCATATCTGAGTATATGTAGAGTACTTGTACTTCTAATCAGAATGGATATGTTGTGTTTCTGTCAGCCTTCTTTGTAGTGGCCACAAACTAAAAATTGAATGGATGCCTCTCAATTGGAGAAAGACTGAATAAATTGTAGTATATGCATGCTATGGAATATTATTGATCTGCAAGAAATGACCAGCAGGAGGATTTCAGAAAGGCCTAGAGAGACTTATATGATATGATGCTGAGTGAAATGAGCAGAACTAGAAGGTCATTATATACTTTAACAACAATACTATATGATGATCAATTCTGATGGCCATGGCTCTCTTCAACAATGAGATGAACCAAATCAGTTCCAATTGTTCAGTAATGAATACAACCAGCTATACCTAGTTAAAGAACTCTGGGAAATGAGTATAAAACACTACATAGCATTCCCAATCCCTCTATTTTTGTCTGCTTGTATTTTTGATTTCCTTCATAGTTTGTACATTATTTCAAAGTCCGATTCTTCTTGTGCATTAAAATAACTGTATGGTTATGTATACATATATTGTATTTAACATATACTGTCACATATTTAACATGTATTGGTCTACCTGCCATCTGGGGGAAGGGGTGGGGGGAAGGAGGGGAAAAAATTGGAACAAAAGGTTTTGCAATTGTCAATGCTCAAAAATTACCATGCATCTCTTTTCTGAGACTGAAAGTATTTTTTATAATTAACCTAGTATATTATTATGTGGCCCTTCCACAAAATTTTATGAATTTGCTTTTTTGAATTTCAGAATTCTGTTAAGATATTTTGTTTATCACTCCTATGTTTTTGAAAACCTTAATAAATTGATTCTCAACTTTTCCCTATTCAAATAAATAACTAAAGTGTCTATTAAGTATTCTTGAAATGTTCCAATCATCATTGGAAAAAAAAAAAAAAGTGAAGAGAATATTGGGCTAGGGTTTGGAAAATTTTGTTTTTCAGTTGAATTGTGTCCCATTCTTCATGAACCTCTTTTAGCTTTTCCTGGGAAATATACTAAGTGATTTGCCATTTCTTTTTTCAGTTCATTTTACAAATGAAGAAAATTAGGAAAATATAGTTAAATAGCTTGCCCAGGGTCACAAAGCTAGGAAGTGTTTGAGACCTTATTTAAATTTAGGAAGATCAGTCTTTCTGATTTGAGGACTTATGCTCTATCGATTGTAGGTAGGGTTCTAGAATTGGTTTAGTCATTAGGAAACTGTGACCACAGGAATCGTATATGTTGCAAATGAGATAATGGATGTAGAGCTTAAAATGTAAATTTAACAAACCATAAATATCCACATAAATGTCAAATGTTATTATGAATTTTATTAATTATTATTAAGTTACTGTCACCAACTCTCCAGACTGGTAAGAATTCATTCCCTGAGCCTTCTACTATATTCTTGCTGATCTCAGGCAATATTCATAGAACAATACAAAGGTATAATAGTGAAACTAGTATACTAGCTTAAAAACAAGAATCCATGAGGGGATATATATGCAAATATTCTTTGAAATTAAATATGAGTATTAACACTTTCCCACATCTACACAATCAACAAAATAATAAATCAGGCCCTGATTATAATTTCCAATTTCTGTAATTTAAATATTCACATATAAAATTTAAAAATAGGGGCAGCTTGATGGTGTAGTTATGGATGGAGTGCTGGTCCTAGAATCAGGAAAACCTGAATTCAAATCCAGCCTCAGACATTTAATACTTTCTAGCTATGTGACCCTAAGCAAGTCATTTAACACCAATTGCCTCTCTAAAACAACAACAAAGAAAGAAAATTAAACAATGCCTCTACTAGATCCATCGCACCACCATTGTGACATTTCAGCATTGGGAATTTAGGAATATAAAAAATGCTATGCTGAAGCAAACCCAAGATCTGTTCTGGTGTCTTAATCCTGAGATTGAGTTCAGAGGCAAAGATGGGGATTTGTTCTTGCTTCCAAAGGAAATCATGACCTCACTTTCAATAATTTTAAAGTATTATGGAAGACATAATGCCAGGGAAACTGAGGCAAGATAGAGATTAGAGAGTTTAATGTTTTATTTGAAAGGGAGAGATTTACTGGGATCAAATAGATCCATGGTTTGGTCCCAGGAATAAACAAGACTATCTTCTCCAAGAATCCAGCAGTGAATGTCCATACAAAGATTCTTTTATAGGGTAACAAGAATGATGACATAATGGGGGAGACACCTGTGATGGGGATGAAATAATCGAGGGAGGCACTGGAGAAGGAGAGGTATCTGATATTTTAATTAATTGGGATGGGGAGAGGCACCTGATATTCTAATGATATGTAAAATATAAGATCTTTATCCTATCAAACATTCTGATGATTAAGAAGGAAGAGTGGTGTTGCAGGATTGAGCATTACAATTAGGAACTGAGGCAGAACAATTTAGAGAAACTGGGTCAGGAAATTTAGGGAAATAATCAGGACAACAAAAGGAAACTGTGGCACAACAGAATCAATATATCTATGTTCAAATCCTATTGCCACAATAGTGGTATGCCCTTGTATGCATCACTTAAACTTACAGAGCTTTCTCATCTGTAATATAAGGGATATAATAAAATATAATAAATAAATATAATAAAAAGAAATTCATGAAATTTTCTTAAGGATAAAATTTGAGATTTTCATAGCATTTAACTAAAGATCTATACAAATTACAGTTATTGTAATTTGTTGTTATTTCTTTTTGAGTCAATAAGTATTTATTAAGCATCCTCAATGGGCCATATGAGCAGTGAGATTGCTCAGTGGATAGAACATGGAATTAGAAAGACATTTTCAGACACAAGCTATGTGATGATGAGTTAATCACTTAACCTTATTTGTCTTAGTTTCCTCATTTGTAAAATAATCTGAAAAAGGAAATAGCAAGTTGCTCCAAGAAAACTTCAAATGGAGTTATGAAGATTCAAACATAAAAAAAACTAAACAACAAAAGCATGTGCCAGGACTCTGGCAAAGCATTGGGAATACAAAGAAAGATTAAAAAAATACTCCTTGATCTCAAGGGTTTTAAAGTCTAAAGGGAGAAACAATATTAAAACAACTTCAGACAAGATATATACAGAAAAAATTGATAATCTCAGTGGGAAGCCAGCAGAAAAGGATCCTTCCAGAGGGTAGAACTTTTTCTGGGACCTTGGGAAGGAAAGATAAGGAAGGAGAAAATTCTAGACAGAATCTTATAGAAGGAACAGAAAAGGGACAAGTGTCCTTGGATTGCAGAATTTTTGAAAGGGAATAAGGTATAAAAAGACAGAGAAATTAAGAGGGAACCAAGTTATAAAGAGCTTAAATTGACAAAAAAAAAAAATCATTTAATTCTTAAAGTGATAGGGTGCCATTAGAGTTTATTAAGGGAAGTGAGAGCCTATAGCCTGTAGTTGGGTAGAATGATTTTACTAAGTTCAAATCTGACCCCATTCACTTATTAGCTATGAGATCCTAGCCAAGTCACAAGGAAATGGCAAACTATTCCAGCACCTTTGAAATAAAAACCCTGTGGGATCTCAGAGAGTCATACATCACTAAAATGATTCAACATAAGCCTTAGTGAATGGGAATGTGAAATGGTAGAATATAGCTGCACCTTAGGAAAATCAGTTTGGCAGTTGAGTGGAGAGATACTAGAGGCAGAGAGACCTAGCAGCAGCAGACCACAGTAATGTAACATGATGAGAGCCCACATTAGATCAAGTATTGCTATAATATTATTCTATTCTATCAGTCTATGAAGAGGAAGAGGAAAAGGAAAAGGAAAAGGAAGAGGAGGAGGAGGACTAAAAGGACTAGGAGGGGGAAAAAAGCTTTTTATAAGTTATATTGACAACACAAGGAGAATAATAAAGGAATTAGGAACTTTTCTCAATATAGATGGGATTATGGTAAAGGATGATGACCCTAAAGTGATAGATTTTTGTTAAGGGTGTGAATCAAAAAGATCTGAAGTTTCTTTGTGAAAGTAGCCTGTGAATTAACTTTTAAAAGGTGGCTCAGAATTAAATAGATTTTGGCAAAGGAGGTTAAAAAGGGGGTATTCAGACATAGGGATCAGGAGGAAGACAAGTAGACCAACCATCAGATGGGATAAAATTTTGAATTGGCAAGAAGGGCCACTAGAAGTTATTGCTATTGTCCAGAAAGATGCCTGAGAGATGATATTAGGGTGGTGAAAAAAAAAAAAAAAGAAATTGCATAGACCAAAGTAGTTTATTCATTAGGGAACCCTTGTATTATGATATTAAAGAAAAGTTCTGATTCGCTCCTATAAATGATGCTCTCAAGCTCAGTTAAAAAAGTAAAAGTAAAAAGTTTTAATCAAACAAGACAAGGTACAGACAATTTAGATTTACACAACAAAACAAAAAGAAATAAGAACAATTAACAACATGACAATTATAGCAGATAGAGGAAGAGAATACATCACCAATTCAAGGGAACCTCAAAAACTCAAATGGCTGGGAGTCCGTTTCAGCCTCAATCAACTTGAATTGTGTAACGATTTTTCCGGGCAAAGTGTCCTCCTCACGGATGAGACTCAGTGGAGATGTAAGATTCTCAATCTTATATACCTCTCTTAAACAAAGAGGGCTTTCAGCCAAGAAGTCTGGCACGTATACATGTGTAGAAATATGTGACCTTCTAGTGTTTTGACTTACTCCATATATTATCTTGACATCTATAAAAATACATGACCATCTGGTATTTTGACCCATTCTATATTGTCTATACCTTGAAGTGTTTCCTTATCAATTGTATATGCTCAGGGAGGAAGCCAACCTCCCTAAGCATAGACATTCCCAGGAATGGCTAGTTCCTGGTATCTATTGTCAAGGACATATAGAGTTCATGGAATGGTCAAATTCCCATAATTTAGAAGCTCAGGTCTGTTAGATTTGAGTGAGCTTACAATTCTAATATGAAATTTTAATTTCTTACTCAACCCTTTATAGTCATTTTAAAGATTTTCTACACATTCCCTGCTGTTCTCCCCCAATTTTTTTTTTTATTTTATTTTTTTAAACAAAACGGAAATAGAGGAAAGGGAAAAGATATAGAACTGATATAGAACTTCCTAACTGATAGGGTCCACATTACTAATCCAGGACAATACTTCTGGTTCCCTGATCTCTGCCACTGCTTTATGATCTTGGAACTCATATATATTCCTTGATTCCTGAAAATCTCCAAATGACATTGCAGACTTTTTCAATAAAAGGCTAACTATAGGCCTTGCTACTTCTTTCACTTCAGCTTGATTTCTGTATGTATGTTTAGTAACATTATTTTTATGTAAGCCTTATATTACTGGCTTAGAATTAGCTGCCTGATTATGAATTGTAGAACACACTAATATATGAAAAATGTTCACTCAGAAAATGAGGTAATCTCCTGATTCCTAAACCTCTGGATCTACATGGCACCTAGATGTAGGTATAGAGATTTAATTCCTCCTCAGTTGGAAGTCAATAACTACATCCTTTCAACCTCCCAAGGCACTATCTTCTGGTATCCATTATTGCTAAAGCAGCAGAATGGTTTAAAGAATTTCCCAGTGGTGGCCTCTTTAAAAGCAAGGTTCATTGAGTGATTGAAAAAAGTAAGGCAATGGTGACCAATTTTACTGAAGTTTCTATAATTAGCTTCTTATCCTGACAAGTTGTATTTCACATTTAGTGCTTTGCTTCTTATTTTAATAATGTTGTGAAATTTAGAGATGTTTAAAATTTCTCACCTTATTGATAATTAATTAATTGAGATAATTTTCCCAAATATAAATGTCCTACTTTCTCTTTTGTTTTATGTGAAGGGGGGAAGGTGGAGGAAAGAAAGCATTTCATTTCATGGGAAAAAAACTGTGATAAAGTGATCATACCCATCCCCCCACGTTCCTTTCCATAAACATGAATCAGCTTGCTAATGCTGAGCATAATGGTTTCACCCTCACAGGGTGGAGAAAATAAACAGCTTACCAAGTTCATTTAATCTCAGATTCAAATATCAAAGTACATTTCATCTCTAAAAAATGGGTCTTCTATTGTTCAAATAGGAGTTTGAGTTTTAATTTTATTGAACTGCTTCTGACATTCTTCTCTTTCAGTTATCTGTCACTAGTACTCTCTTCACACTGAGGTGGTTTCCAAACAAATCAAAGGAAGGAAAAAGAAAAGAAAATGTAAATAAGAGATATTAATAACCAAAGAAAGGAGAATATCATTCTACTTTAAAGGCTAACATATATTTAAAAGATTGCCATCAGACTCAACAATTACTTAATATTAACAGAAATAAGGCCTCAATTGATTTTTAGTGTTCTTTTCTTTTTCCAGTATTCACTTTCTTATATTCATAGACTTTATCTATTCCAATATTCTCTTATAAGTCATTAGCAACCTCTTTCACACAGGACTGGAACAAAAAAGATCAGCTGTTACACATATTTCTTATTTTTATAAAGAAAGGTTGTTTCACTGAACTGGCCAGAGAAATTTAACTGACACCTAGTTTGTATATTATTTTTAAGATAAGTTTGTTCCTTACTTATTCTTTTACATACCTAGTCATAATCTTCTAAGAATTAAAAGCAGGCAAACATGATTCTTTCTTCTCAATAGAAAATAAATATATTTGTTAAAATGATTAAATAGCATGGAGTTTCACAAAGTAATATGTACCAAATTAAGAATGTAAAGAAAGGAGAAATAGATGATAAAATTAAGAAGTCATATTCAAAACTTTGGACATCTAGCATTTTAATGAGAATATTAAAAATGTTTAGAGTTTGTGGCATTTTAAGGAAATAGGCATGAGAGTGTATAGAGAGAAGGGGTATGAGAAAGGAGTTTTTGCTTCATTTCTAATTTTTGATTGAGAATAAAAAAATATATATTTGGCCTGTCAAAAAAGGCCATTTTTACCTTGCTGAATAACAAATGCTTTTAATGATGAAAGAGTTGAGGGTCCAGGGTATTTGAAAGTCAAATTTCTCTTTCCCTCATCCAATTTTATTTTCCTGATTAAATGTGTTGATACACCTCAAGCAAAACCTAGGCAAGGGAGTAGAGGAAAGGAAGAATGATAAGGACAAAGAAAGGCTTTGGATGTGGATCTCAAAAGGAATAAAATAAGCAAGACAGATACTCCAAAAGAAGTACTAACAATCTTTAATCCAGTAAATTGTAGTTTTTTTTTTTTTTTTTTTTTTTTTTTTTTTTTTTTTTATCTGAGTTGTTTTTGTGGGTTAGATCATTTGGCAGAATATATATATATATATATATATATATATATATATATATATATATATATATATATATATGTAAATATATATATATATATATATATATATATATATACATATACATATATTAGGAAAAGACTGGATGAAGGTAAATGAATGGAATATCATAAACACTCTTCAAAAAAATCAGTGATAATTAATTCAGACTGTAACAAATCTAATGTAAATGCCACAAAATTAGCAACTTACTCTCCCCTCCTCCTTGTCCCATATTTATGAAGATCTTGACCTTCTGATTTTAAGGCCTAAACCAGGGATTACCAGTGAATGATAATTCATCCTTCTAATGTAAATTCAGGATGCATTTTTATTACTTTAAAGGACAAATGATACTAATAACATTCAAAGGTTGTATTCCCCTCTAGGCAAACACATTTTAAATCCAGTTAAGGGAGCAACTTGCTTTGAGATCTGAAGGTCTTTAGTTCAAGTCCCAGGAGAAGAGGGAATCATTTCCTCTCTTAAGCTGAAAATTGTGGCTGACAAATATTTCAGACCCTTTTAAAAATCCCGATGGAATCACAGACTCCCCCCCCCTTTTTTTTTTTTTTTTTATTTTAAAGATCATTTGAGTCTGCTACTATAGAATATTCAGTTCTATTTAATAATTAGAAATTTGATAAGATTGTTGTGCCACAGTTCTCACCCAGTTTCCCAAATTGTCCTATTCAGTTACTCTGCCTCAGGTTATAACCATTCCCTCTTAGCATTAGGATAAAAGTCTTATATCTTAGAGCTTAGGCTATAGTCATTCCCTCTTAATGTTTGATAGGATAAAGGTCTTCATCCATTTTAGACATCATTAGAATATCAGGAGCCTTTCCAGTACCTCCCTCCCTTATGCCTGCCTCCACTATGTCATCCTCATACTAGGTTTCTCCCCCCATTAGGTCATCCCCATCCAGGTACCTTCCCCATTACTTCATTGTTGTTTTTACCCTATAAAAGAATCTTGTTATAGGACATTCAGGGCTGGATTCTTTGAGGTAATTCAGCCATGGGACCAAACCATGGATCCATTTGGTCCCAGTAAATCTCTCCCATTTAATAAATTATTGAATTTTCTCTGATCTCTATTTTTCTCAGTTTCTCCAGCATTATAAGATAAGGTCCTGTTCTTGACTTTACAAAAATTCACTTTTTAGACATAGAATCAGGGGAATCATGGCTACTCAAGAATTAATTTGAAAAAGATCTAGGATTTTCAGTGCACTACAGCTAAATATAACATATGATGACGTTTTGGACTGAGAGAAACAAAAGAATTTATCCCTGAAGCAAGTAGGGAGAAGGCACTGATAGAATTCAGTTTAGCTTCATGGTCCCACCCTCTGGGGAGGTAGTTCAGTCTGAAATCCAAGTTCCCTCAAAGGATGTCATCAGCAGTTTCACTTTGTCATGTCCTCTAAGAAATCCCAGTCATTTCACTGAGGTTAAATTTTCCCTATTAAATCTAGTTAAGGGTCATCTCATAACTGCTACCTTCCTTTGAGGCAGTCCACTATAGCAGACATTCTACCTTGTGGTGTCTTTCCCTTCTCTAATCTCTATCTTGCTCAGTTACTCTATATTTTTAAGAAAGAACAGAAAGTATATGTAATACACTTGCTGTTTCATGTGCAATCACCTTTTTCATCATATTATGTTATGTAAATACTTCATTTATTCCATAAATTAGAAATTAACAAAATAATTAACAAAATAAAATTTTAAAAAATAAACACCCAAGGCAGATTATCTTTGTGGCATCCTGTCATCTCTTTTTTTTTTTAGTATCTCCATCTCAACAGCTCCCTTACTAGGTGTCAACATTTTTGTCTTTAGCTAGGGAATTAGGAGAGAAAAAGCCTATGAGGCTTAAGGTACCAGTCTCATATAACTCTTAATGACAGGGATTTAAACCCTTATAAATTATTCTTTAATAAAGGAAATATTTTCTGCTCAGGGTCCTGAAGGGCAATCTTCAAATTACATTAAAAACTGACATTTTAGAGCTAGAAGATGTAGAAGACCTCTGGAAGAGGCAGGATAATACAACTGAATAGTCTGCTTCTGGGTAGGGGAGAGAGCAAAGAGAAATTTAACTTGAGTCACATCCAGGCCTTTAAATGCTGTATGTAATGCATATCACCTTCATTGTCCCACCTTTGGTAAGGTTCAGTGTTTAGGGAAGAGGCATCCATTCCCATAGAGTCCAGTATGTATTCTCTTTCCTCCTTCCCAGTACAATTACAAAATAGAGCTTATATTCCTAACCTCAACCAACAGGAAGAGGTGAAACATAAAAAGGAGGTATTGTTAAGAGATATGGCAATGGAGAAAAGCCCAGGAACCAACCAGTCCCTTAATGGGACAGACCCCTCTAACCCTTTAAAGGCTTTCTGGGCTTCCCACTTAAGCATGGTTCTTAGCCTTCAATTATCTATATGATTGCTAATCCTAGTACATTTATTTAGAAGGGAATTCTTAGCATCCAAAATTCCATAGCTAAGAAAGATCTGCTAATTATATGCTGAAGGCTGAGATGAATGATCAAAATGGGCTCTTGAAAGGAGATTTTCTTTTGCAACAGGTGGTAACAGTTTTAGGAAATTTGAATGAGCTGATGTATAAAATTTTTCTCTCAAGATACATAAAACACTGAAGCAATTGTGTCTTTTCTACTTAAGAAGTGAATTTTTATGTGAATTGTCAAACGTTTGTCAAAAACTGATTGTCTATGACTAGAACATGTTGACATCTCAATAAAAGTTCCAGATAATTTAAACAAATATGTAATTGTTAAGATCTTCTTGAAAAGTCTATATTAGAAAGCAGAACTAGATCTCTTCACCACCAGACTAAGAAAGGAGAAGAGAACCATGAATACAACATGATGAAAATTAAGGAGGCAGAAGTAGCTAGGGAGAAGTATGGCCTCCACCTTTATCCTGATTCTGTCATCTTTTTTACTGTCAGAAAAGACAATTTTAGTGCTTAAATAAATATAAAGAGCAGTATGAATTTAGTATGATTTAGATTGTGTTTCTGCAACTTGCTGGACTCCCTCATAGAAAAGAATGCAAGGATACTTGAGAAATGCCTCTTTGCACACTCCACATTATCACTTAATGAAATCTTTTAATATTTTTTAAATATAAAAAAAAATGTTGGGATGGGAGGCAGTGGTCTGAAGGGGCAGAGGTAAAACAATCATTATCAAAAAGTTAGTGAATGGAAGAATGTTTGTGAAAGGAGGGAAAAGCAACTGTAAGAGGTAGACCTTTAAAAATGATTTTTTTTTTTCTGAAGAAAAAAGCACTAGATGTTCTGAAGAGAAAATATCTACTTTTGCTCTAGGTAATTACTGCATTTTTTCCCCAATGTTGTTGCTGTTGTTGTTGTTAAAAATCAAATAAAAACAAGAATTTTATCTAGTTCTTCGTGGCCCCATTTGGCTTGGCAAGATACTGAAATGTTTTGCCATTTCCTTCTCTAACTCATTGTGCAGATGAGAAAATTGAAGCAACAGGTGTTACACCCCTATGTACTACTCTAACCTGGTAGCTCCCCTTAGAGCTACTCTTAATGCCCATCAGTTGACGGCCAGGCTAAGCCACACTTACCCGTCTTCGAGCACCAACCGGGATCCCATAGAGACAGACCACCATTAGGTAGGGGTGAAGCGAAAGAGAACTTTATTCTGAGATAGCACATATTTATACTCCACTGATGATATAGGGGAAGGGAGAAGTCCTCTAGGAACCTGGCATAATGGGATTGGCCCAAGAAGAAGGAGGAGGCATGCTAGGCTTTGAGAGCACTAAGGAGGGAGGCGTGGTACCTGGAGTCAGACACCACCTCAAGGGGCTGTGCCCCACTTCCACATAGGACTCCCCTGATCCTCAGAACCTCTCATCCCTCAGGTCCTCCCACATGCCTTGAACTGCCTTCCTTGCTTCCAGAGGCTTTTTAACCCTTACAACAGGGTTAAGCAACTTGCTCTGGAGTCACACAGCTAGCAAATGTCTAAGGTTGAATTTGAACCCAGGAAGAAGATTTCCTGACACTTTAATCCATTGTGCCACTATTGCTATTAGACACAACTAAGTCGCCAATGAATAAATACCTGAAACAGGAGTCTAGAAGAGCTGAACTCAAATCAAGACTTACATGCTGTTTGACCCTGGGCAATTTACCTTTAGTGTGCCTCAGTTTTCTCAACCGTAATATAGGAAAAAATAATATCTACCTCCAAGGATTGTTGTGAGGATCAAATTGTTAGGATTACTAAGTGAGAACTGAGGTTTTCTGGACAATTACAAGGTGAGAACTCAGGTTGACTTGATAGAGGGGGCAAGCTCATTGGCTGGGGTGGTTCTTCCCAGAAGCCCTTGCATTATCCCACGCCCATTCTCTGGGAGGATAAAAAGAGACAGCATTGGGCGCAAAGGGCAGATCGGCCTGGAGAAGGATAAGAGCTGGAGGAGATTCAGAGCCAGGATTGAAGAAGAAGACTCTGAATTGCATCAGGCTTGACGGGGCTCTCTGCAGGAAGGGAAGTCACTTCTTTGGACAAGAGTTAACAGCAACTGCCTGGAGACAACGGTTCGTTACAGGAAGAAGAATCTGTCTGAGAGATTTGAGTAGACACAGCAGATCTCTTCCCAGAGAGTGATCCGGCAGCTTCTGGAGACGACAGCTCACTACACTTGGCGCCCAACGTGGGGCAAGGACTTTTGCTTATCCTGACAAGAGGAGCTAGACCAGACCTTCGCAATCTGGCGCCCGAACAGGGACAGACACAGTCCTGATTCCAGTGGAAAAGCTTCCGATCTAGATCTCAGTCTCTCTGACCCAGAACCGTGAGTAACGAGGAAACTTTGTTAAAGATTAAGTGAGCGTGCTAATAGATAAAATAAGGAACTTAACTTGTTAAGGGCTAAACCAGGAATCTCTTATAGCTGAAATGGGGCAGATGTTAGCTATATTCAATCCCTGTACCTCAGCCGACTCAACCTCAGCCCCAGACGCAACCTCAGCTCCATTCAGGAGTGGTACTATAGAGAGTATAATCAACATAATTGAGGAGCAGAGTTTACTTGTAACCTGGGTACAGATTGCTAAACTCTTGGCTGCATTAAGACGCACATCCCCTTGGTTCTTAGAGGAAGAAAAGATAGATGTAGATAAATGGAAGCTAGTGGGATATGAAATGAAAGAATTTCAAGCAAAAAATGGGCCTCGTTCAATTTCTGCAGAAGTATTTTATATCTACAACATAGTTCAATTAGCCTTAAACTATCAAGCAAGTTGTAGGAGAAGGAAAAGTTCTAAAAATGAACAGAGGAGGAAGTGTGAGGAAAAAAGGAAAGATCAAGATCTTTCCCTAGAGCAAGAGGATTTAAATGAGGAATTATGGTATGATTCTCTTGAAGAAGCTTCAACCCTGCCTAGAGAACAGATTATTGACAGGCCCACATCAACCCCACCTTCAGAGATGGAGGAAGAAAGAGGGGAAGAGGCAGAAACACAAACAGAATTGCCTGTGAAGAAGCCTAAGCCTATGACAAGATTAGAAAAAGCATTGGTTAAAGCTAAGAGAGAAGGACAGGATATAAGTGATTTTATACATGCATATCCTGTGATTGAAAATACTGACTCTGTAGGTAAAAAAAAGGAGAAGATATGCACCTTTAGATTTGAATAAAATTAAGGATTTGAAAAAAGGTTGTACCCTTTATGGGACTACATCAGCTTATGTCAAAATGTTACTAGATGGTTTGTCTTATGAAGTCCTAACCCCGAATGATTGGAAATCCATAGCAAGGATATGCCTGGAACCTGGAGAAAATTTATTATGGCTTGCGGAATTTCATGAATTATGTAAAATTCAAGTCAGATGCAATTTGGAAATAGGAGTTAACACACAATTCACTTTTGAGCACTTGGCTGGTGAAGGTCGGTATGGAGAGAATTCGGAACAGATTAATTATACCATGACAATATATGAACAAATTGCTAAGGCTGCAATAAAAGCTTGGGGTGTCCTTCCTGGACAGAAAGATCGTGGAGAGGCTTTCACTAAAATACAGCAAGGTCCCAATGAACCTTTTGCAGATTTTGTGGGACGTTTGCAAACTGCTGTCAAAAGAACTATTGGAGAAAATGCAGCTACAGAAATAATGACCAGACATCTGGCTAAGGAAAATGCCAATGAGATTTGCAAAAGAATTATATGGGGATTAGACAAAGATGCTCCTTTAGAGGAGATCATAAGACGCTGTGCTACAGTGGGAACAAATGCTTTTTACACCCGGACAATGATGAACGTGGAAAGACAGGGTCCCTCCTGGCAAGGGACTTCTAGAGAAACTCGGCGATGTTTTCAATGTGGAAAAATTGGACATCTAAGAGCTCAGTGTAGATATGGAATTACAGTGAGAAGACAGGGTGAGAGAAGACCTAAAACCCCATGTCCAAAATGCAACAGAGGACTCCATTGGGCATCAGAGTGTAAACTAATTCAGGGAAATAGGATGAGGGGCCCAGATCCAGGGCCCCAGGCAAAAAAGACTTGGGGCATGATGGCAGCTAATGCTACACCCAAAGAACCTTTAGAAGGCCAGGACTCTGATTTAATCAACCAGCAGAAAAGCAATCACATGGCAGAAAGGGATTACCTGATAAGTCAGTCAAAAGGCAATCAGATTGCAAAAATGGATTACACTTGGGGAGAATACAGGCCTTTTAAACCAACAGGGCTGTGCCCAGTGCAAACAACTCCAATGTAATTGTCAGATGATGAGAAGAGATTTAGAAAGTGATAAATAGAAGGAAATTAGATAGGTTAACTGCCTGGGAGAGAGGGTTTGCTTGTATTTCTTCAGCAGGAGAAGGAATCAGATGGGTGCCAACGAGTCATATTCGCCTTGTCCATCAGAGAGAGACAGAAAAAGAGAAAGACCTCAAAATAAAGGAGAAGATCTAAGAAACATCTGACACTGAAAGAGCATGGATAATAAGAAGACTGTTAAAGAACTTTAAAAACCAGCAGGAATCATTGGACTTCCTCACACAAGATGAGACTAATGGACAATGGACTTATGGACATTTATAAATTTTCAATTTATGATTATGTTATATACTTCTAGCATGTGTTACGTTACTATGTTACTATGTGCTTATGTAATTTATGTAATTATCTGTAATACTTCCCATATTGATGGATTTATGTTTCAAGGTCATTTATGTAATTATCTGTAATACTTCCCATATTGATGGATTTATGTTTCAAGGTCATGACTGTCCTATGTTCTAAATCAAAAGAAAGGGGGAGATGTTAGGATTACTAAGTGAGAACTGAGGTTTTCTGGACAATTACAAGGTGAGAACTCAGGTTGACTTGATAGAGGGGGCAAGCTCATTGGCTGGGGTGGTTCTTCCCAGAAGCCCTTGCATTATCCCACGCCCATTCTCTGGGAGGATAAAAAGAGACAGCATTGGGCGCAAAGGGCAGATCGGCCTGGAGAAGGATAAGAGCTGGAGGAGATTCAGAGCCAGGATTGAAGAAGAAGACTCTGAATTGCATCAGGCTTGACGGGGCTCTCTGCAGGAAGGGAAGTCACTTCTTTGGACAAGAGTTAACAGCAACTGCCTGGAGACAACGGTTCGTTACAGGAAGAAGAATCTGTCTGAGAGATTTGAGTAGACACAGCAGATCTCTTCCCAGAGAGTGATCCGGCAGCTTCTGGAGACGACAGCTCGTTACATCAAATGAAGTAATTTTTTATCAGGACTTGATTATCTGCACAAGTAATATTTATCACCATCTCTTGTGAGGTTATCCATGAATGACTGGTTCCATGGCCTTTTATTCCATGACTTCTTTCCATGAGGAAGGCAGTATGGAATACTGGAAAGAATGCTGGTCTAGAAGTCAAAAGATATGGGTTTTTGATCCATTTCTGTTACTAACTTGCTGTGTGATTTGGGACAATCTCTGTTGTCCTCAGTTTTTTCATTTGTAACCAAAAAAAAAAAAAAAAAAAAAAAGATGGTAGATTAGACCATATGGTCCCTAAAATTTCAGTCTCCATCCAAAATGCTTCCTGGAAAAGGCATTTTTCAGTCTTTCCTTAAAATTATTTTTGTTATTTCTCAGTGGGCTTCATTTTCATTTACTGTTTACTGCCTTCATATTTACAATTTAATAATAATAATAATAAAAAGCAATTTGTGGCAAGAAGCTTAGGCATGAGAGTATATAGCAAAGAAAAAAAAATGTTGATTTTGCCAAATTTCTTTCTGTGTTCTCTTAGTAACAATAGCCAAATAAGAGAGATCTTCTATCCTCTTTTATTCAAAGTTTTTTTTGTTTGTTTGTTTGTTTGTTTGTTTGTTTTTAATTTAATCTACCTTGAATGTTGTTTTTGCCTTCTCAGCAAGCTTACTGTTTTCTAATTCAGGACAAAAAATGGAAAATAAACTATTTAGAGAGCAAACATCAAAAGGCCCAAAGAAAAATACTTCAATTTATCATTTTCACTTTCAAATTCTTCCCATAGATACCCCGGCCCCAATTCCTGAATTCTCCAGTTGTTTTCCTAAAAGACATCCAGATTTCATTTTTAACAGACACTTTCTGGCCATTTAATTACAAAGCAAAACAAATCATTTTCATCACACTGTTTTGCTCAGTTTTCTTATCTAAGTGGACTGTTTATAAGCTTTGGAAATCTTTTCACCTAATTCCTCCTTGCCCTGATAAGTCAGGTTCCTAGAGCCACTCTGCTAACTACATTAGTTTTTCAGGACTTTAGAGGTACTGCTGAGGGTTGTCATTCTTTTAATTATACTGGACCAAGGTCCTATTCTTGTGTATTCTTTCCTAAATCAATTGCCAGTCATAGTGAGTAACTTCCTTATATATTTGATATCTTCAAGTGATTTACATCACTATATCATTTAACCAAGTAATATAAATTTATTTTACAAAAGATATATTAATGAGAAAATATACAAGAGAAAAAAAAAAAAAAAAGCAATACTCTCTTCTTTATTATTTTAGTCCCTAGGAATAGTGAGTTCAAACTACAATGCATTTGTCCTCACCAAATTAAATTCCAAATTCAGCACAACCCAAGAACAATTTGTTTTCTCTTATAAGACCTGTCATGTTAATTGCAGGGTCAATCCACTGCTGGACTGAGTCCTAGTCAATCTTCAGCAGCATGGTGATAAACTACTATCATGGACCCTGGTTCCTGGATTTTTGGTGCCTTTCATAACCTCAGAATAAATAAAATTAATACCTAGTTAACTCTATCTTCAAGAGTCTCTCACCTCTCTCAAAACTAGGTGCATCATGTGTTTGAGGCTTCATCACAGTTCTAAACAAGACAGGATCCAAGAGAATATCCTAACCTATATGCCTCCAGGAGCTTGTCTTTATTATTAGAGGCTGGTGAAGAAAAAAAGGTCAAGTAATTTTCACAAGAAATCTTTTGTATGTGTTCCAGTTTCTGATAAAGCAGCCATCAAAAATCTATTTCTTAGAGTTAGAAGAAGTGCACATATTTAATCTGGATTATTTACTATAGAGGGTGAGAGGAGGGAGAGAAATGGAAAAAGAAACATGGTTTTATAAGGGTGAATGTTGAAAACTTCCATAAAATGAATGTTATTACTCATTTTTTGGTTGTTTTCTTACATTGTTGCTGAGGAAGTAAGTGGGAGGGATATCATGGTGAGAATGGTAACTGTAAGATACTAAAAGATAGTAAAGTAGAGAGGAAACACTGTTTTTTGAAAAGAAAGTATAAACCTTGTATTCCCCAATTGTTTTAATCAGATGCCATATCTTGTCTTTATTATTATTATTATTTATTTTGTCCTTTCTTTTTTTTACTCCATGGGTTCTCAAACTACAGCCCGCTGGCCAGATGCAGCCCGCTGAGGACATTTATGCGGCCTGCCGGGTTATGGCAAATGGACTGAGGGGCAGAGACAGAGTGTGGGTTTTTGTTTTTACTATAGTCCAGCCCTCCAACAGTCTGAGGGACAGTGAACTGGCCCCTTATTTAAAAAGTTTGAGAACCACTGTTTTACTCTAATCTTAGCTATAACAAGTTGATGGTCTATCTATACACACATAAGTGACTCAAAGATAACTTCTATATCCATAAATATTATTTTAAATATTTTCATTTTTTATGGAATTGTTTAGTGCTCATCATGTCTAGCATTGACAAAGTTTTTTTTTTTTTTTTTTTTCTCAAAGATAATGTTTGTGATGTAGAGTAATCTCATGTAATTATGGCCATATAAACTTTAAAAAGTCAGTTTATTATTAATTCAATTAATCATTATTATTACTATTCATTATTAAGTAATTGCCATCTAAAAAACACTATTTTAGACATGGAAGCAAGGCATAAATATCAGTGGAGAGCCTATGTTGAGTAAATATGTGAAGCAAGACCTTGGCATGAACTCCAAATGTCTATATTGTGACTTACTTGAGATTTTGATGCTGTTTAAGCTAAAACTGATAAAACTACTTTGAAAAATACATATAGACTAGGGACAGATTTGGAACTGGAAAGACTTGGTGATTTCAGTTTCAAAAACTCTGAAATTCTACAAAAGTTACTTAATATTTCCAATCTGTGGTTTTCTCATCCATATATATATATATATATACATATATATATATATATATATATATATATATATATATATATATATACATATATATATATATATATATATATATATATATATATATATATATATATGTATATATATATATATACATTCATGTTGCGAGCTGTCGTCTCCAGAAGCTGCCGGATCGCTCTCTGGGAAGAGATCTGCTTTGTCTACTCAAATCTTTAAGACAGATTCTTCTTCCTGTAGTGAACCGTTGTCTCCAGGCAGTTGCTGTTAACTCTTGTCCTTAGAAGTGACTTCCCTTCCTGCAGAGAGCCCCGTCAGGCCTGATGTAATGCAGAGAGTCTTTCTCTTGAATCCTGGCTCTGAATCTCCTCCAGCTCTTATCCTTCTCCAGGCCGATCTGCTCTCTGCGCCCATTGCTGTCTCTTTTTATCCTCCCAGAGAATGGGCGTGGGATAATGCAAGGGCTTCTGGGAAGAACCACCCCAGCCAATGAGCTTGCCCCCTCTATCAAGGAAACCTGAGTTCTCACCTTGTAATTGTCCAGAAAACCTGAATTCTCACCTTGTCACCATCCAGACAACCTCAGTTCTCACCTAGTAATCCCAACATCTCCCCCTTTCTTTTGATTTAGAACATAGGACAGTCATGACCTTGAAACATAAATCCATCAATATGGGAAGTATTACAGATAATTACATAAATTACATAAGCACATAGTAACATAGTAACATAACACATGCTAGAAGTATATAACATAATCATAATCATAAATTGAAAATTTATAAATGTCCATAAGTCCATTGTCCATTATTCTCATCTTGTGTGAGGAAGTCCAATGATTCCTGCTGGTTTTTAAGTTCTTTAACAGTCTTCTTATTATCCATGCTCTTTCAGTGTCAGATGTTTCTTAGATCTTCTCCTTTATTTTGAGGTCTTTCTCTTTTTCTGTCTCTCTCTGATGGACAAGGCGAATATGACTCGTTGGCACCCATCTGATTCCTTCTCCTGCTGAAGAAATACAAGCAAACCCTCTCCCCCAGGCAGTTAACCTATCTGGTCCCTTCCATTCACCACTTTCTGGATCTCTCCACATCACCTGGCGATTATCTAAGGACAGTGGAGATGCTCTCACTGGACACTGCCCTTCTGGTGGGTTATAAAACCTGTCTGCTGGAGCCAGTGCATCTTTGTCAAAAATTAGAAAATTAATGGTATAGAGAACTAAATTTAGAAGTTCCCTAGGGCTACCTGTGGCTCCCCCTTTCTTTTGTTTTTGGAGGAGTGTCTTAATATCTCTGTTTCTTCTCTCTACTATTGCCTGCCCTTGAGGATTAAAGGGTATGCCCGTGGTATGTAAAATCTTATACTGTGCACAAAAGTGTGTAAAATGTTTGGACGTATATGCAGGTCCATTGTCTGTTTTTATTGCTTGTGGCACACCCATAATTGCAAAAGCTTGTATAAGGAATTCAGTGACCACTCGGGCTGTCTCTTTTGCTGCTGGCATTGCAAATGTGAATCCTGAAAAGGTGTCTACCACGACATGAATAAAAGATAGACGACCAAAAGATTTATAATGGGTCACATCCATTTGCCAGATTTCATTGGGTCTCAAACCACGAGGATTCTTCCCTGGAGGGAGTGTAGGAGCATGGAAAGGAAGACAAGCTGTACAGCTTTTTACTATGCTCCTAGCTTCCTCTCTTGTGATTCCAAATTGTAAACGTAAAGCTCGAGCAGCCTGATGATATTTAGAATGAGATTCTTGTGCTTCCTGAAATAAAGGACTACTGGCTAACATGGTTAGAAGGCTATCTGCCTTTGAATTTCCATCAAAAATGGGACCTGGAAGTCCACTATGTGAGTGGACATGCAAGATATAAATCTTGCCTGGATGTTTTCTCACTTGCTCTTGAAGTTCTTTAAAGAGCTGATAAATATTAGAGGCTGCAAATTTTATTTGGGCTGTGGCAATTCTTTGTACTACACCTACTGAATAGGCTGAATCAGTAATTATATTTACGTCTCCTGGATAATAAGTAAGAGCTAGCATGATAGCAAATAATTCATTCTGTTGAGTGGATTGAAAAGGAGTCCTGATTACTCTCTTTATGGTTAAATCATGAGAGTATATGGCACAAATATTTTCTTTGGAGGCATCTGTAAAGATTGTTGGTCCTTTTAGAGGAACCTTAGAAACCTTTTCTTCAAAAATCCATCGCCAATTATGTAGTAGCCGGGTAATCTTTAATGGAGATCCATGTGCAAAATTTGGAGCGGTGGCCAATAAAATTTGCCATTCTGGGATGGTCTCACAGCATACATTAATTTGTGCGTTAGTATAGAATGTGTATATTTTTTCAGGACTTATTCCAGATAATTGTGTTACTCTCTTAATAGCCTTTAATAAAATCCTAGCCACAAGTACTGGGTGAGGTGTAAGGCTTTGTTCTGGTTGTGCTGGGAGGTTCACCCACTCAATCACTCTGTCTCCTTGATGAAGGACTGCTGTGGGTGCCTCTTTTGTAGCAAAAACTGATATTTCCAAGGGTTTTTGAGTGACTCTTTCAACCACATTGGATAAAGCCAGTTCAACTTCTCTCAAAGCCTTTTGTGCTTCTTTTGTAAGCTGGCGTGGTGAATTTAAAGCACTGTCTCCCCTTAAAATGTCATAGAGAGGTTGTAGTTGATTGGTAGTTAAGCCTAACACTGGACGCATCCATTGGATATCTCCTATTAATTTTTGAAAGTCATTTAAGGTGTTCAACTTCTCTGTTCTTAAAGAAAGCTTTTGTACTGTGAGTGTCTTAGGATATACTTCATATCCTAAATATTGAAAAGGAGCATGTCTTTGAATTTTTTCTGTAGCTATATGCAGTTTGTAGTACTTTAATGTTTCCATGGTCCTTTGTAGACATGCCTCTAACATTTGTTTCTCAGGTGCACATCCCAAAATATCATCCATATAATGTAACAATATTACTTTTGGAAAGGCTTTTCTTACTGGAGCAAGAGCAGCTGCAACATACATTTGGCACATAGTAGGGCTGTTTTTCATTCCCTGTGGCAAAACTGTCCATTCATATCTTTTATAAGGCTCAGCCAAATTAACACTAGGCACTGAAAAAGCAAATCTTTTCATATCCTCCTTATCTAGAGGAATAGAATAGAAACAATCCTTAATGTCTATAACCCATAGAGGCCATTCTCTTGGCAACTGAGTAGGAGATGGAAGTCCAGGCTGAAGAGTTCCCATAGTTTCCATCTGTTCATTTACTCTTCTTAGATCAGTTATCATCCTCCATTTTCCAGATTTCTTTTTCACCACAAATACTGGGGAATTCCAAGGACTTAGAGAAGGCCGCAAGTGTCCTTGGTCAAGTTGTTCTTGCACTATGTCTAATAAGGCCTGAATTTTATCACTTCTTAAGGGCCACTGTTCTACCCACACTGGTGAATCAGTCTTCCACTGAATAGGAACTGGTGAAAGTGCAGGTAGGCCTTCAACAGCAGCCCTGCCTAAAAAGCCGAAGTGCTTATTTGTAATCCTATCTGCTGTAAAATGTCTCTTCCCCACAGATTGATGGGGATTTTTTCAACCACAAAAGGAGTAAAAGCTCCTGTTTCTCCTTCAAATACCCATCTCAAAGGCCTAGCACTAACCTCTGCTGCTATTGATCCTCCCACCCCAGACATATAGGTGTCTGCTTTAATCTTTGGCCAGTGACCGGGCCAATTGGCACCTCTAATAACTGTACGATCTGCACCCGTGTCTACCAATCCTTCAAATGGTATTCCGTTTATATAAATAGTAAGCATAGGTCGGTCAGCTGTCACAACTGCTGTCCAATATATTCCTGGATTTTGTTCATTGGAGTCAAAATCTAGGCGACTATCACTAGGTTGCTTATTAGGGGTCCGTAACAATAAGCCTGATGCTACTACTTCTCCTGGTTGATAAATCACACGTTGTCTGCCTGTGTTAGTGACTGGGATATTAGATACACGTTCTCCAGTCTCCCACATCAGTGTATGGATGGACACTGTTTTGTAGGCACTCTCAGAAGGTGAAATGGTCAAGCCTACTGTGCCTGGAGGCAAAGGATCCATAGGCTCAACAGGAACAGATTTCACTTCTCCAGGGAGTATCTCGGTAGTCTCTACTGCACACAACTCTATTTTTCCTAATTTCAATCCCTTTCTTCCATCTGATTGCCTTTTGGCTGATTGATCGTGTCTTAAAATTCTCTGGATGTAACCTCGGCTGCCATCATGCCCCACTTGGGGGGCTGAAGCTGGGCCCCACCTGTCATTTCCCTGTGTCAATCTACATTCGGAGGCCCAGTGGAGGCCCTTGTGACATTTTGGACATGGAGTTTTAGGTCTTCTCTCACCCTGTCTTCTCACTGTATCTCCATATCTACACTGAGCTCTTAGATGCCCAATTTTTCCACATTGAAAACATCGCCGAGTTTCTCTAGAAGGCCCTTGCCATGAGGGACCCTGTCTTTCCACATTCATCATTGTCCGGGTGTAAAAAGCATTTCTTCCCACTGTAGCACAGCGTCTTATGATCTCCTCTAAAGGAGCATCTTTGTCTAATCCCCATATAATTCTTTTGCAAATCTCATTGGCATTTTCCTTAGCCAGATGTCTGGTCATTATTTCTGTAGCTGCATTTTCTCCAATAGTTCTTTTGACAGCAGTTTGCAAACGTCCCACAAAATCTGCAAAAGGTTCATTGGGACCTTGCTGTATTTTAGTGAAAGCCTCTCCACGATCTTTCTGTCCAGGAAGGACACCCCAAGCTTTTATTGCAGCCTTAGCAATTTGTTCATATATTGTCATGGTATAATTAATCTGTTCCGAATTCTCTCCATACCGACCTTCACCAGCCAAGTGCTCAAAAGTGAATTGTGTGTTAACTCCTATTTCCAAATTGCATCTGACTTGAATTTTACATAATTCATGAAATTCCGCAAGCCATAATAAATTTTCTCCAGGTTCCAGGCATATCCTTGCTATGGATTTCCAATCATTCGGGGTTAGGACTTCATAAGACAAACCATCTAGTAACATTTTGACATAAGCTGATGTAGTCCCATAAAGGGTACAACCTTTTTTCAAATCCTTAATTTTATTCAAATCTAAAGGTGCATATCTTCTCATTTTATGACCTACAGAATCAATATTTTCAATCACAGGATATGCATGTATAAAATCACTTATATCCTGTCCTTCTCTCTTAGCTTTAACCAATGCTTTTTCTAATCTTGTCATAGGCTTAGGCTGCTTCACAGGCAATTCTGTTTGTGTTTCTGCCTCTTCCTCTCCTCCTTCTTGCTCCACCCATGAAGGGTTAATTGAGGGAGGAGATGGGAGGTGCTCCTGTTGCTCAGAATTGTACTTAACTTCATTGTTATCTGATTCATCCTTTTCACCTAGTTTAGTTGACACTTCCCCATTTTGCTCCTTCATCTCTTCCTTTAGAATAACATTGTTTAAAGCCAATTGGATTACATTGTATATATGAATTGTATCTTTGGAAATTGAGTTTGGCCTGGAATTGTAGTGTTCACCTAATTGCTTTCCTACTAATTCCCATTCATCTGGATCCAATTCTTCTTCCAGAGAAAAAGAAGGACATATAACCTTCACAGTTCTTAAAAGTTCAGTAATCTCCTCTAAAATTATAATCAATCCTTGGCTTTTCATAACCTTGATGATGCTCTCTAAACATTTTCCTTGAACAGAAGGTGTTTGCCCCATTTCAGCTATAAGAGATTCCTGGTTTAGTCCTTAACAAGTTCCTTATTTATCTATTAGCACACTCACTTAATCTTTAACAAAGTTTCCTCGTTACTCACGGTTCTGGGTCAGAGAGACTGAGATCTGGATGGGAGGCTTTTCCACTGAAATCAGGACCGTGTCTGTCCCTGTTCGGGCGCCAGATTGCGAAGGTCTGGTCTAGCTCCTCTTGTCAGGATAAGCAAATGTCCTTGCCCCACGTGTGGACGCCAATTGTTGCGAGCTGTCGTCTCCAGAAGCTGCCGGATCGCTCTCTGGGAAGAGATCTGCTTTGTCTACTCAAATCTTTAAGACAGATTCTTCTTCCTGTAGTGAACCGTTGTCTCCAGGCAGTTGCTGTTAACTCTTGTCCTTAGAAGTGACTTCCCTTCCTGCAGAGAGCCCCGTCAGGCCTGATGTAATGCAGAGAGTCTTTCTCTTGAATCCTGGCTCTGAATCTCCTCCAGCTCTTATCCTTCTCCAGGCCGATCTGCTCTCTGCGCCCATTGCTGTCTCTTTTTATCCTCCCAGAGAATGGGCGTGGGATAATGCAAGGGCTTCTGGGAAGAACCACCCCAGCCAATGAGCTTGCCCCCTCTATCAAGGAAACCTGAGTTCTCACCTTGTAATTGTCCAGAAAACCTGAATTCTCACCTTGTCACCATCCAGACAACCTCAGTTCTCACCTAGTAATCCCAACACATTCATATGATGAATCACATGAGATATAAGTAAAGCTTTTAATAAATCTCCAAGTATTAAATTAACATCAGCTATTTGTCATTATTATTACTTATGATTGTTAAATAAAAAATGTAAAACCTCTGTTCAGTTTTCCTTAAACATTTAAAGTTATTTTCATTAACTTATCGATATGATTTAAAGGCCTTCCTTTAGAATTTACTGAATTACAGAAGCCTGATTCCTTTTCTTTTAAATTATATATTTATAGCCTTCTAAATCAGCAACTTATATGACATTTGTACATTTCAAAGAGTTTTGAATTCAATGCTTTAAAATCAAACTGATTGTGAGCCCAGCTTAGAGATGCATTGCCAGCATCATCATTAAACATAATGCCACAGAGATGTAGGAAAGGAAGACATAATATTTGGGGAGTGGTATGTACACAAGATGTAAATGAAGACCAGGTAAAGCAAAGCAGGGTGATTTAAATGTTAAACCTCAATTGGTTTTGCAGCAAGTAAGGCACTTGTCTCTCATTTTCAATCATGCCTCTGTTTGTAGAGCACATTGATGGGATGTCTTGATAGCAAAATTATAGGTAATTAAATCTAGGAGGCTAATCTTTCTACCAATTTCAACACTGGGAGGGGAGTTGGGAATGAGAGAAAGGGGGGAAGAGAGAGAGAAAGAGAGAGAGAGAGAGAGAGAGAGAGAGAGAGAGAGAGAGAGAGAGAGAGAGGAAAGGAAGGAGAGAGAGAGAGCTTAAATAATAGAGATGAGATTTGTCATTCCAGGAGTATCAACAGTATTGTCTGTTCACAAACTGGAGGCCCTGAAACCTGGGTCATCACTCACATATTACATGAAGAATGGAGCATATCCTTCCTTCTTCTCTTAAGGTTTTATAACACTGGAAATTATTCAATTTATTTGATATAAAGCTTGTGCTAAAACATGAAGGTGGGGAGTATTTGGCAGCAGCTGTTAATCCACCTGCAGAGACAACTTCTGTCTCTTTTCATCTGGTGAATTGCTTGAGCCCCCAAACTAGCATTTTCATGTTCTCAATTAAAGGAATCATAGAGCCTTTGGAGCTGGGTCCAGAAGAGAATGTCAGAGAGTCTATAGTGTCTGAAGTGTTAAGTCGGCTCTCTCTGTTTAAATGTTGGACCACCATTGAAATCGGGGTTTATTCAAGAATGTGAAGTCAGCTAATGGCAGGAAAGTTATAAACCTTCAGTTAAGAAGTAGTGCCATCTATACACATGCACCTGTGTCTGAAGTGGAAGTGCTAAGTTCTTTATTTATGTGCATCTCATTTTATAAGCTTATGCATGAGAAACCATCACTGTAGCAGCAAGATGTACAGCTCAATGCAGGCTTTCAGGGATTTAATTTGTCCAAGGGAGAGTTGATCCTAATATGTGCCTATGTGGAAACAGGCTGGTTTGCATTGAGAAGGCATCTTTATTTATTTTTTTAAATCAATTATACTGCTTTAAAATTAGGGCTGCCAATAATGTTTTCTTATTCTTTAACCAGGCCAAAATACATGCAGATTTGCTGAAAGCAAGACATGATTACAAAAATGCACGTTTAATAAAAGCAAAGTGTAGCAATACCAGCCCAGAGAAATGTGATTGCCATATTAAGGGATGCAGTACAATCCCAGTTTGAAGTATTCTAATTGTAAGAGAATGAGAAGCAGGTTATTAAGCCCAAAGCAGTTTCTATTTCAGGAAGCCACTTAAGGGAATGCTTAAGCTGAAAAAAATTCTAGAAATTCAAAGTCAAGGATTCCCCACCTTTTTTTCTTTGCTTCTTTTTCTTTTTTTCTTTCTTGCACATGTTAGCTATAACAAGGGAAAGAATCCTATCAAGTTTTCAACCTACCTGGTTTGGGTATCAGTACTGTGTCATAAAAAGAATTTGGTAGGACTCCTTCATTTCCTATTTTTTCAAGTAGTTTATATAACATTGAGGCTAATTGTTCCTTAAATGTTTGGTAGAATTCACATGTAAATCCATCTGGTCCTGGGAATTTTTTCTTTGGGACTTGATTAATAGCTTGTTCTGTTTCTTTTTCTAAGTAAGGACTGTTTAGTCAATTTATTTCTTTCTCTATTAATCTGGGAAAGCTATATTTTTGAAGGTATTCTTCTATTTCATTTAAGTTATCAAATTTATTGGCATAAAGTTGGGCAAATTAACTCCTAATTAATGCTCTAATTTCTTCTTCATTAGTGGTGAGTTCTCCCTTTTAATTTTTAAGACTAGCAATTAGATTTTCCTCTTTCCTTTTTTAATCAGATTTACTAAGGGTTTACCTACTTTGTTAGTTTTTTTCATAGAACCAACTCTTAGTTTTAATAATTAATTCAATAGTTGTTTTTTTTTTTACTTTCAATTTTATTAATTTCTCCTTTTATTTATAGAATTTTAAGTTTAGTTTTTAACTTTTCTATATTCTATTTATCTCATTGACTTCTTTCTTATTTTTTTGCAGTTTGATTTATCTAATTCTGAGAGTGCAAGATTGAGATCTATCAGTATTATAGTTTTACTGTCTATTTCTTCTTGCAGCTCTCTTAAATTCTCTTTTAAGAATTTAGATGCTATACCACTCGGTGCATGTATGTTTAATATTGATATTGCTTCATTAACTATGCTACCTTTTAGCAAGATATAATGCCCTTCTTTATCTCATTTAATTAGATCAATTTTTGCTTTTGCTTGATCTGAGATCAGGATGGCTACCTCTGCTTTTTTGACTTCACCTGAAGCATAGTAGATTCTGCTCCAACCTTTTACCTTTACTCTGCATGTATCGCCCTGCTTCAAGTGTGTTTCCTGTAAACAACATATTGTAGGATTCTGGCTTTTAAGTCAGTTTGCTAACCATTTCCCCCTTTTGGGGGAGTTTACCCAATTTACATTTATGGTTAAAATAACTAATTCTGTATTACGGGCCATCTTGTTAACCCCTGCTTATACTTTACTCCTTTCCTTCCCCTTTTCCCCCTCCCCAGTATTAAACTTGGCAGCACCACTTCCTTCTCACAGCCATCCCTTGTTAGTATCTCTCCCCCTATCTTACCCCTTTTCTTCACAAATTCTGTATTCCCTTCCAGTTAGCTTACTCCTTCCCTTTTCACTTTTCCCCTCCCACTTTTCAATGAGGTGGGAGAAGTTTCACCATAAATTGAATATGTCTAATATTTTTCTCTTAAAGCCAATTCTGATGAGAGTAAGATACATGCTATGTTCATCCCCTTCATTTCTTTCATTCAGATATAATAGGTTTCCTTTGTCTTTTCATAAAATGTAATACCCCCACTTTATCCTTTTTCTTGTATAATTTCCTTTCCTCTTCTAGTTTCTAGAACAAATTATGCATGTGTTCTTTATATATCTTTATAACAGAAATAAAGTTACCAAGATTTCTTTTTACCTTTTTAGCTTTATCTTGAATACCATATTTGGAGACCAAATGTTTTGTTTAGTTCTGTTTTTTTCATCAGAAATAGATGAAATTCACCTATTTCATTGAATGTTCATTTTCTTCCCTGGGAAAAAATGCTGGGTAAGTTATTCTTGGCTGCATACTAAGTTCCTTAGCCTTTCGAAATACCAGATTCCAGGCCCTGCGATCCTTTACTATGGTGGCTGCTAGATCCTGAGTAATCCTTATTGTGGCTCCTCTATCTTTGAATCGTTTTTTTCTAGCAGCTTATAATATTTTTAGCTTGGTCTGATCTGAAATTTATCCACAATATTTCTTGGAGTTTGATTTTAGGGTCCCTTTCAGTAGATGATCAATGAATTCTTTCAATGTCTATTTTACCCTCTGTTTCTATAACATTTGTGCAGTTCTCTTTGATAATTTCCTGGAAAATAGTGTCCAAGCTCTTTTTTTCAACATATTTTTTCAGAAAATCCAATTATTCTCAGATTATCTCTCCTAAATCTATTTTCCCAAGAAATTATTTGACTTTTTTTTTCCATTGCTTCATTTTTTTTTTGATTTTGCTTGATTGATTCTTGATATCTCCTTGAATCATTCAATTCCATTAGTTCAATTGTGATTTTTAATGAATTATTTTCTTCATTCACTTTTTTATATCTTTTTCTAATTTCAAAGAAATCAAATCCTTGAAAAACAGAATTAGTGAATTGTAAACAACTCTATCTTTAATGTTAATTGTAAAGAACTCTATCTTTAAATGAGTGGGATGACTTATCTATCTTATCTATACTCTCTTGCCAAGCTTCCCTTTCCTTTTTTTGTTTTTCTTCTAGTTCTCTTGTGAGAGCATTTTTAATTTCTTCTATGAGAGCCTTGTGTAGTGAGGACCAGATCATAGCCCCCTTTGGGGATTCATCTGGAGACAATCTGTTTTTAGTCTTCTCAGGTTTTAAAGTGTGCTCTCTATCCATATCGAAGCTCTCTATTGTTAGAGCTAGCTTTAATTTTTTTGCTCATCTTGTCAAAGAAGAATCAAAGAAAACAAAAGCAAATGCAGTCTGCTTTTTTTTGGGGGGGGGGCGGGGGGCTGGATGGTATTACCAAGCTTCCTCTACAACCTGCAGGGGGCAGCGATGAGACATTAGCAGAACATCAATGGCTGCACTGCATCTGCACTCTGAAACTCTGACAGTATGTTGAGACATTCCTGGTGGGTGTGGTCAGGTTGTAAGTGACCCTAGCTTTTTGAATTATTGTCTTTACTCACTATGTTTGTAGCTTCTCTGCTGATCTACTAACTTGCTGCCAGGGCAAAGTAGCCACACTGTGGTAATGTTCTTCCCCCAGAAATGTCTGAGATCACACCCATCCCTCCTCAGGTCTGCTCAGTGTGAGCTGCTTGCCATACCCTCACTGCCTGTATGCTGTCTGTGCCTGATCTAATCATCCTCACCCATGAGCAAAAATAGACCTTTTCTGGGGAATTTCAAGGATATCATCTGTTGGCAATGTATTAGTGGATTTTTTCAGTAGAGCACTAATTCTGAGGCCTTCTCATGAAATAAAGTATTCAGAGAGCAACAAGGAGCCTAGATAGATGTGTGTGTCTTCTCCACCATCTTGGCCAGAAGATTTTTGATAGTCTTTTAGTTGATTGTGTAGGGTTCACTAAGTATACCATCATATCATCTGCAAAAAATGATAATTTGGTTTTCTCATTATTTACCTTAATTCCTTTAATCTTTTTCTTCTCTTATTGGCAAAACTACCATTTCTAATATAATATTGAATAGTAATGGTGATAGTGGACAACCTTTTTTCACTCCTGATCTTATTGGAAATAGTTCTAGTTTATCCCCATTACATATGAGTCTTGCTGATGATTTTAAACTCTATTAACAGCATCTCTGTTTTGGGTATATATAGACAAAGTATGTATAGTTTGATTTTATTATTATAATGTAAAAAAATAAATGAAGTAGAAAGGAGATTGTGCCAAAAAAAAAAAAAAAAAGAATGGAGGTTAAGTGAGGGAAATTATATCTCATAAAGAGGCAAAGAAAACCTATTACAATTGAGGGAGAGAAAAAAGAGGGATGAACATTTGGTGAATCTTATTCTCATCAGATTTGGCTCACTGAGAGAATATTAGAGATATTTGGTTTCACAGAGAAACTTCCTCTCACATTATAGAAAAGTGGGAGGGGAAAAGGGAAAAGGGAAGGGATAGACAAAGAGAAGGGAAAACAGAAATAGTAGGGAAAGATATAAGAAAGGTGGAGGGGTTGCAAAGGGGGAGGGGTGCTTGAGGCAAGTGTTGCTTATAAGTAAAATACTCGGGAGGAGGGAGAAGGGAAAAGGAAAGAGAAAAGTATTATTTTAGGTAAATAAGATGGTAAGAAATATCGAATTAGTAATTTTAACTATAAATGTGAATGGAGTGAACTCTCCCAAAAAACAGAAGTGGATAGCAGACTGGTTTAAAAGCCAGAACTCTACAATATATTGTTTGCAAGAAACACATTTAAATCAGAGTGATACATACAAAGTAAAGGTAAAAAGTTTGAGCAGAATCTATTAAGCTTCAGTTGAAGTAAAAAAAGCAAGGGTAATGATTCTGATCTCAGATCAAGCAAAAGCAAAAATCGATCTAATTAAAAGAGATAAGGAAGGAAACTATATCTTGCTAAAGGGTATCATAGACAATGAAGCAATATCAATAGTAAACATATATGCACCAAGTGGTATTCTACCTAAAGTAGAATTTAAGAGAGTTGCAAGAAGGAATAGACAACAAAACTATAATTGTGGGAGATCTCAACCTTACACTCTCAGAACTAGATAAATCAAATCACAAAACAAATAAAAAGTTAAAGAGGTAAATACAATATTAGAAAATTTAGGTATGATAGATCTTTGGAGAAAATTGAATAGAGACAGAAAGGAGTATTCTTTCTTCTCAGCAGTTCATGTAACCTATACAAAAATTTAATGATATATTAGGACATAAAGACTTCAAAATCAAATGCAGAAAGGCAGAAATAGTAAATGCAATTTTGTTTTTAAGATCACAATGCCATATAAATCACATTCAATAGAAGGTCAGGGGAAAAACCAAAAAGCAATTTGAAACTAAATAATCTCATCCTAAAGAATGAATGGGTGAAATAGTAAATCATAGTCACAATAATTTCATCCAAGAGAATGGCGATAATGAGACAACATACCAAAATTTGTGTGATGCAGCCAAAGTGGTAATAAGGGGACGTTGTTTTTTTTTTTTTTTTTATCTCTAGATGATTATTTGCATAAAATCGAAAAAGACAGGATCAATGAATTGGGCTTTCAACTAAAAAAGCTAGAAGAAAACAAATTTAAAACTTCCAATCAAATACCAAACTTGAAATTCTAAAAATAAAAGGAGAGATTAATAAAATTAAAAGTAATAAATCTATTGAATTAATAAATAAAATTAAGTGTTGTTCTTATGAAAAAGCCAACAAAATAGATAAACCTTTAATTTGATTAGAAAAAGGAATGAGAAAAATCAAATGGTTATCTTCAAAAATGAAAAGGGAGAACTTTCAACCAATGAAGAGGAAATTAGGGCAATAATTAGGAGTTATTTTGCCCAACCTTATGCCAATAAATTTGATAACCTTGGTGAAATGGATGACTACCTCCAAAAATATAGGCTTCCCAGATTAACAGAGGAGGAAGTAAATTGCTTAAATAGTCCCATTTCAGAAAAAGAAATAGAACAAGCTATTAATCAACTCCCTAAGAAAAAATTTCCAGGACCAGATGGATTTACTTATGACTTCTACCAAACATTTAAAGAACAATTAGCCCCAATGTTATATAAACTATTTGAAAAGATAGGGAATGAAGGAATCCTACCAAATTCCTTTTATTACACAGACATGGTACTGATAACTAAATCAGGTAGGATGAAAACAGAGAAAGAGAATTATAGACCAATTTCTCTGATGAATATTGACATAAAATTCTTAAATAAAATATTATCAAAGAGATTACGGAAAGTCATCCCCAGAATAATACACCATGACCAGTTAGGATTTATACTAAGAATTCAGGGCTGATTCAATATTAGGAAAACTATTAGCATAATTGACTATATCAATAACCAAACTAACAAAAAACATATGATTATCTCAATAGATGCAGAAAAAAATTTGACAAAATCCAATACTCATTCCTGCTTAAAACACTAGAGGGCATAGAAATAAATGGAATTTTCTTTAAAATAACCAGTGGCATCTATTTAAATCTATTAGCAAATCAGTTGAGTTTTAAGAAAATCAAATATAGCCTCCAAAATGTAATCGAGTTATACACCAGTCAGACCTGGCTGTACTATCACATGCCACTATCTCCATCTTTAGAAGGGGAAGGCATTCTGGTGGGAGTAGCTAGCATAATTAGTATAGTAAGAACCTGCAATATTTGTCCACTCCTTATAGCACATAGCATACCTTGGGAAACAGTTTAATATTTGCTCTCATATTAACTCTTCAAGAAGGATGCTCTTCACTTCTTGTGTACTTACCTTCCTCTCAACACATCAACATGCTGAGAATGAGAATATGCTACAGAATTATAGTTGCTTCTATTGAATATATGTATGCATGTATATATGTATATGCATAAATATATATTTCAATATAAGTTTTGGAAAGCGCTTTCTATAAAGACATAAAAAAACAGATAATATATTTTAATTTTTAGGCTTGTAATGTAACTTCATAATTTTGTAGGAAGAGAGATTTGAAATTTTTTCAGGCTGATCATTCTTGCTATTTATATAATCTGTTTATGAGGGCTGATTCTATATTAAAGATTTCCCAAACATAGTGAAATGGTATGATCTCATTATACCTGGGCATTCTTTTTTCATAATAAATGAAAACTGAAAATACATTATTATAAACATTTATAAGACATCTTTACTAAAATAAAATCATATATGCTCATTTGACTTGAAATGGAGTAATTGAACTAATGTCAAAGAGGTCTATAAATCAAATATATATATTTAAGAACTCACCTCAAAAAGGAATAACCACATTAGACAGATACATTATAATGGATTTAAAGGAAATTAAACAAAAAATTACTCCAGCAAGGAAAACAAGGATTGGTGGCTCTCTGCACTAATTAATGGAATACTCACTTTTAGGAACTCACACATAAAGTGATGTATTAAGACAAACTGAGTTTTTTTAAAAAATGCAGAAGTTTACAAAGCAAAGATAGCAACCCAGTCAAATTCTCCCAACATTCATCTTAAAATAACATTAAAAAAAATTATAGAATGGGAGAATCTATAAAAGATCAGGGCAAAGCATTTTCCCAGACCAAGGCAACTAAGGAGGTTAATAGAAGATACCTGTGATACAAATTGTGGGCCAACTTGGAGTGCATGTTTCAGTAGCACCAAAGTGGTAAGTATTAGACTTGACTACATCAGTAGTAAGAGCAGCTCTCAGGCAAAAGATGGTAAAGAGGTAGGACAATTGATTAGAAAGACAGTTGATTCTGTAATCAATGATGTAACAATGAGCCTAGTACTGAATGCTCTTTGATAACTGTATTATCCTTACAAGTTCTTGGAAACAGTTTAAAGATGAAATGAAATGTTTGCAGTCTGTAATGGGAGAACAAGAGTTCTTGACAGTTTCAAGGATAAAAAAGAATATAAGCACTCGTGTCAATGGGGAAGAAGGGTCATTCCTGAGGAAAAAGCAAAAGAAGAAACAAAAAGAACAATGACATACCCTTCCCAAGATCACATCACTTTGGAAGTGCCAAAAATTAGTAGATTCCTGGAACCAACTCTAAAAGCAGCTGCACAAATAAGATTGAAGTTGGGAAATTGACTCTGTACCTACTGGTGATCAGAGCTTAACTTTAACATAAAGTTGAAAATTTAGAAATAGTCCAGAAAATAAGCAAATACACAAAGAAAGTACACTTGATAATGAAGGGTTGAGAAAGATGGATGCAGTATGAAAAAAAAAGAGAGGAAAAAAATATCTCACATAAAATAAGCATTCAAAGAACTTCTATAGTGAAGCAGTTGAGAGGTGGGAATGGCAGATAATGTTTGAATCAGAAAAATTGCAAGAGGGAAGAACACACACACACACACACACACACACACACACACATCCATGAGTATAGAAATTTATTTTAACCAATAGGAAAATAAGAGGAAAAAGAGGACAGAAGAAAGGGAAATGGTGATAAAAAGAAGAAAAGGTAGTGGTGGAAAGTAAAATAAGGAATTGAGGAAGTACAGGATAAAATGAGTAAAAGAAAAACAAACAATAGAAAATGGAATAGAGGAAAATAAACAATTGTTAATCATAATTATGAATGTAAATAAAATGAATTCATAAAACAGAAATAGATACTAGGATGTATTAGAAATCATATCCCACACACTTGAAACTGAAAGACACATTGAAACAAAATCTATTATTTTTCTGCTAAAGCAAAAAAGGTTGAGATAACAACTAAGAGCTTAGATAAAGCAAAAGCAAAAATCAACCTCATTAAAAGAAATAATCGGGGAATTTATATTTTGTCAAAAGATATCATAGAAAATTTTTTTGCATTATTATAAACATTTATAAGACTTTTTATGTTAAATATTTCATTTCTCAAAAATATAGGAAACAGTATAATTGAGAAAAGATCAAAATATAAACAAGCAGTTTTCAGTAGAAAAAATCAAATTAATTATAGTTACATGAAAAAAAAAATGTGCTAAATAACTATTGGTTGGAGAAATGCAAATTAAAGCACCACCAAGGTACTAACCTATGCCTCACAGATTGGTCCACATGACAGAAAAGAAAAGTTGCAAATGCTAGGGGGATGTGGAAAAAGAGGGATATGTGCATTGTTGATGAAGTAGGGAACTAATCAAACCATTCTGGAGAACAACTTCAAACTATGCCAAAAAAGCTTTAAAAATGTGTATACTCTTTGACCAAGCAATACTAGTACTTAGTCTGTATCACAAAAGATCAAAGAAAAGGGAAACAAACCTATGTGTACAAAAATATTTATAGAAGCTCTTTTTATGGCATCAAAAAATTGAAATTGAGAGAATTCCAATCAATTGAGTATTGATTGAAAAAAAAAAAAAAACTATGGTATATTAAAGCAATGAAGTATTATTCTTACATAAGAACTAGTAATGGAAATGGTTTCATAAAAACCTGAGAAAAATCTATTAGAAACTGATGCACCTAATTGCTCCTGGATTGACTAAGATGACAGGGAAAAGATAATGATGCATTTTAGAGGGGATGTGGGAAAACTGGGATATTAATACATTGTTGGTGGAAATGTGAATGTATCCAGCCATTCTGGAGAGCAATTTGGGACTATGCTCCAAAAGTTATCAAACTGTGATATCCAAAAGTTATCAAACCCTTTGACCCAACAGTGTTAGTACTGGGCTTATATCACAAAAAGATCTTAAATGAGGGAAAGGGACCCATATGTGCAAAAATGTTTGTGGGAGTCCTTTCTGTAATGGCAAAAAACTAGAAACTGAGTGGATGCCCATCAGTTGGGGAATGGCTGAATAAGTTATGGTATATGGATGTTATGGAATATTATTGTTCTGTAAGAAATGATCGGCAGGATGATTTCAGAGAGGCCTGGAGGGACTTACATAAAGTGATACTATGTGAAATGAGTAGTTCCAGGACATCATTATATATGGCACCAACAAGTCTATGATCAATTCTGATGGATGTGGCTCTCTTCAACAATGAGATGATTGATGCCAGTTCCAATGATCTTGTGATGAAGAGAGTCATCTACACCCAGAGAGAAGACTGTGGTAACTGAATGAGGATCACAGTATAACATTCTTACTCTTTTTGTCGTTGTTTGTTTGCATTTTATTTTCTTACTCATTTATTCCTCTTTTAATCTGATTTTTTGTATAAACATTTAACATATATTGGATTCAATATATATCTTAACATGTATTTCATATATTGATTAGATTCTGAAGGTATAAGTAACCTGGGTAGATAGACAGTAGTGCTAACAATTTACATTCACTTCCCAGTGTTCCTTCTCTGGGTGTAGTTGTTTCTGTCCATCATTGATCAACTGGAAGTAAGTTGGATCTTCTTTATGTTGAAGATATCCACTTCCATCAGAATATATCTTCATAAAACATTGAAGTGTACAGCGATCTTCTGGTTCTATTCATTTCACTCAGCATCAGTTCATGTATGTCTCTCCAAGCCTCTCTGTATTCCTCCTGCTGGTCATTTCTAACAGAGCAATAATATTTCATAACCTTCATATACCATAATTTACCCAACCATTCTCCAACTGATGGACATCCTTTCATCTTCCAGTTTCTAGCCATTATGAAAAGAGCTACCACAAACATTTTGGCACATACAGGTCCCTTTCCCCTCCTCAGTAGTTATTTGGGATATAAGCCCAATAGCAGTAATGCTGGATCAAAGGGTAGGCACAGTTTGTAACTTTTTGGGCATAGTTCCAAATTGCTCTCCAGAATGGTTTGATTCTTTCACAACTCCACCAACAATGTATTAGTGTCCCAGTTTTCCCACATGCCCTCCAACATTCATCATTATTTGTTCCTGTCATCTTAGCCAATCTGACAGGTGTGTAGTGGTATCTCAGAGTTGTCTTAATTTGCATCTCTCTGATCAGTAGTGATTTGAAACACTCTTTCATATGAGTGGATATAATTTCAATTTCATCATCTGAGAATTGTCTATGCAGACACTTTAGCAAAGATTAATTACTCTTTGACAGCTTATGAACACTAGAACAGCCCCAATGGACAATGGACAACCATAGAAGCTTTTGAATCATGCACCTTTTAAAATACTCTATCCATTCTGAATGGCACTAAAGGCAATAATACAAGGAATAAACCACTCAGTAAAGAACTGTCCTAGATGACTAAGTGACTCCTATACAAATCTGGATTTACAAATATGATTACAGGACTTTATTCTTGTTCTTCCCTTCTTTTATCTCTAAAATAAGGGGATTTGTCTAATTGTTTTCTGAGGTCCTTTTTTAGCTCCAACATTCTTAGATTCTAAGATCACAATGCACCACCAGAGCTAATCTAACACTACTTCTCCATTTTAGGTTACATTGCATTAGTACATATATATAATTCACACTTACCTAATTACATCATTGGCTGAAATATTTTTTAATAAAAAAATCAAAATTTAGGGCGGAACCAAGATGGTAGAAAAGACACAGGATCTTTAAGCTCCTCTCATGCCCTCACTACCAATCTTTGAATTCAGCCACAAAAATAGGGCTTGACTGGTGAAATTCACAAAGATTAAAAGTGATCTTTACCAGCCAAAAATAATCTGGAGGATTGCCAGAGCAGGTTTGTCCTGAGGGGCCAGTGCAGATCAGCACTAGCAAGGAAATAGGAGAGACTGGTGTCCAAAGCCACCAGGAGTAGGGGTAGCCTCTGTGGCTAGAAGAGTAGTGGAAACGACTCTGCCATATGCTGACTGCTTTGCCTTGATTGCAAAGTAGTGGACCAGCACAGAGATTAGAGCCAGAGATACAAGGAACGCTAAAAATGCCAGAACTGTACCCTCCTCAAATCGGAAGTGACTCAGCATAGACCAGAGCAACTGTGCAGCTGCACACTGAAGCATGGCCAGGGCAGCTGCAAATCTATATGGCAGAGGGGGTACAGTTTGGGGTAGCCTCTAACCTGCACAAGTGGGGAGCTCAGCCTGGGGCAACAAAACTTCAGCAGTGAGACTGTGCTTCCAGGGGCAGAGACATTTCCATTCAGAGCTATTTGCTGATCAGCTGCTAATACACACAAACCCACAGCTGGCTTTGGATTGGGGTAGTAACACTTTCACTGCTCAGCCTCTTGCCTCAGGGCAGGCATTAATCCACAAAATGGGGTTCTTCACAGGGCACCCCTGAAGCTCAGCCTTGCAGGCCAGAGTCATTTCTGTTGGGGAACTATTTCCCAGAGCACTTCCTTACCTGGCTACTCTTTGTAGCCGATTGATAGGTCTTTCATACACCTATCATTTCTGCAGAGGAAGCTGTAACCTCCTGGCCCTGAAGGCAGACCCAGGCTTTAAAAAATGAGTAAAAATATTAAAAGGACTTTTGATAGCTTCTATACAGAAAGAGAGCAGGTTTTCATCCCTGAGGAGACTATTAACAGACAACCTCCAGACAATTGTTGGTCCCCACAAAAGGCTTTCCTAGAAGAGACTATTAAAAATCTTAAAAGAGAGATAGAAGAAAAATGGGGAAAGGAAAGAGAAGCTATACAAGAGAGTAACAACTTCCTGAAATGTGAATTGGAAAAGGCACTTCCAGGAAGTGCAGAGAAACAGAATTTTTGAAATGGAAAAGGTAAAGAACTCCCAGGAAAGTAGGATTTGTGAATTAGAAAAAGAAAATAAGTCACTAAAAAAATTAGTGAAATGGAAAAAAAAAATTCATAGAGCAAAATAAGTCATTTAAAAACTCAATTGGACATTTACAAAAAGAAGTACAAAAAGCTAGTGAAGAAAATAACTCATTAAAAATCAGAACTGAACAAAGAGAAATGAATGATTCCTTAAGACATCAAGAATCAGTCAAGCAAAACCAAAAAAATAAAAAATAGAAATATTTCATATCTACTTGGAAAAAGAACAGACCTGGAAAACAGATCTAGGAGACATAATCTGAGGATTATTGGACTTCCAGAAAATTATGATGAAAAAAAAAAGGCTAGATACTATTTTACAGGAAATCATCAAAGAGAACTGCCCAGAGGTAACAGAGCCAGAAGGGAAAATAGGCATTGAAAGAATTCATTGAGCACCTTCTGAAAAAGACCCTTAAAAAACAAACAAACAAACAAACAAACAAAAACCTCCATAGAATATTATGGCCAAATTTCAGAACTATCAGACTTAGGAAAAAATATTACAAGTAGCCAGGATAAAACAATTCAAATACCGAGGTGCCACAATAAGAGTCACTCAAGATCTGGTTGCATCCACATTAAAGGATCAAAGGGCTTGGAATCTGATATTCCGAAAGTCAAAATAACTTGGAATGCAACCAAGAATAAACTACCAGCTAAGCTGAGAATTTTCTTCCATGGAAGAAGATGGACATTTAATGAAACAGATGAATTTCATTTGTTTCTAAGGAAAAACCCAGATCTAAACAAAAAAAAAATTGTTCTCTAACCATAGGACTCAAGAGAAGCAGAAAAAGGTAAAAGTAACTCTTGAGAAATTATTTCTGTTGTGGATTTACATAAAGTCCACATGTATGATTTGACTTTACTGATATAACATAAAAAAGGGAAGTAGAAATGGAAAGGGGATAGTGTTAGAAAAAGGGAAAAGGGGAGATAAAAAGAGGGAAACTCTAGGAAAAGGCAAAGAAAACATATCATATCTGAGGGAAGTTAGAGAGGGGGAGGAACATTGTGTGAATCTTACTCTCATCAGAGTTGGCTCAAAGAGAAAATAATTGACATATTTGTTTTACAGAGAATTCTCTCTCACCTCATTAAAAAGTGGGAGAAAAATAGGGAAAAGGAAAATAATAATAAGAAAAGGATACAAAAAAGGGGAAGGAATTTAAAGGGAGGAAGGGAGGAAGGGAGGAAGGAGGGATACTAAAGAGGGAGGGCTGTGTGACAAAAGTGGGGCCCATAACTTTAATACTGGAGAAGGGGTTCAGGGGGACAAGGAAAAAAAAACATAATCATGGGATAATATGATGGCAGGAAATACAGAATTAGTATTTTTTTAACTGTAAATGTGAACTCTCCCATAAAGCAGAGGCTGATAGGAGACTGGATCAATAGTCAGAACCCTACAATATGTTGTTTACAGGAAACACATTTAAAGCAGGGAGATACATACAGAGTAAAGATAAAAGACTGGAGCACAATCTACTGTACTTCAGGTGAATTCAAAAAGCAGGGGTAGCCATCATTATCTCAGATCAAGCAAAAGCAAAAATTGATCAATTAAAAGAGATAAGGAAGGAAACTATATCCTGCTAAAGGGTAGCATAGACAATGAAGCCATGTCAATATTAAACATATATACACCAAGTGGATAGCATCTAACTTCTTAAAGGAGAAGTTAAGAGAGTTGCAAGAAGAAATAGACTATAATAGTAGGAGATCTCAACCTTGCAGTCTCAGAATTAGATAAGTAAAACCACAAAACAAATAAGAAAGAAATTAAAGAAGTAAATAGAATACTAGAAAAATTAGATATGATAGATCTCTGAAGAAAACTGAATGGTGACAGAAAGGAGTATACTTTCTTCTCAGCATTTCATGGAATCTTTACAAAAATTGATTAGGGCTTAAAGATCTCAAAATTAAATGCAGGAAGGCAGAAATAGTAAAGGCCTTCTTTTCAGATCATGAGGCAATACAAATTACATTCAACAAACTTAGGGGTAAATAGACCAAAAAGTAATTGGAAACTAAATAATCTCATCTGAAAATTGTTAGTCTTAAAAATGAAAAGGGGGAACTTTCCACCAATGAAGAGGAAATTAGAGCAATAATAAAGAGTTATTTTGCCCAACTTTATGCCAATAAATTGATAATCTAAGTGAAATGCATGACTACCTCCAAAAATATAGGCTTCCCAGATTAACAGAGGAGCAAGTAAATTGCTTAAATAATCCCATTTCAGAAAAAGGAATAGAACAATCTATTAATCAACTCCCTAAGAAATAATCTCCAGGACCAGATGGATTTACATGTGAATTCTACTAAACATTTAAGGAACAATTAGCCCCAATATTATATATAATTTTTTTGAAAAATAGGGAATGAAGGAGTACTACGAAATTCCTTTTATGACACAGACATGGTACTGATACCTAAACCAGGTAGATTGAAAACTGAGAAAGAAACTATAGACCAATCTCCTAAATGAATATTGATGTTAAAATCTTAAATAAGATATTAGCAAAAAGACTACAGAAAATCATCCTCAGGATAATACACTATGATCAAGTAGGATTTATACCAGGAATGCAGGGCTGGTTTAATATTAGGAAAACTATTAGTATAATTGACCATATTAATAATCAAATTAACAAAAAAACATATGATCATCTCAATAGATGCAGAAAAAGCATTTGATAAAATCCAACATCCATTCTACTAAAAAAACATTGGAAAGTATAGGAATAAATGGACTATTCCTTAAAATAGTCAGGAGCGGATATTTAAAACCATCAGTAAGAATCATATGTAATGGGGATAAAATGGAACCTTTCCCAATAAGATCAGGAGTGAAGGAAGGTTGCCCACTATCATAATTACTATTCAATATTTTATTATAATGCTAGCCTTGGCAATAAGAGTTGAGAAAGAGATTAAAGGAATTAGAGTAGATAATGAGGGAACCAAACTATCACTCTTTGCAGATAATATGATGGCATAACCCAGAGATTCTAATAAAAAGTTATTAGAAATAATTCTCAACTTTAGCAAAGTTGCAGGATACAAAATAAATCCACATAAATCTTTAGCATTTTTGTATGTTACCAGCAAAATCCAATAGCAAGAGATTCAAAAAGAAATTCCAATCAAAATAACTGTTCATAGCATAAAATATTTAGGAATCTATCTACAAAAGGAAAGTCAGGAATTATATGAGCAAAATTACAAAACACTTGCCACAAAAATAATGTCAGATTTAAATAATTTCAAAGACATCTAGTGATCCTGGATAGGCCAAGCGAATATTATAAAGATGACAATACTCCCTAAACTAATCTATTTATTTATTGCTATACCAATGAGACACCCAAGAAATTATTTTAATGACCTAAAAAAAACAACAAAATTCATATGGAAGAACAAAAGTTCGAGAATTTCAAGGGAATTAATGAAAAAAAAAATCAAATGAAGGTGGCCTAGCTGTACCTGATCTAAAACTATATTATAAAGCAGCAGTCATCAAAACCATTTGGTATTGGCTAAGAAATAGACTAGTTGATCAGTGGAATAGGTTAGATTCACAGGACAAAACAGTGAAGAACTATAGCAATCTAGTGTTTAGCAAACCCAAAGATTCCAACTTTTGGGATAATAATTCATTATTTGACAAAAACTGCTGGGAAAATTGAAAATTAGTATGGCACAAATTAGGCATGGATCCACAATTAACATCACATATCAAGATAAGATCACATTTAGGCATAAAGGATGAGATCATAAATAAATTAGAAGAACATAGGATAGTTTACCTCTCAGACTTGTAGAGGAGGAAGGAATTTGTGACCAAAGGAGAACTAGAGATCATTATTGATAACAAAATAGAAAAATTTGATTACATCAAATTAAAATGCTTTTGTACAAACAAAACTAATGCAAATAAGATTAGAGGGAAAGTAACAAACTGGGAAAATATTTTTATAATTAAAGGTTCTGATAAAGGCCTCATTTCTGAAATATACAGACAATTGACTTTAATTTATAAGAAATCAAGCCATTCTCCAATTGATAAATGGTCAAAGGATATGAACAGACAATTTTCAGATGATGAAATTGAAACTATTTCCACTCATATGAAAGTGTTCCAAATCACTATTGATGAGAGAAATGCAAATTAAGACAACTCTGAGATACCACTATACACCTGTCAGACTGGCTAAGATGACAGGAACAAATAATGATGAATATTGGAGGGGCTGTGGGAAAACTAGGACACTGCTGCATTGTTGGTGGAGTTGTGAAAGAATCCAACCATTCTGGAGAGCAATCTGGAATTATGCCCAAAAAGTTATCAAAATGTACATACCGTTTGATCCAGCAGTGATACTAATGGGCTTATATTCCAAACAAATACTAAAGAAGGGACAGGCACCTGTATGTGACAAAATGTTTGTGGCAGCCCTTTTCGTGGTGGCTAGAAACTGGAAAATGAATGGATGCTTATCAATTGGAGAATGGTTGGGTAAATTACGGTATATGAATGTTATGGAATATTATTGTTCTGTAAGAAATGACCAACTGGAGGAATACAGAGAAGCTTGGAGAAACTTACAGGAACTGATCCTGAGAGAAATGAGCAGAACCAGGAGATCATTATATACTTCAACAACAATACTGTATGAGGATGTATTTGATGAAAGTGGATATCTTCAACAAAGAGAAGATCTAATTATGTTTCAGTGGATCAATGATGGACAGAATCAGCTACACCCAGAGAAGGAACACTGGGAAATGAGTGTAAACTATTTGCATTTTTGTTTTGCTTCCCAGGTTATTTTTACTTTCTGAATCCAATTCTACTTGTGCAACAAGAAATTTGGTTCTGCACACAAATGTTGTATCTAGGATATACCATAACACATTTAACATGTATGGGACTGCCTGCCATGTAGGGGAGGGGGTGGAGGGAACGAGGGGAAAATTCGGAATAGAAGTGAGTGCAAGGGATAATGTTGTAAAAAAAAATTACTCATGCATATGTACTGTCAAAAAAGGTATAAGTATAAAATTAACAAAAAAGAAAGATTGAGGAAGAGAAAAAAAAGAAATTTTTGAGGTAATAGACACATGCCTTCTGAAGAGAGAGGGAAGGGAAGTGGAAAAGAAACATTTTAGAAATCATAGATTTCAGTAGCATAGCTTCACTTTATCCACCCATTGATTTACTGAAACAACTTCAATTGGAGTTTGGTGCTGAGTTTCTCTTGGCTGGTCTTCCTTCTGGGACTTACTTTTCCCTTGTGTTTGCTATAACTGCTAGTTTGAACAGCCCTGGGGAAATAGGGCAGAGAGGGGGAAATGTGAATTCCAGTATCCTTTGGTCTTCATTCCCTAGTATGAGAGGGGCTAAGCTATTGATAAAAGACAACTAAAGTTATTTATAGGGTCAAATCAGCTCCGTAGTAATACTAAGAGAGCCCTGTAAGACTTGGCTAAAAAGTCACATTATGTACCTGAGCATATAATAATTATTTTTCCCATAATAATTCTTAAATAGTACATATTTTCTGAATTTGACTTACTTCTCAAGAACATATACAAGTGACAGCAGCATGGTATAATGAAATGAAATTGATGCTTTGAGTCATAAAGAAGAATTGACTTTTTATTCTACTTCACTAACCGTGTGACTCTGAACCAGTCACTGACTTTCATGAGCCTCAGCTTCCATGTGTATAAAGGGGTGCTAATATTAACAGCTACCTTATAGGATGGTTGTAAGGGTAACATCTGATGATGTTTATAAAATTTTAGAAAAAGACATCAATTCATATTATACACTGTACTCTATAGTCAGAGAGAATCAAATCTTTAACATGTACTTTTACAATGGCTTATAAATACATAAAGACAAATTTCAGCCTCTTCATCATAGTACTGAATACTGAAATTAGATGCAGATATCTTGATTCCACTGAGAGCATTGGAACCAATATTATTAGCATAATTTCAGAAGGATGGCATCATTACCCATCAAAGTTAATAAGGCTAAGTGCCACCAGACTGGAGCTATTATTTTACAAAAATGAGAATGATATTTCTCATTATATTTTTTCAAGTGATTACCTTCACCTTACCTATTCCTCTCAGATTTTTATCAAGTGAAGATGTGAATGTTATAACAGGTTATAAAATAATCAAAGTACTGATCCTCACTTTAAGGCAGTCACTTAATTCTATTTTCTTACTTTTTACAATGCTTATATTTCTTGTAAGGATTAATTTAAAAAACAACAATAATGGATTAGAAAATTAAGAGTTGCTTTAATTTTTGTGGTATTTCATCATTTACAAAGCATTCTCACACATATTGACTTACTTGTTCCTCACAATAGTCCTGTGAGATATTCAGGACAAATATAATGAGCCCCATTTTTACATATATGTGTATATATATATATATATATATATATATATATATATATATATATATATATATATATATATATATATATATATATATATATATATATATATATATATATGTATATATATATATATATATATATATATATATATATATATATATTTTTTTTTTTTTTTTTTTTTTTTTTTTTTAACAGAGGAAACTCCCAAGAGTAAATATGTCCAAGATCAAAACATCAGAAATTAAGGGGCAAAGCTGATCCTCAAATAGGAACTCCCTTTCCCCTCCAAATGTTTACACACAAACACACACACGTACACCCACACATCCCTTTTTATTTTTTTATTTTTAATTATATGTAGAAGCAGAATGGCTTTACCTAAACTCATAAAGAAACCATGATTGATGCCATTGTAGCCAATGTCCCATTTGAAGATTCATTGCACCAAAACAGAAAGTAGTTCATATGGGCTTAGTCCATAGTTAGATTCAAGGGAATAGACACATGTAGAGAGCTAAAAGGGCTTCCTTGAGATGATATATCTAATATTACAAATCAGATTTAAGCCTAGATTTCCTCACTCTAAGCCATCAGCACTCATTCTAACTCTATCAAGTCTGTCATGATTCTTACTATACCCCACTAATAATGGAACTTAAAATACCAGACACCAATGTTCTTATAAATATCAGATTCTCCAGAGGAGTGATAAACCAATATGTATGTGTGTGTGAATATGAATGTGCAAGTGGGTATGATAGAGATACCTAAGATCTATACAATAATATACATTTACATATTTCTTTAAGTTTTGCCAAGTATTTTACATACTATCTCAATTGATTCTTACAATAACATTGTGAGGTAGATGCTATGATTATTCCCCTTTTATAAATAAAGAAACTGGGGAAGATGAAGGCTAAATGATTTGCTAGGGTCATACAATTTATAACTATATCTAAGTCAAAATTTGAATTCAGGTTTTTCTGACAGTTCAGAATTCTAGTCATTTCACTCCTTAGCTACTCAAATATATAGCTATATATAATATATAGCATTTATAGAATGGTTTAAATTTTGCAATGTACTTTACAAATATTATCTCATTTTATTATCACTATAACACTGAGAGATAGATATCATGAGTGTCCACATTTTTGCAGATGAGGAAAGTGAGGCAGATTGAAGTTAAGTAACTTGGCCAGAAACACACAACTAGTATATATCTGAGCTATATTTGAACTTAGATTTCCGTGACTTCAAATCCAATGCTATATCATGCCACCTAATTGCCCCTGGATCAATTTCTCTATCTATTCATCTATGTACAAATATATTTAAATATATAAATAAATATATATTAAATATATTTAAAATGAACAAATGAAAATAAATAAAATTAAATATTAAATACAAATAAATATTAAATATATATATATATATATATATATATATATATATATATATATATATATATATATATATAAATTTAAATATAAATATAGACTTTATTCTGCTAACTCTGAAAATTATAGTTTGGTATTATATTAACACACAGAGATACACACGTACATATGTATTATAATATACACAAACATATATGCAAAGGAGGCAGGGTAAACTGAACACCACTTGTTCTGCTCTATATAGAACATACATCATACATATATGTGTGTGTGTATGTCAATATCATGTAATGTTCAATCTATACCTTGACCTTTACTGAAAAAAACATCTCTCAGTAGACTTTCCAGTGACTGTCCTTTGACTTTCTGCTCTTTCAAAATGTCCTTAGAGAAATCCCCTTACATTGCCAGATGTAACACCTTTGAGCAATATAACCAAGGCACATGTTATGCCTATATAAATCTGAGCCTTAGTCATGAGCTGCCACTTCTGTTTACTTTCTTTCTTTAATGTAGGTCTTTAAGCAAAGATCCTGAGATGGATATTTCTAATATTTAATGTAACATTGGATATTTAAGGGATTGGAAGCTCCTGAATCCTCTATTGATGTTCACTCAACTTTAGAAGGAGCCCCAACAACTACTATAGCTCTTCTTGGAAAAATTGACACCTGAACATGAATGAACTTAACCCAACTTACTGAAGGACAAAGATATGGAAGGATTTATTTGTGCAGGTTCAAATGTAATACATCATATGTGCATAAAAACAACAAGATATGATAATCCATTGTCTATATTCTTCCAGTCTTACAGGATTGTTGTCCTGTATTTGACTGTTAACAACAAAAGGAGGGGGCAAGATAAATAAGTAATATTTTTGGACTTCTGTTAGTACAGAAATCCAATATGTTTAAAAAATGTTGAATCTGAATTATATCTTATGCACCCAGTTTAAAATTTTCTACAAATATTTGGTATTAAAAGATGAAAGATCAAGGAAAAAAACAGGATTATATTAATAGGTCTGAAAATAGATCAGTATAAAGAGAACAGGTCCCATTTAGAGAATATGATACAAATGATGAACCTTCAAAAATTCTTAATTATTAATTCATCAAACATACATAGACATGTAAACACATATATATGTACACATATGTGTATATACACATACATTCATATGTGCTTATATACACATATATACATGCATGCATAGTGTGTGTTTGTGTATGTGTGTGTATGTGTGGAAAGAAAATAAGAAAGAGAGAGATCAAATCTGAAAATCCCCTTAATCAAATTTTCAGGTTATATTGTGAGGTTAGCTGATACCTCTAGGTTCCTATAGCTAGAAAAAATATTTTCCTAATTCCAGACTGATCCTCTATTTACTCTGTCATGCCATCTCTAGCCTTGTACATAGTAACTGCTTAATAAATGTTCATTACATTAATTTTACAGGTTGATTATGCCATGTTATCTTCAGATAAATATCCCAGTCTTGATTTGACTAATTGTATATCTAAATTTATGTGGATTTTATCTTGATTTTTATATAAAAAGGAATTTTTAATTATTTAGGCAATGTGATTTAAGAATTTTTTGCACATTCTTGGAAATAAATGAGACCTTCATATATCAATGCTTGAAAAAAATTACTTTCCCCTTGATTAGTGTTAGTAATCAATGACTGAAAAAGGCATAACTATGCTGAGCATTCACTGGGGTACACAAATATATTCTTAAAACAATTTGGAACAACAAATCTGCTGGTGTGCCAAATATTTTCCATCTTTGGCATCTCTGCAATGCAGAAGCTCATGTCCCACAGATTTTCTCCTTAGGCTGAGTTGACACAGTGAAAATGATTTATGGTGACAAATGCTGAAAAACATCGTTTCTCAAGATGATATTTACTGGTTGGTATTCAAAAACAAACAAAAAAAAACAGCATCACCACCATCTAACAACACTTACTTTAATAGACATCTGTATTAACTTGTTCATTAGTGTATTTTGAAAATGCACAAAATATCTACTATTATATGATTTCAGAGTACATTTTTAAGTCTAAATTTTTTAAAAGATCTTGAAAGGCAGATGTTTTGCAAGGGAATAAAAACCAAAGATGACTTTGAGGAATTCAGAAACACAGTGTTTTTCAAGATGGCATTAGGAAGATTGGATATTTGGGTGGTTTTTTAAACAATGTGTGATAATACTAACTGTTACTTTGGTACTGCTTCTGAATCATTTGATTTTGTTTGCCTCTGTCCTTAGGCCTAATATTGTCATGTAGGAGTCAATAAAAGGAAGACAACAATGAAGGAGAGAGCTATAAAGTATTTTATAAGATCCATTGAAACATACCTTAACCACTGCCATCTGTGCCCTTCCTTTTGCCAGTATATTGTCACCAAGGGTGGTAAAACATTCGGGTTTTTTTTCCTTATTAGCTGATTTGTGGCCAATACATTTCAATCATCCATAAAATTATTTGTTTGATTTAATAAAGTGCAAACTGACAGATCTATGAAAACTTAAGGCCAAAACATTGACTTGAATATTTTCAGCACAGTAAAAAAAAAAAAAAAAAGAGAAAAGTAGACACAAATCAGCATTGGGGAGAAAGAAGGGTGCTGGATGTTCTATTACAACTATACATTGACTCAGGAAGTATTCAAGGTCATTTTATTCACAATTCCTTGCAGTTTCCCCCACACATCTGGAAACCTCACAACACGGGAAACCTCACCCGGCCCGGACACGGAAAGGATTGACAGACTGATAGCTCTTTCTCGATTCTGTATTAATAGCATGCATATTAATCCTAGTGAGGTGGGGAAGGCTAGTAAAGGCAACTATGCTCTATGTTTTCTGAAATCACTAAAATGCAGTATTCAGGGCAGTACAGCAACTTTTTTTTTTTTTTTGTCCTAGACTTTTTGCAGCCTAGTGAAGTCTATGGACTCCTTCTTAGAAAAATATTTTAAAATATTTTAAATCAATAAAATAAAATGCACAGGATTAGAAAGGAAACCAATTATATTAAATATATTTATCAAAATATTGTTTTATAAAATTCCTATAAAATTAACTTGGATGAAAGTTAAATTTTTCTGAATTATGGATAATAATTTCATGGGAAGGATAACTGATTTTTAAGGGAAAATAAAGTTTTTGTTAGTGATTAACTTTATGGTAAACTGATTAATAATTCTTAAATACCTTTCTATTCATCCACCCAATTTAGATCTACACTGCTAAAGTAACATCAATTTCCGAGAGTACTGAAGGGTACTCTGAACTTAAATAATTGCACCCCAGGTAGCAAGATATTCACTTCTCGCTAACAATCTTTTATTGTTGCTTGTCCTGGAATGGCATATTCTGGGTCAGATGGCTTGTTCCTTCAAATTTGCCAAAATGTCAAATTCTAACCAGGGATCTTTAATATTATTTTCTCTCTCAGACACCCAGGTTAGCAGACATTTGATTAAGAATTGTTTCATATCAATTGATCAAATTGAGTGCTGAATAATTAAGGTCATTTGAAAGTTTCTTATTGAATCCAGCATATAAAACTTAAATCAGATTTCCAAAGGTAGGATTTTAAAGCTTGTACCTGACTTCTGCCCCCCCCCCCCCATTTTTTTGGTCTCTCTAACTAGCACTTACATCCAAAAACTGAACTTAATTGGAAATTAACTAGGTTGCTTGGAATATAGACCAAGTCAATCTGTGTCCCCATCCCTTAGGAAAGAGATTTTTTTTTTCTCACTTTGATATAGTATAGACTCCTTTGTATGTATGCCTTTAGCAATCTGGTGAAACCTGTGGGTTTCTTTTTAGGATATCTCTAAATGCACAAAATAAAATATATAGAATTAACAAAGGAAATGAATTATATTTGAGAATATATATTTTATTCCCACCAAAGTTTAGAATTTCTTATTAGGATTTTGTTAACTAGGCAAGAATGCTGTCATAAATTAGTACTGGTCTTTATTATATTATTATAATGATAATTTGGAGAATTTCAGACGCCCAATCCTCAAGGAGATCAAAGTTGCAGAATGTAAGTCATTCATTATTAGCATATCATTAAAACATCATTTCATATTTTGATGGCAGAATAAAGGCAGGGGTTTGCCCAAGCTCTCCCCCCAAATTCCTCCAAATATTTTAAAAGAATGAATATATATATATATATACAAATTATATAGTGGCAAGAGCAACAAAAATAGTGAATGAAGCAATTTTCCAACATAAGAAAACTTAGAAATTTGGCAGGAAAGACCTATTGATTCAAGAGGTAAGTGGTGTATAATCCAGTGCAAGCTACGCCATCACAGCCTCTGCTACAGCGAAAAAAGAATAGTCTTTGAGAGCCACTGAATCAGTAGTGACAGCAGGTGCTTCCAGAAATATCAGCCCAGCTCACAGATAGTAATCAATCAACTATTTAGAATAAGATTAAAGGGGGTCTGTTTTTTTTAGCATTAAAGCAGGATTCTGTTGCTTTGCCCACACCTGGATCCAAGTTGCAATTCTGGATTGTAGTTCCAGGGCAAGGAAAAGCATTGACACACTAGATTTTGTGGCCACAATCAGGGACCCTCCTCACAGTTCCACAGCAGAAAAGTGGTCACTTGCAGACCAGGGCACAAGCCAGGAGAGTAGTAAATACACCTCTCCTTAATTCACACCATCTTGGAATAACTGAAAACTTTTTTTTAAATTAATTTTTATAATTATAACATTTTCTTTGACAGTACATATGCATAGGTAATTTTTTTTTACAACATTATCCCTTGTACTCCCTTCTGTTGTGAGTTTTTCCCCTCCTTCTCTCCACCCCCTCCCTTAGATGGCAGGCATTCCCATACATATTAAATATCTTATAGCATATCCTAGGTACAATATATATGCGTAGAACCGAATTTTGTTGTTGTTGTTGCAAAGGAAGGATTGTATTTGCAAAGTAAAAATAATCTGGGAAGAGAAACAAAACAAAACAAAAATGCTCACAGTTTACACTCATTTCCCAGTATTCCTTTTCTGGATGTAGCTGATTCTGTCCATCATTGATCAATTGGAATTGGATTAGCTCTTCTCTATGTTGAAGATATCCACTTCCATCAGAATATATCCTCATACAGTATTGTTGTTGAAGAATATAATGATCCCCTACTTCTACTTGTTTCACTCAGCATCAGTTGATGTAAGTCTCTCTAAGCCTTTCTGTATTTCTCCTATTGGTCATTTCTTACAGAACAATAATATTCCATAACATTCATTTAGCATAATTTACCCAACCATTCTCCAATTGATAAGCATCCATTCATTTTCCAATTTCTAGCCACCACGAAAAGGGCTGCCACAAACATTTTGGCACATACAGGTGCCTTTCCCTTCTTTAGTACTTCCTTGGGATATAAGCCCAGTAGTAGCACTGCTACATCAAAAGATATGCACAGTTTGATAACTTTTTGGGCATAATTCCAGATTTCTCTCCAGAATGGTTGGATTCTTTTTTTTTTTCTTTTTTTTTTATTCATTTTTTCAAATTATCCCCTCCCTCCCTCCACTCCCTCCCCCCGATGGCAGGTAATCCCATACATTTTACATGTGTTGCAATATAACCTAGATACAATATATGTGTGTAAATACCATTTTATTGTTGCACATTAATTATTAGCTTCCGAAGGTATAAGTAACCTGGGTAGATAGACAGTAGTGCTAACAATTTACATTCACTTCCCAGTGTTTCTTCTCTGGGTGTAGTTATTTCTGTCCATCATTGATCAACTGGAAGTGAGTTGGATCTTCTTTATGTTGAAGATTTCCACTTCCATCAGAATACATCCTCATACAGTATTGTTGTTGAAGTGTATAGTGATCTTCTGGTTCTGCTCATTTCACTCAGCAACAGTTGATTTCAGTCTCTCCAAGCCTCTCTGTATTCCTCCTGCTGGTCATTTCTTACAGAGCAATAATATTCCATAACCTTCATATACCACAATTTACCCAACCTAGAATGGTTGGATTCTTTCACAACTCCACCAACAATGCAACAGTGTCCTAGTTTTCCCACATCCTCTCCAACATTCATCATTATTTTTTCCTGTTATCTTAGCCAATCTGACAGGTGTATAGGAGAATGTCAGAGTTTTCTTAATTTGCATTTCTCTGATCAATAGTGATTTGGAACACTCTTTCATATGAGTGGAAATAGTTTTGATTTCATCATCTGAGAATTTTCTGTTCATATCCTTTGATCATTCATTTATCATTTGAAGAATGGCTTGATTTCTTATAAATTAGAGTCAGTTCTCTATATATTTTAGAATTGAGGCCTTTATCATAACATTTAACTGTAAAAATGTTTTCCCAATTTGTTACTTCCCTTCTAATCTTGTTTGTATTAGTTTTGTTTGTGCAGAAACTTTTTAATTTGGCATAATCAAAATTTTCTATTTTGTGATCAATAATGGTCTTTAGTTTTCCCTTGGACACAAACTCCTTCCTCCTCCACAAGTCTGAGAGGTAAACCATCCCATGTTCCTCCAATTTATTTATGATTTTGTTCTTTATGCCTAAATCTTGGACCCATTTTGATCTTATCTTAGTATGTGGTGTTAAATGTGGGTCCATGCCTAGTTTCTGCCATACTAATTTCCAGGGAATAACTGAAAACTTAAAATCCTTACAAGGATCTCTTAGAACAGTTGCACAAACTCTCTGAAACTTGGGACATTACATCCTCCACCCTGGAAACAGAGTTCTACTTTAACAAAGATTCAAAGGAGCAAACAACAAAATTTTAAATATCTGACCATAGAAAATTACTATGATGACAAAGAACAAAGCAAAATCAAAACTCTTACATATAAAGCCTCCAAGAAAAATATTAATTTGTCTCAGGCTATGGAAGAGCTCAAAAATGATTTTGAATATCAAACAAGAAAAGTAGAGGGAAAATTGGGAAGTGAAATGAAAGTTATGTAAGAAAGTCATGAAAGAAGTAGATAGTTTGCTAAAAGAGACATACAAACATATAGACAGACACATAAACACACACACAAAAAAAACTCTAAAACCCAGATGAATCCAAATGGTAAAAGATGTATAAAAACCCAGTGAAGAGAAGGGGGGAAAAAGCAGAATTGACCAAATGCAAAAAGAACACACAAAAGTTCACTGAAGGAAAAAAAAAATCTTTACAAATGGGAGGAAAGGTACCAAAACTCACTAAAGTACATAATTCCTTAAAAAACCTAATTGAACAAATGAAATCTAATGACTTTATGAGAAATAAAGAAACAATAATGATTTTTTCAAAGAATAAAAAAAATAGAAGACAATGTGGAATATCTCTTTAGAATAAAAACTGACTTGGAAGATTCAGGAAAAATAATTTTAAAAATTATTGTACACCTGAAAACTAAGATCAAAAAGAGAGCCTAGATACCATCTTCCAAGAAATTATCAAAGAAGGCTTCTCTGATATTCTAGAACCAGAGGGCAAAATAGAAATTGAAACAATCCCCCAATCCTTTACTGAAAGAGACCTGAAAATGAAAACTTCCAGGAATATTATGTCCAAATTCCAGAGCTCTTAAGTCAGGGAGAAAATTTCAAGCAGCCAGAAAGGAACAATTTAAGAATCAAGGAGTCACATTAAGGATAATAAAAGATTTAGCATCTTCAATGTTAAAGTATCAGATGGCTTGGAATATGACTTTCCAGTCGGTTAAAGAACCTAGAATTATAATTACTATTCATCTACCTAGCAAGACTGAATATAAGCCTTTGGGATTGGGGGAAATGGAAATTCAATGAAATAGAGGACTTTCAAGTATTCTTGATGAAAAGACCAGAACTGAATAGAAAGACTGACTTTCAAATACAGGAGTCATGAGAAGCATAAAAAAAAATAAATAGGAAAGGGAAATCATAAGGGATTTAACAAAGCCAAACTATTTATATTCCTACATGGCAAGATGATACTTTTAACTCATGAGAACATTTTTATTATCAGGACAGTAAGAAGTATATATAAACAGAGAATAATAAACAGAAGATACAAGTGTGAGTTGAAAGTGAAGGTATAATACCTAAAATATTGAAATTAAGAGATAAGAGAGGAGTGAACCAGGAATAAGAGAAAGGGAGTAGTAGAATGGAATAAATTACCTCACGTAAAAGATGGAAGAAAAAAATTTCACAGTACAGCTGAAAAGAGGAAGTAGGGAAAATGAGTGAACCTTATTTTCATTGGAATTGACTCAAAGAAGGAATAATTTACACAGTCAATTTAGTATAGAAATCTATGCTACCTTACAGGAAAGTAGAAGAGGATGAGGAAAGGAGAAGGAAGAGCAGATTGGAAGAGGGGATAGTTAAAAATGAAACACTTTTGAGGGAAAAGAGTGAAGGAAACAGAGAATAGAATATATGGGGTAAGTAGGGTAGGATAAAGGGAAAAGTTAGCACAATTACTGCTAAAATATTTGGAGCAAGTTTCCCTGATAAAGGCCTCATTTCCCAAACATAAAGAGAATATTTAAAGAAATACAATAAAGAGATACAAATAAGAGTCATTCCCCAAGTAATAAATGTTTAAAAGATGAAGTAATTGAAATAGTCCATAACCATATAAAATATGCTAACATTATTGATTGGAGAAATGCAATACTATCTCATAATTATTAGACTGGTTAAGAAAAATAAAAATGACAAATGGTGAAGAGGATGTGGGAAAAATAAGACATTAATGCATTGTTGGTAGAGTTGTAAATTGATTCAAGAATTCTGAAGAACAATTGGGAGCTATGCCTTAGGGCTCTAAAATAATACTTATCCTTTGACCTAACAATACTATATTGTCTGTATTCCAAAAAGAGATAAAAAGCAAGAAATACACCCATGTGTATAAAAACATTTACGACAATTCTTTTCTGGTGAAAACATTTGGAAATTGAGGGAATGCCCATCAATTAAGAAAGGAACAAATTTTGATTATGATTACGGAGTAATACTGTTGTGTAATGTCCAGACTAGCTTTCTGGAGAGCCTCAGGATCATCAGAGTTAGGATCAGCCAAGTCCAAATCCTTGGTCTTTAGGAAGAGAAGTGAAGGAAGCAGGTAAGCTGCCATGTAACTCATCAAAGATGGATCCTGAACTCTAGAGTCTAGAGTCTGAAGTCTTCTCTCCTCAGTGTGCTATGGCAGAGAGACTCTGACCCTCTCCCTCAGCCCTCCAATCCTTCCCTATGACTACCTTACCAGAACACATTTAGTAGGCACCAATAGTGAAGAGAGCCATCACATCACCATATCATCTAAGTATATGTTTATAGAACCATTATCTCACATTCAGTAGGTACTTAACCTTAAATACTCTGCTGTTCTGGATTCAAGTACACCTTTTCAGAGTTCCAAACTTCTATGCTGCTGTGCTATAAAGAAATGAACAGGATACTATCAGTTAAAACAAACACAGAAAGACTTACATGAGGAGATGCAATGTGAACTGGACTGTGCACAATATAACAGCAGTATCATAAGATGATCAATTGTGAATGACTTAGCTATTCTCAGCAATGCAGTAAGCCAGGGCATCTCTGAAAGATTTATGATGAGGAATGCTATTGATGCTGTCTCATATACACGCTGAAGCATACTTTTCTTGAGTTATTTTATTTTTTTGAGGGAGGATGTCTAATTTTTTCATTACATAACTATATTGGAAGTGTTTTGCATCACTAAACATGCATAAACAATATTGAATTGCTTGTTTTCTTAAAGGGGAGGAGTGGGAGGGATAAAAAAATTAAAACTCATAGTTGTAAAAAGAATGTTAAAAATTTTACATGTAACTGGGAAAATAAAATACTAAATATGGAAAAAAAACATCAATTTAAAAAGAAGAAATCATATAGTTTTAGAACAGAACAATTGTCCACCATTTTTTTTTTATTTTACAGCATTGACAATTGCCAAACCTTTTGTTCCAATTTTTCCCCTCCTTCCCCCCACCCCCTCCCTGAGATGGCAGGTTGAGCAATACATGTTAAATATGTTAAAGTATAAATTAAATACAATATATGTTCAAATACAATACATGTCCAACCAGTTGTTTTGCTGTATAAAAAGAATCAGACTTTGAAATAGTGTACCATTAGCCTGTGAAGACAATCAAAAATGCAGGCAGACAAAAATAATGGGATTGGGAATTCTATGTAGTAGTTCATAGTCATCTACCAGAGCTCTTTCGCTGGGTGTAGCTGGTTCAGTTCATTACTGCTCTATTGGAATTGATTTGGTTCATCTCATTGTTGAAGATGGCCACATCCATCAAAATTGATCATTATATAGTATTGTTGTTGAAGTATATGATGATCTCTTGGTCCTGTTCATTATACTCAGCATCAGTTCATATAAGTCTCTCCAGGCCTTTCTGAAATCATCCTGTTGGTCATTTCTTATAGAACAATAATATTCCATAATATTCATATACCACAATTTATTCAGCCATTCTCCAAATGATGGGCATCCACTTAGTTTCTAGTTTCTGGCCACTACAAAGAGGGCTGCCACAAATATTCTTGCATATACAGGTCCCTTTCCCTTCTTTAAGATCTCTTTTGGATATAAGCCCAGTAGTAACACTTCTGGGTCAATGGGTATGCACAGTTTGATAACTTTTTGCGCATAGTTCCAAATTTCTCTCCAGAATGGCTGGATGTATTCACAATTCCACCAAAAATGTATCAATGTCCTTGTTTTCCCACATCCCCTCCAACGTTGCACATTATCTTTCCCTATCATTCTAGCCAATCTGACAGATATGTAGTGTTATCTCAGAATTGTCTTAATTTTCATTTCTCCCATTGATAATGACTTGGAACATCTTTTCATATGGCTAGAAATAGTTTCAATTTCTGCATCTGAGAATTATCTGTTCATATCCTTTGACCGTTTATCAATTGGAGAATGGCTTGCTTTCTTGTACATTAGATTCAATTCTCTATATATTTTGGAAATGAGGCCTTTATCAGAACCTTTGACTCTAAAAATGTTTTCCCAGTTTACTGTTTCCCTTCTAATCTTATCTGCATTAGTTTTGTTTGTACAAAAAACTTTTCAATTTGATATAATCAAAGTTTTCTTATTTTGTAATCAATAATGATCTCTAGTTCTTCTTTGGACATAAATTCATTTCTCTTCCACAGGTCTGAGAGGTAAACTATCCCATGTTCCTCTAATTTATTTATAATCTCATTCGTTATGCCTAGGTCATGAACCCATTTTGACCTGATTTTGGTGTACGGTGCTAAGTGTGTCCGCCATTTTTTAAAAGGATTTGGTTATCTATCCATTGACCTGCACTGGCAAAAATGAAGATGAATCAAAGAAAATGTATGCCTTCTATCTGAAGAGTGGCTTAAATGAAATCTTTCATAGTAGCACTGATGTAGAAGGTCATTTTACTTGGCACAAAATTAAATTTTTGTTTTACATCCTCTTTTATCATAGAGACAGATGATTTGGAGAGGTAGATTCCTCAGGAGAATACATAGCATTTCCATAAAAATAATGCTTTTATCTTGCAAATTATTGAAAATGAGTAAAAATAGAATAAAGCAAGGTGTCTGAAATCTCAAGATATTCTAGATGTTTCCAAAGATTAAACTTTGTAGGAGAGTATATATTATGTTATTTCATAGTTCAATAGAAAATCATCCTTTCAGTTCATTTTTGAAACTGCTATCACCCATCTCCATGTAAATGAATTTTTGTTGATTATCAGAATCTATGATCCTATGTTTAATTTTTCCATCTGTAGACACTTGGTTCATCCACTTGAAGTTTTTGGCATCCTACTCAGCTGTTATGCTCCAGGGGATCTAATCTGTTAGTCATACCATTCATCTATTATCTTCATACTTCTTAAGTGATCTGCCCCAATGTTTTTCCATATAGTTAACTTCTCCAACAATTACCAGCAACAACCTTCTGTGGAATTGCTCACATATCTCATACTTATGCAAAGGGATGTAGAACAACATTGGTACTACTGAGTGCTGCGTGATCACAAGGTCCTGCTCTATATATTTCATTCTAATGAAAGGTTATCATTCTAATATATAGATCATGTTTTCCCATACTATGAAGTTAATTATTTCTGTCCTCATCACTGTGGATCATGACTCATGTAACTATGATGTGTCAGTGTGACAAATTATTTCAGCAGCTTTTTGTCTTTCAATTCATTTTTCTTCCTGTAAATTTGTTTTCTTTTTAATTAGTCAGCATTTATTTTTCTCACTCCAAACTCTATTCATTCCTGTAGGGGGGATAGCCCAGTAGAAACACTGCTGGAAAAAGAAAACCCTTGCAACAGCTAACAAAGTAACAAACAAAGGAATGGATGAATAAAAAAAATATGTATAAACATATTTTCATTTTGTCCAAGAAAAAATAATCACTCTGCATAAATGACTTTATCTAAGAACTTTACCAAACATAATTAGTAACTGAGTTATATGTTCACTTACATCTTCACTTTTTGAGCAATGTACAGCATGTTTAATCTCCAGTCACAGCTATATTTTCTTTTTTTGGTTATTTTATCTCATAAAGTATAGATTTTAGAGAGACGATGCCTCTTTCAATATCAACTGGCACAAATTTAGTTTACACATGAGAAAAGTGAGGTGAAGTATCTTGTCAAAGATTATTCTGATGGCACAGCAGCCAGGATTTGAAGCCAGATATTCTGACTCCAAATACAGCATCATGATATCGAGATCATTCTATCTTCATTTTAGCCTAAGTTAATCAGTTTAGATGTCCACAATAGTTATTCCAAATCTTATGTTAAATATCTAAATTATAAAATTTTTATTGACAGCTACTATATATCAGATATATTGCACAGTACTTGGGAAACATAATTTCATCTGTTCCTCATAACAACCCTGAAAAGTAGGTGCTATTATTAATTATACAGATGTAGAAAGTAGGCAAATAGAGGCTAAATGATTTGTGCAGGGTCACAATCTAGTAAATGTCTAAGACTAGATTTGCAAATCTTCCTGACTCAATTTGGCTCTATCCATTGTGCTATTTAGCTGCTCCAAAAGTATAATAACCATACATCAAAGGAAAAGGTTCCATTTTTGTGCATAAATATAATAAAGTACCATTATGGTACTCTATATTGCTGATGTTCTTAGAACTCTGGAACAACACCTGTAAACAAGACACAAATATCTTCACAAAGAATATGTATAAGAGAATAACATCACTTCCCCTGATCGTGGTCCTCTCTGAGTTCTAGGAACAAACAATAACAATATCAAAGGAATATCTTTCTTTTTTATTGCAATAATTTTATTTATTTTTAAAACACATTGCTTTATGACTCATTTTGGGAGAGAAAAATCAGAGCAAAAAGGAAAACACATGAGAGAGAGAAAATAAACAGAAAAAAGAAGCGAATATAGCATGTGTGTTGATTTACATTCAATCTCCCTAGTTCTTTATCTGGATACAAGTGTCATTTTCTGTCCAAAGTCTATTGAAATCCCTTTGGATCACTGAACTACTGAGAAGAAACAAGGCTTTCTTAGTTGATCATCACACATTCTTGCCGTTATTCTGTATAATGTATTCCTGGTTCTGCTTATTTCACTCAGCATCAGTCCATGTAAATTTTTTCAAGCCTTTCTTGTTCATTATTTTAAAAGTACAATAATATTATATTACCTCCATATACCATTGTTCAGCCATTCTCCAATTGATGGGCATCCACTTCTTTTCCAAAATTTTACTATCATAAAAAGAGCTGCTACAAACATTTTTGCACATGTGGATCCCTTTTCATCCTTTAAGATCTTTTTGGAATATAAGCCCAGTAGAAACACTGCTGGATCAAAGGGTATGCACAGTTTGATAACTTCTTGAGCATAGTTCCAATTGCTCTCCAGAATGGTTGGATCCATTAACAATTCCACCAGTAATGTGTCAGTGTCCCAGTTTTCCCACATCACCTCTAAAACCAGCATTTCTAAGACAATGTTGAATAATATTGATGAAAATGCACATCTTTGTTTCACCCTTGATCTTATAGGAAATGTGTCCAGCTTCTCTCCATTACAAATAATGTTTGCTATAGGTTTTAGATAAGTGCTGCTTATTATTTGAATGGAAAGCTCCCTTTATCCATATGCTCTCCAGTGTTTTTAATATGAATGGGTTCTATATTTTGTCAAAAGCTTTTTCTGCATCTCTTAAGATTATGATTTCTGTTGGTTTTGTTATTATTATGATAGATTATAGTAATAGTTTTGGGTTTTTTTTTTTGTTTTTTTTTAATCTTTTTTTTGTTTTTGTTTTTTTTGATATTGAACCAGCCCTGCATTCCTGGTATAAATCCTAGTTGGTTATAATGTAGTATCCAGCTGATAAGTTGCTGAAATGTCTTTGCTAATATATATTTTTAACATTTTTCCATCAATATTAATTAAGGAGTTGGTCTATAGTTTTCTTTCTCTGTTTTGGCCTTTCCTCGTTTAGTTATCAGGGTAATATTTGTGTCATAGAAGGTATTTTGAAGACTCCTTCATTAGCTATTTTTCCCAATAGTTTAAAGCATATTGGAATTAGCTTTTTTTTAATGTTTGGTAGAATTCAGTTGTGATTTTACCTGCCCCTGGAAATTTTTTCTTAGAGAGTTCATTAATGAGTTATTCAATTTCTTTTTTCTAAAATGGGACTACTTATATATTTTATTTCCTCTTCTCTTAACCTGGGCAGTTTATATTTTTATAAATATTTATTCATTTTGGTTAAGTTATTAGACTTGCTCTCAGATAATTGGGCAAAATTGTTTCTAATTATTATTTTTTAAATTTCTTTGTCATTTTTGCTAAGTTTATCCCTTTGATTTTTGATTCTGGTGATTTGGTTTTTATCTTTTCTTTTTCTGATCAAATTAACCAAATGTTTATCTATTTTGTCAGTTTTTTCATAAAACTCTTAGTTTATTCATTAGTTCAATAGTTTTCTTTGTTTTATTTTATTAATTTCTCCCTTGAGTTTCAAATTTTCTAATTTTGGTATTTAATTGGGGTTTTTAATTTGTTCTATTTTCTCCTCTCTAAGTACTTTTGTTATCTCTTTCCACTGTTTCTAAGTTCTGTAATTTTTTTTTACCCACTCCACCAACTATCTTATTGCCTTATGCCATCTCCTTTCTCTTACTACTGTTTTTTTTTTACCCATCCCATTCATTATCATATTTCCTATCACCCTTTTTCCTTGTCTTAGTAGTGTTTATCACCCACTCACCCAGTACCTTATCTCTTATCTCCCTCTTTGTCTTAGTAGTGTTTTGTTAATCAACTCTACCTAGTCCCTATCTTCTATCATTCCTTGCCACTTTTTCTTATTCTTTTTCCCTACTCTTTCTGCCCTCTTCTCTATTCTGTCCCTCTCTTTTCTTTTTTTCTCTGTACTCCTATTTTCTAAAGGGTTAGATATATTTCTATACCCAACTGAATGATTAAATTATTCCCTCTTAAATCTAAACTGATGAGATGAAGCTTCAGACAATTCTCATTCTCCTCCATAGGTCTTTTGCATGTCATGTGAGGAAATTGTCCCATTATACCTCCCCTTTCCACTTTTTTCAGTACAGACCATTTCCCATCCCTCAATGTTTTTTTGTTTTTGTTTTTGTTTTTTATTTATTTATTTATTTATTTTTTTTTGATATCACATCAGGGACATTCACAGCCACACTCTCAATCCATGTCATGCCCTGCTTTGTGACAGATAGCAAAAGATACAGGGATGTATCTTTTCCTATCTAGAGATGTAAATAGTTCAAACTTTAAATATATATTTTCTTCTCTTTACTTTTTTTTTTTGAGTCCTGTGTTTGTAGATTAATTTTTCTGTTTATTTCTTTTTTTTTTTTCAATAGAAATGACTGAAAATCTCTTCATTCATTGAAGCTCCAACTCCTTCCCTGAAAGGAGGTTGAATCTTTCTGGGTTATTAATTCTTGGTTGTTACACCAGGTCCTTTGCCTTCCAGAATATGGTATTTTAGGCTCTCTGATTCTTTATGGAAGAAACTGCCAGATTATATCTAAAATTGACCATTGCTCCTTGATATTTGAATTCTTTTTGTCTGGCATCTTGAAGTATTTTTTCTTTTCGATTACAGTTTTGGAGTTTTGCAACAATGTTCCTTGGGATTTTCCTTGTGGGATCTCTTTCTAGAAGTGATTGATGGATTCTTTATAAAAGTGATTGATGGATTCTTTCAATAACTATCTTACAGAAGTATTCTAGTTTCTAGAATAATTCTAGAAATATTATAGTTTCTAAAATACTGGGTCAATTTTCCTTAATGACCTCTTGTAGAATGCTATGCAGGTTTTTTTTTTTTTTTTTTTTTTTCCTCATGGCTTTCAGGTAGGCCAATAATTTTTAAATTGTCTATTCTGGTATTTCACATTTTCTTCCATTTTTCATTCTTTTTAGTTTGTTTGACTAATTCTTTTTTTATTAAAGCTTTTTATTTTTCATAACATATCTGTGAACAATTCTTCAACATTAGCCCTTGGAAAACCTTATTTTAAAATTTTCTCTTCCTTCCCCCATATGTTTCCCTAGATGGCAAGTAGTCCAATATATGTTAAATATGGTAGAAATTTATGTTAAATCTAATATATGCATACATAGTTATATAATTATTGTGTTGCACAAGAAAAATCAAATTGAATCTGTTAAAAAAAAGAAGCAAAATAAAAAGCAAGCAAGCAAGCAACAACAAAAAGTGAGAATGTTATGTTGTGATACACATTTAGTTCCTACAATCTGAGTGTAGATGACTCTTTTCATCACTGAACAAGTGGAACTGGTTTGAATCATCTCATTGTTGAAGAGAGCCATGTCTATTAGAACTGATCATTGTATAACATGTTGCCATGCATATAGTATATAATGAGGGAAACAATAAATTGAGAAGTCATTTTTTCATTTAAGTGTTCTGATAAAGGCCTCATTTCTAAAATATACAGAGAATTAACTCAAATGTATATGAATTCAAGCCATTCTTCAATTGGTAAATGCTCAAAGGTTATGAATAGACAATTTTCAGGTAAAGAAATCAAAACTTTTTCTAATCATATGAGATGGTGCTTTAAATCACTATTGATCAAAGAAATACAAATTAAGACTACTCTGAGATACCACCAAAGATTTCTCAGATTGACTAAGATGACAAGGAGATGTGGGAAAACTGGGACACTAATACATTGTTGTTAGAGTTATGAATGGATCCAACCATTCTGGAGAGCAATTTGGAACTATGCTCAAAAAGTTATCAAACTGTGCATACCTATATAAATATTCTCTCTAATATGTAATATTCTCTGGGAGAAGATTTCTTGGGGGTCTTCTGGAGGCAGCCTTCATTTCAGTTCAGTAATCACCTCAAATGCAGCCAGAAATTAAAGTCCAAATCCTTTATTGTCTCTTTCCAACTCTTGTCTCCTTTCCTGGGTCCTGGTTAGCTTTCTTAGAGGCCTATCTCTCTCCTTGGTTCCAAAAGCTTAAGCTCCTGCCACCTTCTCTGGCTTCTGAATCTCCCAGACTGAATCTTTATTGAGCCTCCTAGCTTATATATGCTCTTTTAAAAGTGGTGAATTTTGTAGAATTCTAGTAAGTACTAAGCACATGTACTTAACTAGAGAACTGCTAAATACCATGCTAAATAATCATTTCTATCAATTCCACTGACTTAGCACCTTGTTTCAAGTTATGGCCCATAACACATACCCTTTGACCCAGCAGTGTTTCTATTGGGCCTATATACCAAAGAGATCTTAAAGGAAGGAAAGGAACCCACATGTGTAAAAATGTTTGTAGCAGCCCTTTCTGTAGCAGCAAGAAACTGGAAACTGAGTGGATGCCTATCAGTTGGAGAATGGCTGAATAAATTATGATATAAGAATGTTATGGAATATTATTGTTCTGTAAGAAATATCCAGCAGGATGATTTTAGAAAAACATGGCGAGATTTTCATGAAGTAATGCTAAGTGAAATGAGCAGAACCAGGAGATAATTGTACACAACAACATCAATATCATATGATGAAAAATTCAGATGAATGGGATTCTTTCCAAAATGAGATGATTGATGCCAGTTCCAATGATCTTGTGATGAAGAGAGTCATCTATACCCAGAGTGAGGAGTGTGGGAACTGAATTTGGATCACAACATAACATTGTAACCCTATTTGATGTTATTCGCTTACTCATTTACTTTCTTTTTTTGTTTGTTTGTTTGTTTTTATATGATTTCTCTTGTGCAGCAAGAAAATTGTATACATTGCATACATATGTTTATGCATATTTAATTTAACATATTTTAACATGTTTCATATATATTTAATTGCTTGCCATCTAAGAGAGGGGGTGGGGGGAATGAGAAGAAAAGTTGAAACACAAAGCTATGAAAGGGTTAATGTTGTCAAATTACCTATGCATATGTTCTGAAAATAAAAAAGCTTTGTAAAAAAAATAAATTGGGGGATTGGGTCTGAAATTGAGATTTCACTGGTGTAGTGAATTCTCATTATAGAAAATCCTTTCAATTAATTAGAGATTTAGATTTTTCCTGATCATTGAATAATTATGTGACTTGCCCAGAATCACAAAGTTTATGAAATGGAGTTTGAAGTCACTTCTCCCATGAGGCCAAGGACAGTACTATTCAATCTATGAAGTTACTCTGTCTCTCTGAAGAAGAAATTTTTAGACATTATTTCCCATATATCCTACCACTAATAAAATTTGCAATGGATATCCAATGTAAGTAAAAGATCTTTAATAATTTTATATAATTATTTAAAGAATAACTATTATACATGACTTCAAATGAATTTTCTTTTCAATGTTTTCCTGGAATTGGAATTTCAACATTTATACTTCCCAAATTTTTATTCAAGGCATACTTTTTGCTTAGAAATTGTGAAACTGTCTATTCCAGGGTTATAAAGGACAATATAGAATAAATAAGTTATGCATTTGTTAATTAAATTTCAATATCCAAAAAAATTTCTTCTATAAAATCATGCCACATAATAGAAAGTTAAAATTATCCAATTAACTAGCATTTATTAAACAACTATCATATTTTTATAGGATGATTTCTTAACATGTTCTTATAAAATGTTTAGATAAAACTTTCCTCTTTCAATAAAATTAAAATGTTCAATTTTGCTTAGAACATCAAGGAATCAGATTGGTAAAGGTACTTCTTAGCATCTGGTATAAAGCATCCAAGAGGATAGTGAATGAGATGGGCAAGTATTCTTATAATGGGAAATGCCAAGAAAAGAACTTCTCTCAGCTGGATCAACTCAAAGTGTTCCAAATGTCTGATCTTAAGAATATCTTTGCTGAATGACTTAAATATGCTTCATTCTGTTCCAATTATGAACTTAAATTACCAGCAAATTATCCAACCCAATTCAGCCCAGAATATGTGTAAAATCAAAATTAATGAAAAACATTTGTGCTAATTACACTACCCATTTCTTTACCTTGCATCACTGCCACCTTTAATTTGGTTGGTAACCTGGTGAAAATATTCTTCCTGTTTTGTTCTCTTACAGAAATGGAAATTTATATAGATTGTAGAAGAATGAACCCAAATTTAATTCCTGAGGTTTTGTATAGAAACACTTTTTAAATGTTTTCCTTAAATGAGAAAATATAATTTAAAATTTTCAGCAATATGACATAAAGATATTAGTACATTAGTAATTTTGTGCTTTTCTGTGATGTTTCCTATCTCTTCTTTCTTTAAGAGATTGGCTCTTTTCTCTATGGAGAGGAAGAATAAATGGAAACTCACAGTAGTCACAGAGGGAATCTAGAGCACTTAAGCTACTGATAAACTCATATAATTTTGTATTATATAATTTTTGTAATTGTATAATTTTTTTTGTATTTAAAGAGATATTTTCTTATTGAGAGTGTAGCATTAAGAAAATGTCCCAAGATTGTTTTTTTTTATTGTTATTAGATATATGCACATATAAATATACACTACATAGATATTAGACTCAACAAAATAAATAATTGTTGGCCTACATATGCTAGGTTTGTTTCTGAGCACTTTTTCTGAGGCCTTAAAACTCTGAAGTACAAAGTGTTAGACAAAACTAGCTCAAAATGTTTTAGATATTCTTTACCTGTCCCAATGTCACAAATAGAGGTCATCTACTTTTCTGGGAAAAACATTTTATTTTTTCTTGTCCCTGGCAACTGTTTTTCTTTCCTATAGGGACTGGAATTATGTTTACTTAATTCATTTTATTCCCTTCCTTATTGCTCCCTTCACCTCTCACACCCCACACATACTCACAGGTAAACATTGCATTTGACTAAAAACCAGGTATTTCCTGAAATCTGCTGCCAATTTGTTACAGGAAAGTAAAAGCAATACCAAATACTTTGTTGTTGTAGTTTTCAAAATATCTGGCAATATTATTTTTCATAATCTGCAAAGTAAGTGGGGTGTCTAAGAACCAGATCAATAATTATCAAAAGTGGACCATTGATTTGTCAAAACCTCATGCAGATGGAAAAGATATTAGATGAAACGTTGGAATACAATAGCTGAAATTCATGATAGAACAAATACATCCAGACATCCTCTACTGTTCTCAAAAACAATTCCAACCATCACCTTGCAAGCCACATGCATCTTCTACTGGATAAAACAGTTATCTGATAGATATTCTATGAAGCATAGAAACCTGAGGTTTTTTCATTTCTACCATTGTCAGGGATCTACAAACCCTGTAGTCAGGTAATCAGTTGTGCCTGTTGGGTCACCTACCTTTTCAAAACAAAAATCATGGTAGATGGACTTCTCTCATTGATCAGATATCCTTCTATACAGGGTCTATTTCAGCAGTAGAATTTCAAAAAGTTATAAACCTATTAACTATATGTATGACTATGATAGGTGCATAAAATGATTGGGTACAATACTCACAATGTTAGGATTATGAATTCTAGTCCATTTCTTCATGTAAATGACAAAACTGAAGCCCAATCAATCACTAATCAGCAAGAATTATGTGATAATATGTCAAAGACTGAGCTAAACACTGTAGGTATTAATTAAAATAAAAGTTCCTGATGTCAAGGAACTCATTCTTATGGGGAGACAACATGTAAATAAATACACAAATGCTACATAGAGAGTACATAGAAGAAGTTATAGTGCCAGGGGAGATCTTTAGTTTTATAGGGTTACACAGGCAGTGCTATAAGCAGTTTTCAAAATTAGAAACTACTGCTTCTCCTCCATTTATTTCTCTTTATGTTACCTCATGTCTTCCTAGAAAAGTACAAAATTAGGGGCAGCTAGGTTGCATAGTGGTTAGAACACCAGCCCTAGAGTCAGGAGGACCTGAGTTTAAATCTGGTCTCAGACACTTAACAGTTCCTAGCTGTGTGACCCTGGGCAAGTCACTTAACACCAATTGATTCAGGAAAAAAAAAAAGAAAGAAAAGTACAAAAGAGAATGGTATCATTTACCATGCAGTTACCATGTAGATGTCAAGACCTCTCTAGCCTGTTTATCAAAGAGGAATAGTCTTCCATTAGCCATCTCTCTAAGCAGTTTGACCAAGTCTAAAGGAAAACTGGGAAACCATAGCCACCTATTTTTTAGGTTGACTCAAAACCTAAATGAATCTCAATGTTACTATCTTAAATTTTTGATCATACAAATTTAAATCAGTCTTATTGAAATACCTCTGAATTTAATTCAGAGCTTCAATAGGTACATTAGGTTAATGCTTGTGTATTCCAATAGACTTGGGATGGAAAATGCCATCCATATCCAGAGAGAGAATTATGGAGACTAAATGTGGACTGGTTTTTGATCTTTCATGTATGTGTATGTGTATGTGTGTGTGTGTGTGTGTGTGTGTGTGTGTGTGTGTCTGTTTCCCCCCCTTTGACCTGATTTTCTTTGCACAACATAACAAAGATGGAATATGGTTTAAAGGATTGCATTTATTTAACTTATGTTAGATTGTTTGTTGTCTTGTGAAAGGGAAAGTTAAAAGAGAGAGTGAAAAATTTGAAACACAAAATCTTACAAAAATTAATATTAGAAAAAACATTGGTTTCAAATCCTTGCATTACCACTTTAATACTTGTGTGACCTTGAGTAAGGCACTAAACTTTTGAATAAAACAAGTCAATATACATTTAGTAAGTACCTTCTATATATTGGGCACTGTGCTAAGTTCTAAGGATGAAAATAAGAAAAGGAAACAGTCTCTATCCTCAAGGAGCTTGCAATCTAATAAAAGATAAAAAATAAAAGGGAATTGAAAAAGATGGGGGGTTCAACAGTAGATACTTGATTGGATGGAGCATGTTATTCTATAGAGTACAAAATAAGCAAAGTTGTTGATGAAAAATTCAGTTACCAAGAAAGTCATTAGTGCAGTATAAGGTAAGGCTTTGGGAGGAAATTATTGTTCAAACTTCTAGATCTTCAGTCAGAGGAGAGAAGTCACTGAGATTCAGTGGAGAATGTATATGATATTCAAAACAGAATCATTCTTTTTGGTGAGATTTCTTATGATCAGCTTATCCTAAGGGAGAGGGAATTTTTTTTTTCCTAAAAAATGGGGAGTTGGAAGAAATTCTAAGTCTATGATCCCATGATTTTTTATTTAAGTTTAGAACCTCCTGGCTCAATGGAATATTTACACTTGTGTGTTTCCCAAAAGGCTTCTGGACATTATGTGTTAGGACTATTTCTTTTACCTACATTGTTAAAGAATCCTTAACTATAGATTCCTTACCCATTAGTTTGTTCTTTTTTTTCCCCACTCCTACTATTTTCTTTCATATTTTCTTCCTTATGAAGCTCAGCCCTATACCTCTCCAATTCTTCTAACACACTCCTATAAACCTATTCAAATATGTATTATAAAGGGAGTAGATGAACAAATACTCTATTTTCTATACATTTTCCCCATGAATGTTTCCTTTATTTTCATGCTATAATTAAAACCCATCTTTTGAGGTTATAATTTCCCCATAGATCTCTGGATAATAAGCTTGCTATCTTTCTCACCAATTTTCTTAGTACCATGAGCTAATAACATGGTTACAACATGGACATCTGTTGTTATCAGCTAAGTGTCTTTGTTGGCAGTAGTTCATATAGCCAACTGGCAGACTGAACCCCCAATAAATGAACATACATTTTATGAAAAAAGGTCTTAAATGGGGATTAGTAAGCCAATAAACTATCAGGGGGAACTCCTAGCTCAGTACAAATGCACAAGAAAATATGAAATGGCTTGGATATAATTAAATTAACATCCTTAAAATATTCTTCAAAATATATAATGGGTTAATTTTTGAAAGAGGATGGTACCAGCTCTAGGACTAAAAGAGGGAGGGAGAAACCTGGCAACATACCAATGTCCCTGTCTTATGAAGTTACTTTGCTTAATTCAAAAAGAGGAAAAAAATGTCCCCAAGGTGACTTTAGCAATCTGAACATTCAAATCAGCTTTAAGGTTTCTCTATGCCATATCCTCATCTATACATTTCTTCCCCACTACACACACACACACACACACACACACACACACACACACACACACACACTATTACAATAGGCATTATCTTCATAATGGAAGCTATCCTATTGGAAAACATTCACAGAGCTCCCTAATATATTTAGGGAATTTTTTTTTTTCATAATTTCCTGCCTGACACATAGCATACCCTTAAGGGAGGCTTGTTCAGTCATTATTTAGCAATCTCCTTTTTTGGGGATTCATGTATCTTTATATATACATATATATATTTATATTTATATTATATATATATATATAATTTCCACATTATCACTATTTCTTGGCCATTTATAAGTAAGAAAGGATTATTTTTTATTTTTTTAAATAAAATTCATTTTTTATTAATTTTTAAAATTATAACTTTTTTTTTAACAGAACATATATATAGGTAATTTTTTTTACAACATTATCCCTTGTACTCCCTTCTGTTCCAAATTTTCTCCCTCCTTCCCTCCAACCCCTCCCCTAGATGGCAGGCATTCCCATACATATTAAATATCTTATAGCATATCCTAGGTACAATATATATGTGCAGAACCGAATTTTGTTGTTGTTTGTTGTTGCAAAGGAAGAATTGGATTTGGAAGGTAAAAATAATCTGGGAAGAAAAACAAAAAAAAAATGCTAACAGTTTACATTCATTTCCCAGTGTTCCTTTTCTGGGTATAGCTGATTCTGTCCATCATTGATCAATTGGAATTGGATTAGCTCTTCTCTATGTTGAAGATATCCACTTTCATCAGAATACATCCTCATACAGTATCATTGTTGAAGTGTATAATGATCTCCTAGTTCTGCTCGTTTCATTCAGCATCAGTTGATGTAAGTCTCTCTAAGCCTTTTTGTATTTCTCCTGTTGGTCATTTCTTACAGAACAATAATATTCCATAACATCCATATACCATAATTTACCCAATCATTCTCCAATTGATGGACATCCATTCATTTTCCAGTTTCTAGCCACTACAAAAAGGGTTGCCACAAACATTTTGGCACATACAGGTCCCTTTCACTTTTTTAGTATTTCCTTAGGATATAAACCCAGTAGTAGCACTGCTGGGTCAAAGGGTATGCACATTTTGATAACTTTTGGGACATAATTCCAGACTGCTCTCCAGAATGGTTGGATTCTTTCACAACTCCACCAACAATGCATCAGTGTCCCAGTTTTCCCACAACCCCTCCAACATTCATCATTATTTGTTCCTGTCATCTTAGCCAATCTGACAGGTGTATAGTGGTATCTCAGAGTTGTCTTAATTTGCATTTCCCTGATCATTAGTGATTTGGAACACTTTCATATGAGTGGAAATAGTTTCAATTTCATCATCTGAAAATTGTCTGTTCATATCCTTTGACCATTTATCAATTGGAGAATGGCTTGATTTCTTATAAATTAAAGTCAATTCTCTGTATATTTTGGAGATGAGGCCTTTATCAGAACCTTTAACTGTAAAAATATTTTCCCAATTTGTTGCTTCCCTTCTAATCTTGTTTGCATTAGTTTTGTTTGTGCAGAGAGTTTTTAATTTGGTGTAATCAAAATTTTCTATTTTGTAATCAATAATGGTCTCTAGTTCTCCTTTGGACACAAATTCCTAGTAAGGAAGGATTATTTTATTAAAGTATTATTTTAAAAGATAGAAAGCAAATAAGGAAGGCATTCCAGGAATAGAGAATGACATGATTAGATACATGAAGAGTGTAAATGGCAAAAAAATTTGAAAAATGGTAAGTGATTTAATTTGGTATGATCATGTACTACTTAAAAATAATATGAGAAATGCTGGAACTCTGTCTTCCCAGAAATCAGCTGGAGTCAGGCTAATCAAAAGTCTTTTTTTTATTTTATAGTTATAATTTTTTGAGAGTATATATGCATGAGTAATTTTTTTTATAACATTATCCCTTGTAATCATTTTCCCAAATTATCCCCTCCCTCCCTCTACTCCCTCCCCTAGATGACAGGCAATCCCATGCATTTTACATGTCTTAAAGTATAACCTAGATAAAATATATGTGTATAAATCCAATTTTCTTGTTGCACATTAAGTATTAGATTCTGAAGGTATAAGTAACCTGGGTAGATAGACAGTAGTACTAACAATTTACATTCACTTCCCAGTGTTCCTTCTCTGAGTGTAGTTGTTTCTGTCCATCATTGATCAACTGGAAGTGAGTTGGATCTTCTTTATGTTGAAGATATCAACTTCCATCAGAATACGTCTTCATACAGCATTGAAGTGTTCAGTGACCTTCTGGTTCTATTTATTTCATTAAGCATCATTTGATGTAAGTTTTTCCAAACCTCTCTGTATTCATCCTGATGATCATATCTTACAGAGCAATAATATTCTATAACCTTCATATACCATAAGTTACCCAACCATTCTCCAATTGATGGACATCCATTCATCTTCCATTTTCTAGCCACTACAAAAAGAGCTGCCACAAACATTTTGGCACATACAGGTGGATAAAATGGTATACACAGTTTGATAACTTTTTGTGCATAGTTCCAAATTGCTCTCCAGAATGGTTGGATTCTTTCACAACTCCACCAACAATGTATTAGTGTCCCAGTTTTCCCACAACCACTCCAACATTCATCATTATTTGTTCCTGCCATCTTAGCCAATCTGACAGGTGTGTAATGGTATCTCAGAGTTGTCTTAATTTGCATTTCCCTGATCATTAGTGATTTGGAACACTTTCATATGAGTGGAAATAGTTTCAATTTCATCATCTGAAAATTGTCTGTTCATATCCTTTGACCATTTATCAATTGGAGAATGGTTTGATTTCTTATAAATTAGGGTCAGTTCTCTATATTTTTTGAAAATGAGGCCTTTATCAGCACTTTTAACTGTAAAAATATTTTCCCCAATTTGTTACTTCCCTTCTAATCTTGCTTGCATTAGTATTGTTTGTACAGAAACTTTTAGTTTGATATAATCAAAATCTCCGATTTTGTGATAAATAATGATCTTTAGCTCTCCACTGGTCATAAATTCCTTCCTCCTCCACAGGTCCGAGAGGTAGACTATTCTCTGTTCCTCTAATCTATGATCTCATTCTTTATGCCTAAATCATGGACCCATTTTGATCTTATCTTGGTATATGGTGTTAAGAGTGGATCCATGTCTAATTTCTGCCATACTAATTTCCAGTTTTCCCAACAGTTTTTTTCAAATAATGAATTTTTATCCCTAATGTTGGTATCTTTTGATTAGTCAAGGACTAGATTGCTATAGATGTACCCTTTTTTGTCCTTTGTACCTAATCTGGTCCACTGATCAACCGGTCAATTTCTTAGCCAATACCAAATGGTTTTGGTGACTGCTGCTATATAACAGAGCTTTAGATCAGGTACACCTAGACCACCTTCATCTGACATTTTTTCATTAGTTCCCTTGTGATTCTTGACCTTTTATTCTTCCATATTAATTTTGTTGTTATTTTTTCTAGGTCGTTAAAATAGTTTCTTGGGAGTCTGATTGGTATAGCACTAAATAAATAGATTATTTTGGGGAGTATTGTTATCTTTATTATATTCACTTGGACTATCCAAGAGCACTGAATGTCTTTCCAATTATATAAATCTGACTTTATTTTTGTGGCAAGTGTTTTATAATTTTTCTCATTTAACTTTTGTTTGGTAGATAGATTCCCAAATATTTCATACTCTCAACATTTGTGTGGAATGGAATTTCTCTTTGTATCTCTTGCTGTTGCATTTTGTTGTTGATATATAAAAATGCTGAGGGTTTATGTGGATTTATTTTGTATCCTGCAACTTTGCTAACATTCTGAATTATTTCTAGTAGCTTTTTAGCAGAGTCTTTGGGGTTCTCTAAGTATACCCTCATGTCATCTGCAAAGAGTGATAGTTTGATTTCCTCATTTCCTACTCTAATTCCTACTATAAATCCTACTTGATCATATTGTATTATCCTGGGAATGATTTTCTGAATTCATTTTGCTAATATCTTATTTAAAATTTTAGCATTAATATTCATTAAGAAAATTGATCTATAGTTATCTTTCTCAGTTTTCGATCTACCTGGTTTAGGTATCAGTACCATGTCTGTGTCATAAAAGGAGTTTGGTAGGACTCCTTCATGCCCTATTTTTTCAAATTTTTTATGTAACACTGGGGCTAATTGTTCTTTAAATGTTTGGTAGAATTCACGTGTAAATCCATCTGGTCCTGGGGATTTTTTCCTGGGGAATTGATTAATAGCTTGTTCTATTTCTTTTTCTGAAATCAGACTATTTAAGCAATTTATCTCCTCCTCTGTTAATGTAGGAAGCCTATATTTTTGGAGGAAGTCATCCATTTCACTTAAGTTATCAAATTTATTGGCATAAAGTTGGACAAAGTAATTCCTTTTTATTTCTCTAATTTCCTCTTCATTGGTGGAAAGATCCCCCTTTTCATTTGTAAGATTAAAAATTTGATTTTCCTCTTTCCCTTTTCTGATCAAATTTACCAAAAGTTTATCTATTTTATTGGCTTTTTCATAAAACCAACTCTTGGTTTAATTTATTGATTCAATAGTTTTTTTACTTTCAATATTATTGATTTCTCCTTTTAATTTTTGTATTTCAATTTGGTTTTTGGTTGGGGGTTTTTAATTTGGTCTTTTTCTAGCTTTTTAAGTTTTTGGCCCAATTAATTAATCTTCTCTTTCTCTATTTTGTTTAAATAAGCCTCTAAAGATATAAAATTTCCCTATATTACGGCTTTAGCTGCATCCCACAGATTTTCGTATGATTTCTCATCATTGTCATTATCTTGGTGAAATTATTATTTCTATAATTTGCTGTTTCGCCCACTCATTCTTTAAGATGATATTATTCAGTTTCCAATTACTTTTTGGTCTATTTACCCCTAACTTCTTATTGAATATAGTTTATATTGCATTGTGATCAGAAAAGAAGGCATTTATTATTTCTGCCTTCCTGCTTTTAATTTTGAGATCTTTATGTTCTAATATATGGTCAATTTTTGTATAGGTTCCATGAACTGCTGAGAAGAAAGTATATTCCTTTCTATCACCATTCAGTTTTCTCCAAAGGTATATCATACCTAGTTTTTCTAATTTTCTATTTACTTTTTAAATTTCTTTCTTATTTGTTTTGTGGTTTGATTTTTCTAAATCTGATAGTGCAAGGTTGAGATCTCCCACTATTATAGTTTTACTGTCTATTTCTTCTTGCAATTCTCTTAACTTTTCCTTTAGAAAGTTAGATGCTATACCACTTGGTGCATATATGTTTAGTATTGATATGGCTTCATTATTTATGCTACCTTTCAGCAGGATGTAGTTTCCTTCCTTATCTCTTTTAACTAGATCAACTTCTATTTTTGCTTGATCTGAGATAAGGATAGCTACCCCTGCTTTTTTGGCTTTACCTGAAGCATAATAGATTCTGCTCCAACTTTTTACCTTTACTCTGTATGCATCTCCCTGCTTTAAGTGTGTTTCCTGTAAACAACCTATTGTAGGGTTCTGATTTTTGATCCAGTCTGCTATCCATCTCTGTTTAATGGGAGCGTTCATCCCATTCACATTTACAGTTAAAATTACTAATTCTGTATTTCCTGCCATCATATTATCCCCAGATTATGCTTTTTTTTTTCCCTTGACCCTCCTGAATCCCTTCCCCAATATTTAACTTATATACCCCACTTGTGCCATGCAGCCCTACCTTTTTAGTATCCCTTCCCCCTCCTTCCAAGTCCCTTTTCTTGTACCCTTCCATTATTCCATTTTCCTTTTTCCTTTTCCTCTCCCCCTTTTAATGAGGTGAGAGAGAATTCTCTGAAAAACAAATATGTCAATTATTTACTCTTTAAGCCTACTCTGATGAGAATAAGATTCACACAATGTTTCACCCTTTCTCTAAATTCCCTCAGATGTGGTATATTTTTCTATGCCTCTTCCTGGGATGTAGTTTCCCTCTTTTTATCTCTCCTTCCCCTTTTTCTGATACTACCCTCTTCCCTTTACTACTCCCATTTTTAATATCAGTAAAATAAAATTATCGATGTGGACTTTCTAAATATGCACAACAGAGATACAGTTCTCAAGAGTTCTTTTTGCCTTTTTTCTGTTTCTCTTCAGTCTTGTGGATGTAGATCAAATTTTTTGTTTAAGTCTGGTTTTTTTCTTAGAAACAAATGGAATTACTCTGTTTCATTAAATGACCATCTTCTTCCATTGAAGAAAATGCTAAACTTAGCTGGATAGTTTATTCTTAGTTGCAATCCTTGATCTTTTGCCTTCCGGAATATCAGGTTCCAGGCCCTTCTATCTTTTAATGTGGAGGCAGCCAGATCTTGAGTGACCCTTATTGTGGCACCTTGGTATTTAAATTGTTTTTTTCTTGCTGTTTGCAATATTTTTTTCCTTTGTTTCGTAGTTCTGCAGCTTAGCCACAATATTCTGTAGAGTTCCTTTTTTTAGGGTCTTTTTCAGGTGTTGGATGAATTCTTTCCACATCTACTTTCCCTTCTGTTTCTATTATCTCTGGACAGTTCTCTTTGATAATTTCCTATAAAGTAGAATCTAGACTCTTTTTTTGGACATAGTTTTCAGGAAGTCCAATGATCCTCAGATTATCTCTCCTAGATCTATTTTCCAGGTCTATAGGTTTTCCCAGTAAGTATTTGACGTTGTTCTCCAGCTTTTCATTTTTTTTGTTTTGTTTGACTGATTTTTGGGTTCTCAATGAATCATTCATTTCTATTTGTTCCGTCCTTATTTTTAATGAGTTATTTTCTTCATTCACATTTTTAGTTCTTTTTGTATATACCCAATTGAGTTGTTAAATGAATTATTTTGCTCTATTGAATTTTTTTCCATTTCCCTAATTTTTTAGAGAGTTATTTTCTTTTTCCAATTCAGAAATTTACTTTCTTGAGAATTTTTTATCTTTTCCAATTCAGAAATCTTACTTTCCTGTGATTTTTTAACCTTTTCTAATTCACAAATTTTGTTTTCCTGCATCTCTTGTGAATTCTTTATTTTTTCCAACTCAAATTTCAGAACATTGTTATTCTCTATCAAAGCTTCTCTTTCCTTTCCCCATTTTTCTTCAAACTCTATTAACTTTTTAATAGTCTCTTCTAGGAGAGAGTTATGTGATGGGGGGCAGGTATCATTCCCCTTTTGTGTGTTATCTGCTGACTCTCTGCTGTTAACTTCCTCGGGGTTGGATACCTGCTATTTCTCTGTGTAGAAGGTATCAATAGTTCTCTTCAGCTTTTTACTCATTTTTAAAAATCTTTTGGGTTCTGCCCTTGGGGTAAGAATTCTATTTATTTATTTATTTATTTGCCATCTTCCTCCCAAACTGGATGGATGCAGCAGCTCCTATGTCTGAGCTAAGATATAGCTCTGGGAGAGAGTTCCCCTCCCCCTCCCTGGAAGTGCCTCAGAGGTAATTAGTATGCCTGCACTATGAGGGTTGCCCAGCGAAGGACCCTGCTGTGTATCCTAGAGACTTCCCTGAGGTTTAAGACTGAATAGTAAAGGCGACACAAAGCCCAGACAATGGGTCCTGTGGGGCGTGGATATCAGCAGCTGATATGAAAAGCCCCTGCACTCAAACTGGATGTGTCTGCCTGGAAACTGCAGTCCCTTTTTCAAAGGTTCAGCTTCTCTGGGACTTCTGTGGCTGAGTTCCATAGCCTCTGGCCAATCCCGGCACTATGTGGATTAGATATTGCCTCAGGCTGTGTCCCTGCTGTTCAGGCTCTTAACTACGCCAAGGTAAAGCCAGGACAGCAGAAAGGGGCTGCACAGCCATGCCGAGATCTGTTAGGTCACTTCTGGATTGGGGTGGTTCTAGGATCTGGCTTTATATTTTAAAGTGGCTTGATTTCTCTTCTGAACTGCTGTTTTATAAGCAGAGAAGAGCTAACAGCCTGTGCCAGATTCCTCTATCTGAGTGGCTTCTCTGATCCCAGAATTTTCCCCAGCCTGATCGGCACAGTGTGCTAGCACCTAACCATCTATGCTGGCCTTTTTTCTTCATCCCCTTGGAACTGACCTTTTCTGTTGCAACTCCAGATTCTCTTTAGCTGGTGTGTTGTGCTTCCAATCCTTGTGGTTTCTATCAGTCAAGTGTTATTTTTGAGGCTGATTTAACTAATTGGTAATGAGGGAAGAAGGGAGCTTACAGATTTGTGTGTATTTTCTCTGCCATCTTGGCTCTGCCCCCCTAATCAAAAGTCCTTATTCTTGGTCTCTTGAGGTCAGAGTCAGGGTATTAGATCTAGTAATCTCCACACCACCTTCCTCTCTCTCCACTGCCAGGAGAATGCCTCAATTTCCTCCTCCTACTCCACCCACACATGTCACTTCCCCTTCTTTGTCCCACCAATAAAGTTAGCACAGAATAGTTGGGGAGGGTCAACCTTCAAACATGTTAATAGACAATTGTCCAATTGGCAATTAGTCTCACGTGCTCCATTATCCAAGTGCATTTGCTCAGTTCTAGCCCTTTACAGGGAAAAGACTAGAAAGATAGAATTAAACCAGATTTTTTAGGGCATTGAATGCCAGAGCCATAATTTCAATTTTATACAGTAAGAAATACACAACCATAAAGATTTTTAAGGAAAATAACATGAACAAAATTATTCCAAAGGAGTATATAGTATATAGAATCAAATTAGTGGTAGTGTTGATTCTATCATCATTTTAGGTTACATTGATGAAATTCCTAATTATATTAAAAAAGAAACTTCATTTCAGTCTGCCGGTTTACTGGGTAAGACTTTCTTAGATTTTTAGCTAGAAGGATCCCAGACATTTATGTCAACTGAAATCATGGTCTAAAGTATAGGCTGCATGACTTTACCAAATTCATTCAGATAGTAAGTGGCACTTGCAGGTGCCATATTAATTAGCCAAGTCCAGTGCAGCATTAATAGTTCTAACAGTATAAGGACAAAAACTTAATCTGTTATTTCATTGTAGCAGGGACACAGCCTACCAATCTCAATACTTTTTCTTCAAATTATAGTCTTAATCAGTGACCTAGAACATTAGGGAGAATTCAGAACAGACTAATTACCATGACAATATATGAACAAATTGCTAAGGCTGCAATAAAAGCTTGGGGTGTCCTCCCTGGACAGAAAGATCGGGGAGAGGCTTTCACTAAAATACAGCAAGGTCCCAATGAACCTTTTGCAGATTTTGTGGAACGTTTGCAAACTGCTGTCAAAAGAACTATTGGAGAAAATGCAGCTACAGAAATAATGACCAGGCATCTGGCTAAGGAAAATGTCAATGAGATTTGCAAAAGAATTATATGGGGATTAGACAAAGATATTCCTTTAGAGGAGATCATAAGACGTTGTGCTACAGTGGGAACAAATGCTTTTTACACCCAGACAATGATGAATGTGGAAAGATAGGGTCCCTCCTGGCAAAGGACTTCTAGAGAAACTCGGCGATGTTTTCAATGTGGAAAAATTGGACATCTAAGAGCTCTGTGTAGATATGGAGATACAGTGAGAAGACAGGGTGAAAGAAGACCTAAAACCCCATGTCCAAAATGCAACAGAGGATTCCATTGGGCATCAGTGTGTAAACTAATGCAGGGAAATGGGATGAGGGGCCCAGGTCTAGGACCCCAGGCAAAAAAGACTTGGGGCATGATGGCAGCTGATGTTACACCCAAAGAGCCTTTAGAAGGTCAGGACTCTGATTTGATCAACCAGCAGAAAAGCAATCACATGGCAGAAAGGGATTACCTGATAAGTGAGCCAAAAGGCAATCAGATTGCAAAAATGGATTACACTTGGGGAGAATACAGGCCTTTTAAACCAACAGGGCTGTATCCAGTGCAAACAATTCCAATGTAATTGCCAGATGATGAGAAGAGATTTAGAAAGTGGTAAATAGAAGGTAATTAGATAGGTTAACTGCCTGGGGGAGAGAGTTTGCTTGTATTTCTTCAGCAGGAGAAGGAATCAGATGGGTGCCAACGAGTCATATTCGCCTGGTCCATCAGAGAGAGACAGAAAAAGAGAAAGACCTCAAAATAAAGGAGAAGATCTAAGAAACATCTTACACCGAAAGAGCATGGCTAATAAAAAGACTGTTAAAGAACTTTAAAACCAGCAGGAATCATTGGACTTCCTCACACAAGATGAGACTAATGGACAATGGACTTATGGACATTTATATATTTTCAATTTATGATTATTTGATTATGTTATTTGTTATATACTTCTAGCATGTGTTATGTTACTATGTTACTATGTGCTTATGTGATTTATGTAATTATGTGTAATACTTCCCATATTGATGGATTTATGTTTCAAGATCATGACTGTCCCATGTTCTAAATCAAAAGAAAGGGGGAGATGTTAGGATTACTAGGTGAGAACTCAGGTTGACTTGATAGAAGGAGCAAGCTCATTGGCTGAAGTGGTTCTTCCCAGAAGCCCTTGCATTATCCCACGCCCATTCTCTGGGAGGATAAAAGAGGCAACAGTGTGCCTGGAAAGTCAGTCTGCCTGGAGAAGGATAAGAGCTGGAGGAGATTCAGAGCCAGGATTCAAAGAGAAGACTCTGCACTACATCTGGCTTGAAGCAGCTCTCTGCAGGAAGGGAAGTAGGCTCTCTGCAGGAAGGGAAGTCACTTCTCTGGACAAGAGTTAACAGCAACTGCCTGGAGACAACGGTTCACTATAGGAAGAAGAAGATTTGAGTAGACACAGCAGATTTCTTTCCAGAGAGTGATCTGGCTGCTTCTGGAGACGACAGCACGCTACAAATGAGGATGAAGACGAGCCTGAGGAGGATGATCAAGAAATAAAGAATAAAACTCTTCCAAAGTGGCAAATCTGGCTCAGTGTTGAGCATTCCCATGAACAAAGGCACTGGCTGCCCTGGCGCCCTGACAAAACCAAAAAACAAACCGACGAGGATTGTGAAGATCCAGAGAGACAGGTAAATGCCTTCACCAAAGGTAGTAGGGATTTCTTTCCTGATTTCTGGAGGAAAAAGGCTCCAGTCTGATTTACAGTTTCTTCTGAGGTATGAGTTGGTCCTCAGAAAGAGAATGCTTCCAGTTCATTGATGCAGAGCCTGTATTCACTGATTGATAAATACCCTTCTCTTTTTTTCTGTCTCTCTCTGATCTTCTCCTCTTCCTGGAGTGGTGTCCTTTTTTATCCTCCCAGAGAACGGGCGTGGGATAATGCAAGGGCTTCTGGGAAGAACCACTTCAGCCAATGAGCTTGCTCCTTTTATCAAGTCAACCTGAGTTCTCACCTAGTAATCCTAACACTAGAACATTAAGAGTTTTATGTCAAGGAAATACTTTAACCTATATCTTGCTGGTCTTGAAGTAAAAAATGGGATCCTTCCTTTTTTTCTGAATATAATAGCTGATATTTACAAAGAATCTCAAAATTTGCAAGATCTTCACATCTATTAGTTCTTCTGACCCTCACAACCTTATGCAATAGGAATTATAGGTATCCCATTTCCATTTTACAAATGGGAAAACTAAACTGCTAAGTGATTAAGAGAATTACCCAACATAATAGTGAATTTCAGTGAATTTTAGAATCAGTATTTGAATCTTCATTTTTCTCAGTGAAATACCAGTACATCATCCATTATGCCCTGTTTCCTATCTAAACAACCCATTTAATATCAAAGTAAATGGCCTTTTAACAAACCAAACTACTTTTCATATATTAAACATACATTTAGGTGAAAAAATGAATAGCACACTAGACTTAGAGTCAGAAAGACTGAATTCAAATTTAATCTTAGATATTTCATAGATATATGATCCTAGGAAAGTCAATTAATCTGAATACCTCAGTTTCTTCAATTGCCAAGTTTGGATAATAATAGTGCCTTCTTTGCAGTGTTTTTATGAGCATAACATGAATTAACATTTTAAAATGCTTTGAAAAGCATAAAGGTATATATAATATTAGCCATTATAATAATGATTTTTGTTGGTTTCCTGATTTTGTTTATCTGGATTAGTTTGCTACTAACTTGCTTTGGGATTTGGAGCATATTTCTCTGGAATTGTTTAAATTTGTTTTGTTGCTGTTGTCTTTTTTTTTTTTTATTATATATATATATATATATATATATATATATATATATATTTTATAATATTATCCCTTGTATTCATTTTTCCAAATTACCCCCCCTCCCTCTATTCCCTCCCCCCGACGACAGGCAATATCATACATTTTACATGTGTTACAATATAGTCTAGGTACAATACATGGGTGCGAATATCATTTTCTTGTTGCACAATAAACATTAGAATCCGAAGGTACATGCAACCTGGGCAGACAGATATTAGTGCTAACAATTTTCATTCCCCTTCCAGTGTTTCTTCTCTGGGTGTAGCTACCTCTGTCCATCATTGATCAACTGGAAGTGAGTTGGATCTTCTTTATGTTGAAGATTTCCACTTCCATCAGAATACATCCTCATACAGTATTGTTGTTGAAGTGTACAGTGATCTTCTGGTTCTGCTCATTTCACTCAGCATCAGTTGATTTAAGTCTCTCCAGGCCTCTCTATATTCCTCCTGCTGGTCATTTCTTACCGAGCAATAATATTCCATAACCTTCATATACCACAATTTACCCAACCATTCTCCAACTGATGGACATCCATTCATCTTCCAGTTTCTAGCTACAACAAAAAGAGCTGCCACAAACATTTTGGCACATATATGTCTCTTTCCGCTCTTTAGTATTTCTTTGGGATATAATCCCAGTAATAGCGCTACTGGGTCAAAGGGTATGCACAGTTTGATAACTTTTTGGGCATAATTCCAGATTGCTCTCCAGAATGGCTGGATTCTTTCACAACTCCACCAGCAATGTATTAGTGTCCCAATTTCCCCACATCCCCTCCAACATTTGTCATTATTTGTTCCTGTCATCTTAGCCAATCTGACAGGTGTGTAGTGGTATCTCAGAGTGGTCTTAATTTGCATTTCTCTGATCAGTAGTGATTTGAAACACTCTTTCATGTGAGTGGATATAGTTTCAATTTCTTCCTCTGAGAATTGTCTGTTCATATCCCTTGACCATTTATTAATTGGAGAATGGTTCGGTTTCTTATAAATTATGGTCAGTTCTCTATATATTTTGGAAATGAGACCTTTGTCAGAACCTTTGTTTTTAAAAATATTTTCCCAATTTGTTACTTCCCTTCTAATCTTGTTTGCATTAGTATTATTTGTACAGCAACTTTTTAGTTTGATGTAATCAAAATCTTCTATTTTGTGATCAATAATGATCTCTAGTTCTCCTCTGGTCATAAATTCCTTCCTCCTCCACAAGTCTGAGAGGTAGATTATCCTCTGTTCCTCTAATCTATTTATTATCTCCCTCTTTATGCCTAAATCATGGACCCATTTTGATCTTATCTTGGTATATGGTGTTAAGTGTGGATCCATATCTAATTTCTGCCATACTAATTTCCAGTTTTCCCAACAGTTTTTTCCGAATAATGAATTTTTGTCCCTAATGTTGGAATCTTTGGGTTTGTCAAAGATTAGATTGCTATAGATGTACCCTTTTTTGTCCTTTGTATCTAATCTGTTCCACTGATCTACCGGTCTATTTCGTAGCCAATACCAAATGGTTTTGGTGACTGCTGCTATATAATATAGCTTTAGATCAGGTACACTTAGACCACCTTCCTCTGAGTTTTTTTTCATTAGTTCCCTTGCAATTCTTGACCTTTTATTCTTCCATATGAATTTTGTTGTTATTTTTTCTAGGTCATTAAAATAGTTTCTTGGGAGTCTGATTGGTATAGCACTAAATAAATAGATTAGTTTGGGGAGTATTGTCATCTTTATTATATTCGCTCGGCCTATCCAAGAGCACTGAATGTCTTTCCAATTATTTAAATCTGATTTTATTTTTGTGGCAAGTGTTTTGTAATTTTTCTCATATAATTCCTGACTTTTCTTTGGTAGATGAATTCCCAAATATTTTATACTCTCAACATTTGTTTGGAATGGAATTTCTCTTTGTATCTCTTGCTGTTGCATTTTGTTAGTGATATATAAAAATGCCGAGGATTTATGTGGATTTATTTTGTATCCTGCCACTTTGCTGAAATTTTGAATTATTTCTAGTAGCTTTTTAGCAGAGTCTTTGGGGTTCTCTAAGTATACCATCATGTCATCTGCAAAGTGATAGTTTAATTTCCTCATTTCCTACTCTAATTCCTTGAATCTCTTTCTCGGCTCTTATTGCCGAGGCTAGCGTTTCTAGTACTATATTGAATAGTAATGGTGATAGTGGGCAACCTTGTTTCACTCCTGATCTTACTGGGAAAGGTTGCAGTTTATTTCTATTGCATATTATGCTTACTGACGGTCTTAAATATATACTCCTGATTATTCTAAGGAATAATCCATTTATTCCTATACTCTCAAGAGTTTTTAGTAGGAATGGATGTTGGATTTTGTCAAATTCTTTTTCTGCATCTATTGAGATGATCATATGGTTCTTATTAATTTGATTATTAATATGGTCAATTATATTAATAGTTTTCCTAATATTAAACCAGCCCTGCATTCCTGGAATAAATCCTACTTGATCATAGTGTATTATCTTGGAGATGATTTTCTGAAGTCTTTTTGCTAATATCTTATTTAAGATTTTAGCATCAATATTCATTAAGGAGATTGGTCTATAATTTTCTTTCTCAGTTTTCGATCTACCAGGTTTAGGTATCAGTACCATGTCTGTGTCATAAAAGGAGTTTGGTAGGACTCCTTCATCCCCTATTTTTTCAAATAATTTATATAACATTGGGGCTAATTGTTCTTTAAATGTTTGGTAGAATTCACATGTGAATCCATCTGGCCCTGGGGATTTTTTCCTGGGGAGTTGATTAATAGCTTGTTCTATTTCTTTTTCTGAAATGGGACTATTTAAGCAATTTATCTCCTCCTCTGTTAATCTAGGGAGCCTATATTTTTGGAGAAAGTCATCCATTTCACTTAAGTTATCAAATTTATTGGCATAAAGTTGGGCAAAGTAACTCATTATTTCTCTAATTTCCTCTTCATTGGTGGAAAGATCCCCCTTTTCATTTGTAAGACTATCAATTTGATTTTCCTCTTTCTTTTTTTTGATCAAATTTACCAAAGGTTTATCTATTTTATTGGCTTTTTCATAAAACCAACTCTTGGTTTTATTTATTAATTCAATAGTTTTTTTACTTTCAATTTTATTGATTTCTCCTTTTAATTTTTGTATTTCGAGTTTAATTTTTGGTTGGGGGTTTATAATTTGGTCTTTTTCTAGCCTTTTAAGTTGTAAGCCCAATTCGTTAATCTTCTCTTTCTCAATTTTCTTCAAATAAGCCTCTAAAGATATAAAGTTTCCCCTTATTACTGCTTTAGCTGCATCCCAAAGATTTTGATATGATGTCTCATCATTATCATTATCTTGGGTGAAATTGTTAATTGTTTCTATAATTTGCTCTTTCACCCAGTCATTCTTTAAGATGAGATTATTCAGTTTCCAATTACTTTTTGGTCTATTTACCCCTAACTTTTTACTGAATGTAGCTTTTATTGCATTGTGATCTGAGAAGAAGGCATTTATTATTTCTGCCTTCCTACATTTAATTTTGAGATCTTTATGTCCTAATATATGGTCAATTTTTGTATAGGATCCATGAACTGTTGAGAAGAAAGTATATTCCTTCCTATTGCCATTCAGTTTTCTCCAAAGGTCTATCATACCTAGTTTTTCTAATGTTCTATTAATTTTTTTAATTTCTTTCTTGTTTGTTTTGTGGTTTGATTTGTCTAAATCTGAGAGTGCAAGGTTGAGATCTCCCACTATTATAGTTTTACTGTCTATTTCTTCTTGCAGTTCTCTTAACTTTTCCTTTAGAAAGTTAGATGCTATACCACTTGGTGCATATATGTTTAGTATTGATATGGCTTCATTATTTATGCTACCTTTCAGCAGGATATAGTTTCCTTCCTTATCTTTTTTAACGAGATCTATTTCTGCTTTTGCTTGATCTGAGATAAGGATAGCTACCCCTGCTTTTTTGGCTTTACCTGAAGCATAATAGGCTCTGTTCCAACCTTTTACCTTTACTCTGTATGTATCTCCCTGCTTTAAGTGTGTTTCCTGTAGGCAACATATTGTAGGGTTCTGCTTTTTGATCCAATCTGCTATCCGTCTCCGTTTGATGGGATCGTTCATCCCATTTACATTTACAGTTAAAATTACTAATTCTGTGTTTCCTGCCATCGTATTATCCCCAGATTATACTTTTTTCCCTTGACCCCCCTGATCCCCCTCCCCGATATTTAATTTACAGACCTCCCTTGTGACGCGCAACCCTCCCTCTTTTTTTTTTTTTTTTTAGGATCCCTCCCCCCTCCCTCCAAGTCCCTTCACTTATTCTCCTTTTCCTCTCCCCCCTTTTAATGAGGTGAGAGAAAATTCTCTGAAAAACAAATATGTTAATTATTTACTCTTTGAGCCTCTTCTGATGAGAGTAAGATTCACACAATGATTCTCCCCCTCACTAAGTTCCCTCAGATATGGTGTATTTTCTATGTCTCTTCCTGGGATGTAGTTTCCCTCTTTTTATCACTCCTTCCCCTTTTTCTGAACCGACCTCCTTCCCTTTACCACACCCCCCTTTTTTTCTTTTATATCAGTAAAATCAAATTATCCTTGAGTATTTTTTATATACCCACAACAGAGTTACAGTTCTCAAGGGTTCTGTGTACCTTTTTCTGTTTCTCTTCAGTCTTGTGGATGTAGATCAAATTTTTTGTTTAAGTCTGGTTTTTTTCTTAGAAACATATAGAATTCCTCTGTTTCATTGAATGACCATCTTCTTCCATGGAAAAAGATGCTAAACTTAGCTGGGTAGTTCATTCTTGGTTGCAGTCCTTGATCTTTTGCCTTTCGGAATATCAGGTTCCAGGCCCTTCTATCTTTTAATGTGGAGGCAGCCAGATCTTGGGTGACCCTTATTGTGGCACCTTGGTATTTAAATTGTTTTTTTCTAGCTGCTTGCAGGATTTTCTCCTTTGTGTGGTAATTCTGCAGCTTAGCCACAATATTCCGTGGTGTTCTTTTTTTAGGGTCTATTTCAGAAGGAGTTCGATGAATTCTTTCCACATCTACTTTCCCTTCTGTTTCTATTATCTCTGGACAGTTCTCTTTGATAATTTCCTGTAAAATAGAATCTAGGCTCTTTTTTTGGTCAAAGTTTTCTGGAATTCCAATAATCCGCAGATTATCTCTCCTAGATCTATTTTCCAGGTCTATAGATTTTCCCAGTAAGTATTTGACGTTGTTCTCCAGCTTCTCATTTTTTTTGTTTTGTTTGACTGATTCTTGGGTTCTCTGTGAATCATTCATTTCTATTTGTTCCATCCTGACTTTTAAGGAGTTATTTTCTTCTTTCACAGTTTTTAGTTCTTTTTGTAAATTCCCAATTTCGTTTTTAAATGAATTATTTTGCTCTATTGAATTTTTTTCCATTTCCCTAATTTTTTTTTTTTGAGAATTATTTTCTTTTTCCAATTCAGAAATTCTATTTTCTTGAGACTTTTTTTATCTTTTCCAATTCAGAAATCCTACTTTCCTGTGTTTTTTTTAACCTTTTCTAATTCACTAATTTTGTTTCCCTGCATCTCCTGTGAATTCTTTATTTTTTCCAACTCCAATTTCAGTACGTTGTTATTCTCTATCATAACTTCCCTTTCTTTTCCCCATTTTTCTTCGATCTCCCTCAATTTTTTAAGAGTTTCTTCTAGGAGAGAGTTATGTGATGGGGGGCAGGAATCGTTCCCCTTTAGGTTGTTATCTGCTGACTCTCTGCTGTTAACTTCCTCGGGGTTGGATACCAGCTCTTTCTCTGTATAGAAGGAATCTATGGTTTTTCTAGCTTTTTTGCTCATACTTAAAAAAATCTTTTGGGGTCTGTCCCTGGGGTAGGAAATTATTTACTTCTTTACCAGCTTCCTCCCAGACCGGATGGATGCAGCGGCTCCTGAGCCTGAGCTAAGAGAGAGCTCTGGGAGAGAGTTCCCCACCCCCTCCCTGGAAGTGCCTCAGAGGTGATTAGCACTACTGTGCTTCGAGGGCATATAATAGTGAAGACAGCACGAAGCCCAGCCTACGTGTCTGGGTGGGGAGTGGATGTCTGCAGCAGGTGACGTGAGAAGCCCCTGCGCTCAAACTGGAAGTGTCTGCCAGAAACCGCGGTCCCTGGTTCAAAGGTTCTGCTTCTCTGGGACTTCCTGGAGCTGAGTTCCACTCCCTCCAGCTAAGCTAGGCAGTGTGTGTTGCCTTGGGCCGTATCCACCCACTTGTCAGTCTCTTAACTATTCTCAGGAGGTAGCTGAGGCCACACCCCCTGGTGCCCAGATCTGCTGAGTCACCCCCCCCTCCCCCCATCGGGGAAAATCTAATTTGAGTTTTAAAATATTTTGGCTTTCTCTTCTGAACTGCTAAATAATTAGCAGAGAAGAGCTAACAGCCTGTGCCAGATTCCTTTACCTCAGTGGCTTCTCTGATCCCAGAGCCCTTCCCAGCGCAATGGGCGCAGTGTGCCCCTACCCCACTGTCTGTGCTGGTCTTTCTTATTCCTCCCCTGAGAACTGACCTTTCCTGTTGAAACTCCAGATTCTCTTCAGCTGGTAAGTCGTGCTTCCAGTCCTTGTGGTATCTATCAGTCCTGAGCTAATTTTGAGACTTAATTTATCTAATTGGTTGTGAGGGAGTGAGGACGTTCACTGAGTCGTGTGTTTCTTCTCCGCCATCTTGGCTCCACCCCTGTTGCTGTTGTCTTTTAAAAATTCTTTCCTTTGTAAAATGAGGGAAGAATACCATATCATTAATAAAATCCCTGCTCCAAAAGTATATGATTCTATGGCAACTTAATTTTATATTATCTCTCCATCCCCTTTTAAACTTTTCTTTTCTATAATGTTATCTGTCATATTTATGACTATAAAAGTTTTATTTATTCTTCAAGGCCAATGTCAAAATCTGCCTTTTTCCTGAAGTCTTCCTTGATCATCCCAGGTAGAAGTTATCAGATATGCTATTGTACTGTATGTCTTATTTTCCTTTCTATGCTGTCAACTCCTTTCCATCAGGTCAGGCCTCTGACATCATTATATTTCTGACTGTGCCTAAATGCTAGCAGCTGCATAATGAATATATATTGAGTAAAAGAAAAAAAACTTAGACAGATTAGAAAGATATCCCTGGACATCTGACCAGTTTCTGCACTCTGCTAAGATACCTGCACTTCTTAAAAACTCAATTTTGATAGGTTTAAAGTATTACATATTCCATTTCATGATGAATTTTTTTTTTTACTCAGGGACATATGTAATGTCAGAGTTCACTCACTTTTCACACTATATAGATGAGCATGTCCTCTCCTTCCCCCCCACCTCTCTCTTTCTCCATTTTCAAATCCAGAATACCATTCCATCCTTCCACTTCAATATAGCCTCATCATGACCACTCAGAAATTCAGCAAAAAAAAAAAATACTTTCTTCTTGTTTTTCCTTTTCTGTTTAGAAGGTTGGAAAGGGAAATCTTATCTATATTTTCAATGGTTTAGGGAGCACATGATTAGAAAACTACCTTTGCTAGTGCAGTCTGGTACCTAGTCTTCAAAATAAAACTTTAGAGAGTTATCTGAGACAGTGAGAGGTTACATGACTTGTTCAAGATCATAAAAGATATGTCAGAATTAAGTATGGATTTCTATCCAATGCCTCTCAAAAAAAGTTGTAACACTTTTTAAAATAATATTTTATTTTTCATCAATTGCATGTTAAAATTTTTTTCACATTTATTTTATTTAAATTTTGAATCCCAAATTGTTTTTATCCTTTCCTTTCTACTCCTGCTCCCTGAGGTAAAACAATGAGTATTTATTAAGCATTTATTATGTACCATTTACTCAGTTAATCATTATGGATACCCAGATCAAAATGAAATAATTCTATTCTATTCTAGACTATATATAGTCTATATAGAAATATAGAAATATATATTAGATTAGTATATTGGTTGCATAAGTTTTCTTATCAGGTGGTAAATATAAATTTGCAAAATGTTTACTATGCAGACACTAAGTATGTATAATGTATAGTGTTGAAATATTAAGATTTAGTCTTTTATTACACATTATGCAGATATTTCTATGTAATTAATGTCAGTGAATGATTTGGTTCATCTAATTTTTGAAGATATCCACGTCCATCAGAATTGATCATCATATAGTATTGTTGTTGAAGTACATAATGATCTCCTGGTCCTGCTTATTTCACTCAATATCAATTCATGTAAGTCTCTCCAGGCCTTTCTGAAATCATCTTTTTGGTCATTTCTTACAGAACAATATTCCATAACATTCATATATCACAATTTATTCAGCCATTCTCCAATTGATGGGCATCCACTCAGTTAAAAACTGTATTTACATAGTTTTATGAATAATCGGAATGTTAGATACACTTTCAAATTATAAAATGTTGCCATTTCCTTTCATTTCAATACAATACAAAAATGGCCTTAATACTATGTAAAATATATTCTCAATCCAAATACATTCATATAGAAAATATAGATTTAGGCTTCTGACTTCCTGTAATTGCATTGAGAGTTTTGATATAGAGTCTGACTTTAGGAGTAGTTAAACTTGGTAATGTAAGATGTTAAGACTTCAAATCTTAATCAAAAAAGCCAAATTTCCTTGGCCTGTCTGAAGAGCTTTGACACAAACTGTCATTGTGTTATGCTGCCAGTGAAAGAGCTTTCAAGAGCAACTTTTGGAAGATGAGGGCTAACAAAAATCTCTGGCACTCCTCATGTTCCTAATTCCCTAATGACACATTTAAAGGATGAGAAGTTACTTATGGTGTGAAATGCAGATAGGGTCTTTTTGCTACAGTCTCCCATGTGCACAGCTGTCAGTGCAGCTTGACACAACTACAAAAAGATCCTTCCATTAATAAAGGAAGAAAAGAAAGAAAAGCAGTCTGTTCCAGATTTAAGTTTCGAATCATAGCAGTGTCCTATACAATTACATTGGAGACACTGTCATCTAAGGCTCAAATTCTTGTGTGTACTTCTGTACCAATTAAGCTGGTTGATCTCTGAACTCTTCCTCATCACTGCACTGATATTCATTTTACTTTCTTTTTCTTTTTAACATACTATTGCCTTTTCTTGGAATGAATTTCTCTCTCTTGTCATCCTTTCTAAGCCCTATTTTTCCTTCAAGGCTCAGTTCAAGCCTTATCTCTTCCAAAAACTATTTCACTATTTCACTATAATTCTCATCTCCACTGATCTCTCCCTTCTCTAAGATCCTGAAACATTCATGGCAAATAAAGAATGATTTATAATTCCTATACTTTTTGTCTCTTAACTGCTTATTTTTGTGATTCTTGCTTTCCCCTTCAGATAAGAGGAAAACATTATCATTGTAATCATCTCTGTAGTAGACAAACTTGCTTCAATGGATTACTGATCTTGTTCATATGGATTTTTTTTCCCCACAATGAATAACACAATCCACAAATAGCTTCACATCCATTCACATCCAATTTGATTCTCATTTATTTCCTTACATTGATTTTCCACAGAGGATTCATCCCTTATGCTGAAAGTTAGGGGATGTCCCTTTGTAGTTGATGGGCACCAATTTTTCAGTACTCAAACACACTACCTCTTTTTCTGGTTACACTTTTTGGGGAAATTTCATAAAGTATTGCTCACTTTCTTAATTTCTAGTCAAAATTATTGTTCAACTTCAAGAGGCTGTTTAAATTGTATATTTAAGATATCCCAAATGTATATTGACTTGGGCTATCCATTCAATTATGCATTGTCTGGGCAATAGATAATGGCAAAATCATAATATATAAATGTAAAGTTTTAATATTAATGTTAATGCTAGGGAATAATAATCTTAGAAGAAAAGTTCAAAAGAGATATTTGTAACAAAGTCAAGAGAAGAAAAATGTAGATCTGAACTTATGGAATTATTCCTGCCCCTTTACTTCATATTCAGTTTTTATATTAATTTTTAAAAATCAATTTACTAAAGATGTATTGAGTGTAATATGTGTGACTTTCGACGTTTGTCACAATCTCCATTTTGTCATTAATCTTACTGGCACCAAATGATTTAAAAATTGAATATATATGTTAATATTAAAGAATTTAGAACTTTAATAGGCTTTAGAGTTCAAATAGTCCAACTCTAGTATTTGAAAGCTGAAACTAAGGCCCTGAGAGATTAAAATGACTTGCTCAGGATCCTACATATACTAAATAACTAGAGATGGAATTTGAACAGTTCTTATCCTGAATCAAGGGCTCTCTTGACTATTTTGTCTCATTCCATGGAAATTTGATCCAGGATGACAACTAAATCAAGAAAATATAAGGGTCAAATTTGCATCAGAAAAATGGGTCAGATTTCATGAAATAACTGAGCAAATCAAATTTTAAATGGATAAAGTTCTATATTTAGCTTCAAAAATTAGTCAGAAAACTAAAAGATGGAGAAGACAAATCATCAAAAATCCTTCAATATACATGAATATAATATAAAATACATAAATATATTAATAATGAAATATTTTTGCCAATAACATATATTTTACCTATGTGATTACCAAAAATTATGCAGGAAGCACCCAGTGGCTGGGAAAGCTGTGATTGGTAAGTTATCTCATTATAAATATAGGTCACATACACTAAATGTGAATGACTCCCCTTTCCCTCCAATTTCTGTCATAGGTCATTCTCCCATTTTCTGTCAAACATAATATTTAGGCATCTGATTATCTTCTATGATTTTGGTCTGTATTTCTATGCAGATGATTCCCAAAACTATATATCTAAACTTAGTCTCAGTTCTGAACCACAATCCAGTATTGTCAGTTGCCTCTTTTACATTTTGATCTTTATTCCTCTAAGCAAATTAAAGTCAATGTGTCCAAAATTGATATTATTATCTTCTCCCTAAAGGTATCCGTCATTTTTTTCAGAGATAACACCAATATCGAAGTCACCTGGAAAATCATCTCATCTCCCACCTTCACTTACCACACATATATGATTTATAATATTTCTCCTAAAAATACAGTTACTAATACCTTTTCATTTCAGATTACTTTTATATACTCTATATGTGTAATGTATGTACTTAGTTATCTACATGCTTTCTTCCCCCATAAATATAAATTCTTTGAAGATAGAAATGATTTTTGCCTTTCTTAGTATTCCTACTGCTTAACATTCTAGCATACAATAAGTGCTTAATAAATGCTTAGAGACTGATTGAAGAAAATACTATTAAGTGAAAAATTCAGAGAAATATGTGAAGATTAATGGAAACTGATGATGGATTGTTTCAGTGCCAAAAAACAAACAAACATAATTACTATAATAGTTTTAATGAAAATATTAAAACAAAACAAAACAAAACAAAGAAACAAACAAAAAAAAAACAAACAAACTTTGGTTAGTGTAATGAATGATTTCAACATTGGAGAGCAGATAAGATATCATACCATCTTCTCTCTGTAGGGAGGGAGGGACTGTGGATGTGGAAAATGACATGGTATTTGATACATTCATTGTGCTTGTTTGTTTGTTTTTTAACTATTTCTTTTATTTTAAAGGACCAATCAATAGGAAGAGATAGATTAAAGAAGTTGTAATGATATTTTAAAATGTCAAGAAAACCTTAAAGGAAAAAAAGAAAAATACATATTGGGAACTTAAAATGAACTATAAACTCAACATAAGTGAACAGTGCCAATAGTGTGCCAAAAATGCTAATATAACCTTTGGCTGAATTGAGAGAAGTAATGTATCCAGAAGAACTGTTGTACTTTGCCATAATCAGATCCTATAAAATACCCTGTATTCAATTCAGAGTACCACATTTAAGGAAGAATATTTCTAACAAGTTAAGGAAAAATATTTCTTTTTTTTAAATTAATTTTATAATTATACATTTTTGACAGTATATATGTTATGAGTAATTTTTTTATAACATTATCCCTTGTATTCATTTTACCAGATTTTCCCCTCCCTCCTTCTACTCCCTCCCCTAGATGACAAGCAATCTCATACATTTTACATGCGTTACAGTATAACCTAGATATAATATATGTGTGTAAATCCAATTTTCTTGTTGCACGTGAAGTATTGGATTCCAAAGGTATAAGTAACCTAGGTAGATAGACAGTAGTGCTAACAATTTACATTCACTTCCCAGTGTTCCTTCTCTGGGTGTAGTTATTTCTGTCCATCATTGATCAGCTGGAAGTGAGTTGGATCTTCTTTATGTTGAAGATATCCACTTCCATCAGAATATATCTTCATACAGTATTGTTGTTGAAGTGTATAGTGATCTTCTGGCTCTGCTCATTTCACTCAGCATCAGTTCATGCAAGTCTCTCCAAGCCTTTCTGAATTCATCCTGCTGGTCATTTTTTACAGAGCAATAATATTCCATAACCTTCATATATCACAATTTACCCAATCATTCTCCAATTGATGGACATCCATTCATCTTCCAGTTTCTAGCTACTATGAAAAGAGCTGCTACAAACATTTTGGCACACACAGGTCCCTTTCCCCTCTTTAGTACTTCCTTGGGATAAAAGCCCATTAGTAGCACTTCTGGATCAAAAGGTATGCACAGTTTGATAACTTTTTGGGCATAGTTCCAGATTGCTCTCCAAAATGGCCGTATTCTTTTACAACTCCACCAACAATGTATTAGTGTCCCAGTTTTCACACTTCCCCTCCAACATTCATCATTATTTGTTCCTGTCATCTTAGCCAATCTGATAGGTGTGTAGTGGTATCTCAGAGTTGTCTTAATTTGCATTTCTCTGATCAGTAGTGATTTGGAACACTCTTTCATATGAGTGGATATAGTTTCAATTTCATCATCTGAGAATTGTCTGTTCATATCCTTTGACCATTTATCAATTGGAGAATCATTTGATTTCTTATAAATTAGGGTCAGTTCTCTATATATTTTGGAAAGGAGACCTTTGTCAGAACCTTTAACTTTAAAAATATTTTCCCAATTTGTTACTTCCCTTTTAATCTTGTTTGAATTAGTATTGTTTGTACAGAAACTTTTTAGTTTGATGTAATCAAAATCTTCTATTTTATGATCAATAATGATCTCTAGTTCTTCTCTAGTCATAAATAAGGAAGAATATTTCTAACAATTAAGAACACTACAGGAACAAGTGTCTGAGAAACTGAACCTACCACTCTTCCACTAAATAGTCTATTTACTTATTCCCTGAATGTGGTCCAAATGATTTTTCTTCTGAGAGTCATTGATTATCTGAGGAATTGGAGGCTTCATTTCCTACTATTTTGCTCATTATAGTCCTAATCCTAGTGTTGTGCCAAAGTTCTCTTTTAATGTCCTGACCAAGTTTCCATAATTGTCCTATTCAGTTACTCTGCCTCAGGTTATAACTATTCCCTTTAATGTTAGGATGAAGGTTTTATATTTTAGACCTTAGGCTATACTTATTCCCTCTTAATGTTTGATGGGATAAAGGTCTTTATCCATTTTAGATGTCTTTAGAATATTGGGAGCTTCTCTAGTACCTCTCATTATATCATCCTAGTTGCCTCCCCCCATTAGGTCATCCTCATCCAGGAACCTTCCCCATTATGTCATTGTTATTTTTACCCTATAAAGAATCTTGTTTATCTGACATTGGTGCTGGATTCTTTGAGAGGATAGTCTCATTCAGCCCTGATCCAACCATGGGCCCATTGGTCCCAGTAAATCTCTCCATTTAATAAATACTGTATTGAAAATCATCCCCAGGATAACACACTATGAGCAAGTGGGATTTATACAAGGAATGCAGGACTGGTTCAATATTAGGAAAACTATTAACATAATTGACTATATCAATAACCAAATTGACAAAAACCATATGATCATCTCAATAGATGCAGAAAAAGCATTTGATAAAATCCAACATCCATTCCTACTAAAAACAATTGAGAGTATAGGAATAAATGGACTATTCCTTGAAATAATAAGGAGAATATATTTAAAACTGTCAGTAAACATTATATGTAATGATGATAAACTGGAACCTTTCCCAGTAAGATCAGGAGTGAAACAAGGTTGCCCACTATCACCATTACTTTTCAATATAGTACTAGAAACTCTAGCCTCGGCAATAAGAGCTGAGGAAGAGATTCAAGGAATTAGAGTAGGTAATGAGGAAATCAAACTATCACGCTTTGCAAATGACATGATGGTATACTTAGAGAACCCCAAAAACTCTGCTAAAAAGCTATTAGAAATAAGTGAGAACTTTAGCAAAGTTAAAGGATACAAAATAAATCCACATAAATCCTCAGCATTTTTATACATTACCAACACAATCCAACAGCAAGAGATAAAAAGAAAAATTCCATTCAAAATATCAGTCAATAATATAAAATATTTGGGAATATATCTACCAAAGGAAAGTCAGGAATTATATGAGAAAAATTACAAAACACTTGCCACAAAAATAAAGTTAGATTTAAATAATTAGAAAGACATTGAGTGCTCTTGGATAGGCCAAGTAAGTATAATTAAGATGACAATACTCCCTAAACTAATCTATTTATTTAGTGCTATACCAATCACACTCCCAAGAAACTATTTTAATGATCTAGAAAAAATAACAACAAAATTCATATGGAAGAACAAAAGGTCAAAAATTTCAAGGGAAGTAATGAAAAACAAATCAAATGAAGGTGGTCCAGCTCTACCTGATCTAGAACTACATTATAAAGCAGCAGTCACCAAAATCATCTGGTATTGGCTAAGAAATAGACTAGTTGATTAGTAGAATAGGTTAGGTTCACAGGGCAAGATAGTGAATAAAAATAGCAATCTAGTATTTGACAAACCCAAAGATCCCAACTTCTGGGATAAGAATTCATTATTTGACAAAAACTGCTGGAAAAATTGGAAATTAGTATGACAGAAATTACACATGGACCCACATTGAACACCACATACTAAGATTACATCAAAATGGGTCCAAGATTTAGGCATAAAGAACGAAATCATAAATAAATTGGAGGAACAGGGGATAGCGTACCTCTCAAATTTGTAAAGAAGGAAGGAATTTGTGTCTAAAGGAGAACTAGAAATCATTATTGATCACAAAATAGAAAATTTTGATTACATCAAATTAAAAAGCTTTTGCACAAACAAAACTAATGCAAACAAGATTAGAAGGGAAGTAACAAATTGGGAAAACATTTTTACAGTTAAAGGTTCTGATAAAGGCCTCATCTCCAAAATATACAGAGAATAGACTTTAATTTATAAGAAATCAAGCCATTCTCCAATTGATAAATGGTCAAAGGATATGAACAGACAATTCTCAGATGATGAAATTGAAACTATTTCCATTCATATGAAAGAGTGTTCCAAATCATTATTGATCAGAGAAATGCAAATTAAGACAACTCTGATATACTACTACACACCTGTCAGATTGGCTAAGATGATAGGAACAAATAATGAGGAATGTTGGATGAGATGTGGAAAAACTGGGACACTGATGCATTGTTGGTGGAGTTGTGAAAGAATCCAACCATTCTGGAGAGAAATCTGGTATTATGTCCCAAAAGTTATCAAAATGTGCATACCCTTTGACCCAGCAGTGCTACTACTGGGCTTATATCCCAAGGAAGTACTAAAGAAGGGAAAGGGACCTGTATGAGCCAAAATGTTTGTGGCAGCCCTTTTTGCAGTGGCTAGAAACTGGAAAATGAATGGATGCCCATCAATTGGAGAATCATTGGGTAAATTATGGTTTATGAATGTTATGGAATATTATTGTTCTGTAAGAAATGACCAACAGGAGAAATACAGAAAGGCTTAGAGACTTACATCAACTGATGCTGAGTGAAATGAGCAGAACTAGGAAATCATTATACATTTCAATAATGATACTGTATGAGGATGTATTCTGATGGAAGTGGATATCTTCAACATAGAGAAGAGCTAATCCAATTCCAATTGATCAATGGTGGACAGAATCAGCTATACCCAGAAAAGGAACACTGGGAAATGAGTGTAAACTGTTGGCATTTTTTTTTGTTTTTCTCCCCAGGTTATTTTTTACCTTCTGAATCCAATTCTTCCTTTGCAACAACAACAACAACAAAATTCGGTTCTGCATATATATATATATTTATATGCCTAAGATATATATTGTACCTAAGATATACTATAACCTATTTAATATGTATAGGAATGCCTGCCATCTAGGGGAGGGTGTGGAGGGAAGTAGGGTAAAATTCAGAACAGAAGGGAGTACAAGGGATAATGTAAAAAATGTTATAATTATAAAATTAATAAAAAAAATAAATTCTGTATTGAATCCTCTCTAATCTCTATCTTTCTCTGTTTCTGCAGCATTACACTAGTACCTTGATGAACAAATAGTTTTAGGGTTATATATTTTTCTTATGCCTAAATTTTTCTCAAAGGGAAATTATAAAAGTGCTCCTATATAAGATGAATCAGATATGAGAAATATATTTATTTCTTTATAATTTTTTATTTGTTTTATTTTATTCAATGATATTTTCGTTTATAAATATAATGCTAAAAGACACAAAAGATTAATATTATAAATTGATTCTGTTTAAGCAATCAATAGCTTATCACTACTATTACAATCTGCAAAAAAACGAATCACAAAAATTAGAACAAGAAACATTTTGTGAGAAGACTAATTATTTCACATTTCATCTTTATGCTTTTCTCTTTGTAGCAGTTATCTTTTGGCAAACAAGGTCAGGATTTGGGTTTATCCTTCTAACACTAATCATTTTCTTCAAGATGTAGTGAATTAATTGTTGAGGATGATTTGTCATTCTGTGCTCAATGCACTTTGATTTAATGATCCAGAATCTCTAAAACTGTTAAATTTACAAGATTACCTTCATTCTTGGATAAAACCTGTTTTAGGATTGATTCTTATTTTATTAATGTAAGATCAGTAAAAGCAAATACAGAAGACTTAGTGCAAAACAGAGGATCTGCTTGACTTAGGTAAGATATGGGTTTCAGTAGCCATGAGCTTATGGTCACATGACTTAGTTTGGGGATAGAGTATTAAAGTATTCTATTATCTTTTATGCAAATTGGCTCAAAATAATCCTAATAGGATCTAGAGTCATAAAGATAAGAGAAAGATAGACAAGATGCCAGTCGTTTTTTTCCCCCTCATTTTAAAAAAGTTTTACTTATTATTTTTAATGTACTTACTTTATATTTTAATTTAAAAGAATTAGAGATTCTCTCCATCCCTCCCAACCTATCATTACTAATTGAATATCAATTGTGAAATCATGCAGAACATTATGCTACCAACAACAACAATACAAACAATAACAATAAAACAAATGAAAAAATTCTTCAATTTTCATTCAGATTATATCAGTTCTCTCTCTGGAGAGGGACAGCATTTTTGATCGTGGATTTTTTGCAATGTTTTAGATGATTGTCTAAGATTAGTGAAGTCTTTCACTAATAAAGTAACTAATAAACTTATTATGTAGCTGCTAACTCTGTGCAGTGTGCTGGTTATGCTTTCTTTAATTGGCATTAGTTTACATAAGACTTCCCTTCTTGTTATTTGTTGTTGCTTTTCTGAAGTTATACTGCTCATCACTTCTTATAGCACAATAATATTTCATCACAATCATGTAGTGAAATTTTTTTTCTATTCCTCAATTAATGAACATTCCCAAATTTCCAGTAGTCAAAAAAGTGCTGTATATAAATATTTTATAATATAGATTATTTTCCTTTTTCTTTGATCTCTTTAAGAAACAGACCTAGTATTGATATAACTGGGTCAAGTGGTATGCATGATTTTAGGTCTTTTGTGCATAGTTACAAATTGTTATTCAGAATGGTTGGACCAATTCACAACATTACCAGTAGGACATTAATGTTTCTATTTTTGCACGTTTCATTCAGCATTTATCATTTTCAGTTTTTGTCATTTTTACAAGTCTGACAAGTTGGAAGTGGTATCTCAGAGTCATTTTAATTTGTCTTTCTCTAATCAATGTTATCTAGAGCATTTTTTCATGTGACTATAGATAGTTTTGATTTCTTCTTCTGAAAACTGTCTGTTCATGTAATATGACCATTTATCAAAAGAGTAATGTCTCTGATTTTTATAAAATTGACTCAGTTCTCAATATTCTTGGAAAATAAGATCTTTATCAAATAAACTTCTCATAAATTCATCCCTTCTCTCTAGTTTCCTGCTTTCTCTCTACCTTAGGCTATATTGGTGTTTATTTGTACAAGCTTTTTTAAAATTTCATGTTATCAAAATTATCCATTTTACTTTCCACTCTATCTCTAATTTGGTCATAAATTGTCTCATTTCCATTCATCTAATAGATTTTTCTCCTCATTTCCCCCAATTAGCTTATCACTTCATCCTTTATGTCTAAATCATTTACCCTTTTTGATCTTATTTTGGTATACAATGTGAAATATTGTTTTAGGCCTAGTTTCTGCCAAACTGATTTTCCAGTTTTGCAAAGAATTTTTGCCAGAAGGTGAATACTTACACCAATAGTTTATATCTTTGGGTTTATTGTATAGGAGATTAATTTAGTCATTTATTGCTGTGTAAGTTATATTTAAGGTAATCTATTGTTCCGTTACTTTCTTCCTTGGCCAATACCAGACTATTTTAATGATTACCTCTTTGTAAAATAGGAATAATATATATATATTTTGTAAATCTCTCCTCAAGTCTGAGGATTTTCTGACTTAGTGTCAATAAGGTGATTATTTCTTTATCTCAAATTATAAGATATCTTCACCACTTAACCACATGTGGAGTTGGAATCAGTTAGAGATGCTCTGTTTATGCTTTGTTTAATCCCCAGTTACAAACTGATTAATTGGAATATATCCAGAAGAAAGTGATCAGGATGCTGAAGGGACTGAACATTGTATTGTGATGAGAATTAAGAGATATAACATTAGTTTGTATAAGAGAAAACAGGAGGAACATGGTAGGTGTCATCAACTGTTTGAATTATATTCACATGGAAAAATGATTGAAGTTTGTCTGCTCAGCTCCAGTGAACAGTTCTAAGAGCAATGGATAAAAGCTTTCAGAAGAGAATATTTTTTGTTTGTTTGTTTGTTTTTGTTTTTGTTTTTGTTTTTTATGAGACAAAACTTTCAAATAATCAGAAGTCTCAAAAGTGCAATGGATAACATTCATATCACATTAGGGTCTTCAAGAAATGTCTAAATGACTGTTTATTGATTGTAATGTCATAGAACTATAGACTGATCTAGATGCTATCTGCAGTCTCTTTCAAATGCAGTTCTGTGACATCTAAATTATATACTATCTCTTAATTAAACATATTTATAATCTGCTTCGGGGCAAGGGCTATCTTTTAGCTCTTTTGTATTAATAGAACTTAGCACAATGCCTGATATATATATTAGGAGCTTTAATATGTTTGCTACTTATTATTAATTTTTTTTGTTATGATGATGTTCTGGGAAAGATAAGGAGTGCTCCAGCTCAAACAGGGGTTGACTTGTTGGAGAATTCAAGCTTATTAAGAGAAAGACCTTTTAGTCTTTGGAAGGTCAGTTTCTTCTCAGGAATGAATCTTGTTATGCTCTGCATGATTAGCAACAATAAATGGCAATACATCCTGTTTGTTCAATTTAGTTTAATGAATTCTGGCCAAGCATTTGGTTATGATGGCTGCCTTCTCTTAGTCCCTGGGTTCAAGATCCATATTTTCTCAATTGTAGCTTTCAGTTTTCACATATGATACCATTTTCCTTTTAATGGTAAATATTGCCCAGGACTAGCTAAAATCCCTGGGCCATCATATTCCCCATTGATATAGCTTTCATCTTCAATTTTGTTATTATGATCAATAGATTTTTGAATATGTCTAGTTTAGCTCAAGAACTTGAGACAAGATCCAGCTACTGAGTTGATCTCTGATCTTGAAAATAATTTGAAGATCTCCATGGTCTTTACCAGTGGTCCTGAAACTTTTTAAATAGGGGACCAGTTCACTGTCCCTCAGAGTGTTGGAGGGCCAGACTATAGTAAAAACAAAAACTCACACTCTGTCTCTGCCCCTCAGCCCATTTGCCATAACCAGGCCAGCTGCATAAATGTCCTCAGTGGGCCACATCTGGCCTGTGGGCTATAGTTTGAGAACCCCTGAAGGGTGTCTCTCTTGATACTATCCTGAATCTATTAAGAACTTAAAGTGATGGTTAACTGAGACTTACATGTCGAGTCATGTGCTAGCACTAGTTTTGCCATTACTACTGATGGTTCCATGTTCTCAAAGCTTAAATTAGCACAGCTGACAAATAGACACATTGCTATGTCCAAGGCTCTCCTTTCTTTTCTACCACATCTCTTATGTTGACCAAAGAATGGTCCAGATTTATGATGAAGAGCCAATTAATAAAAAAAAATTTTTTTTCTCATTGAGATTTAATTTAATCATTGGATCATAATATCAATCAAAATAAGACAGTAAATATTTAATCTAGATATCAAGACCATCAAATGCAAAAAAATTGCTTTGAGGACTTTGTTCCTGAAGAGATTTCTGCCATAATTTCCATAATAACAATTCCATTAAAGCTGATCCAGATGACACCTTGATCACCCTCATTATGAATCTATGATGATCAGCTAGATACCAGGGTAAAAGTTTAAAAAAAAAAAAAAAAAAGAAAAAGAAAAAAAAATTTCCCCTGAGGCAAATGGGGTTAAATAACTTGCCCATGGTCACACAGCTAGGAAGTATTAAGTATCCCAGGCAGAATTTGAACTCAGGTTTTGCTGACTTCAGGGCTGGTGCCATTTGTAACATGCCCTCTTGGCAGTTACAATTACTAGTCTGTCCTAGGCCCAACAGAGTACCTTTGACCACTGACCTCTGCAGTGTCAACTCTACCCGGCTCACCTCCTCTGAGGCCTTCAAAGGTCTCTGGCCATGATTTCTTGAATCTATAGTTTAATAATCATTAGTGCACTCAAGAATAGCCACGTGTAATCTTAAAAGCCTTTATTATACCTACTCACATAATGCCCTGACTGATACCCTGACTTGTTTGTTCCCTAGTGAACACCTGGTCAGAAGACCCATGTGTTCACTACCAAACTTCTTACCTCTTTTGGCTCCCCATCTTGGCTTGGCCACCCAAGCTAGGGAGCCAGGGTAAAGAGCGCCAGGTTAAAGAACTGTACCTTCTAGTTGCCCCAATAAATGTAATTCTCAAGGATGGTCCAATGAATGATTACACAGCTGGGGTTTTAGCAACTTACTTTATAATTGATGCCTACTTTTACCAGTAAGTTATAGACCTCCTAGTTAAAAATGTTTGTGGTAAAAGTAGATCCACTCACTGAGCTGGATTTCTATCATATGGTCACAATGGACAGTGGATGGAGCAGGCATCTTGGATAGCTATTACTGATGAGTTACAGCTTAGACTACTGTACTGTGGCATCTCTCATAGTTGTCTGGTTCAAGTAGAGCTTTAGATACATGCTTTCTAATTAGCAGGGTCATGTGCATGGCCATAAGAAAACTTCATTCATGAGATTAAAGGATAGTTTAGCTTTTTTCCCAGATAATGTTAATCTTCTACAGCAGCTCACAGTAGATGAACTTGATAGGTTAAAAGAGGCTTGTAGCCACAATGACTTTGTGGCATAAAATGGAAGACACATGACATATGTTATCTTCAAACCAAACTGCCTAAACCTTTCTGCAGTTAGGGCACTGCCGACTATTAGGGGATTGTTCTGTGCAATAATAAATATGACTGCATTTTGTTTCATATTATCTGGAATTATAGAAAATTAAAAATTCAGGTGAAAAGGGCTTCCAGCTTATTAATCACCTTTAGACTAAATAGGCTTACTTCTCTTTTAATTAATTAACTAATTAACTTAACACATTTTAATGAATAATGTTGGGAGAGAAAAATCAGAGCAAAAGGGAAAAACTGTGGGAGAGATTAAAAAAACAGGAAAAAAAGAAGTGAACTTAACATGTATTGGTTTACATTCTGTCTCTTTAGTTCTTTTTCTGGAGGCAGATGATATTTTCTATCCAAAGTTTATTGGGTTTGCTTTCAATCACAGAACCATTGAGAAGAACCATATCTTTCATACTTGATCATCACAAATTCCTGCTTTTATTGTGCATAATGTATTCCTGGTTTTATTCAACATAAATTGATGTGAATCTTACTAGGTCTTTCTATAATCAGCTTATTCATCATTTTTATAGAACAATAACATTCCATTACCTTTGTAACTATAATTTGTTCAGCCATTCCCCAATTTATGAGAATTTACTCATTTTCCAATTATTTGCTACCACAAAAAGAGCTCCTAAAACATTTTTGCACATATGGGTCCTTTTGACTTATGATTTCTTTGGGATACAAACCCAGTAATAGCACTGCTGGGTCAAAGGGTATGCTTCAAAATGGTTGGATCATTTCATAACTTCATCACAATGTATTAGTGTATCAGGTTTCCAACATCCCAACATTTATCATTATCTTTTCCTGTCATCCTAGCCAATCTGAGAGGTGAGGTGGTATGTCAGAGTTGTTTGAACTTGCTTGCATTTCTCCAAACAATAGTGATTTGGAGAACGTTTTCATTTGACTACAGATGGCTTTAATTTCATCATCTGAAAATTTAAACAGGCTTATTTCAAAGATATCACAGTTGACAAATCAGTCTGGGAAATATCTTTTGTGGAACCTTGATTGTTTTCTCTAGAATATTCTATCACAGCAAATAAGTATTCTTTTTAAGTGAACAAAATGTTTCCTACATGCCTGGAATACTCTCCCTGTAATCTTTTGAAAACCCATACATCTTCAAAAGTCTTCTTCAAATTTTATCTTCTTCACAAATCCTTAATTCAATTGAGTTGAATTTTTTTTCACTTTTTAAAATTTATTTGTTTATTTTAACACACATTGCCTTATGAATTATGTTGGGAGAGAAAAATCAGAGCAAAATGGAAAAACCATGGAAGAGATTTAAAAAAAAAGAAAAAAAGAAGTGAAGGTAGCATGTGTTAATTTACATTCAGCCTCCTTAGTATTTTTTATGGAGGCATATGGCATATTCTGTCCAAAGTCTATTAGAATTGCTTTGAATCACTCAACCACTAAGAAGAAACAAGTATTTCATAATTGATCATCTCACATTCTTGCTGTTATTATATACAATGTATTCCTAATTCTGCTTGTTTTGCTCAGAATCGATTCATGCAAATTTTCCTATGCCTTTCTATATCAGTTTGTTCATCATTTTTATGCAAAAATAATATTATTATCTTCATATACCACAAGTTATTCAGTCATTTCCTCAATTGATGGGCATCCACTCTTTTTCCAGTTCTTTGCTAGCACACAAAGAGCTACAAGATAATTTTTGCATATGTGGGTTCTTTTCTCTCATTATTCCCTTAGCATAAAGACCCGGTAATGGCATTGCTAGGTCAAAAAGTATACACAGTTTTATAAACATTTGGATACAGTTCCAGAATGGTTGGATCATTTCAAAACTCCACCAACAATGCATTAGTGTCATGTATTCCCTCCAACATTCATTCTTACCTTTTTCTATCATCTTAGCCAATCTGAAAGATGTGAGGTGATACATCAGAGTTGTTTTAATTTGCAAATTTCTAATCATTAGTGATTTAGAGAATGTTTTCCATGCAATTCTAAATGGCTTTAATTTCATCATCTGAAACTTGTTCATATCCTTTAACCATTTATCAGTTGGGGAATGACTTGTATTCTGATAAATTTGACACAGTTCTTTATATAGTTTAGAAATGAGACCTTTATCGGAAATATTGGTTAAAATCATTTTTTCTCAGCTTTGTACTTCCCATTTAATCTTGATTCTGTTGGCTTTGCTTGTGTAAAATCTTTTAAATTTAATGTAATCAAGGTTGTCCATTGTACCTTTCATAATGTTCTCTAGTCCTTCTTTGGTCAGAAATTCCTCTTCTCCAAAGATCTGATAGGTAAATTATTCCTTGTTGTTCTTATTTGTTTATGACCAAATCATGTGTCCATTTGACTTTATTTTGGTTAGGATTTGAGATATAGGTCTATACTGAGTATCTGGCATATTATTTTCCAGTTTTCCCAGAAATTTTTGTCAAACAGTGATTTCTTATTCCAGAAGTTGGAATGTTGGTTTTTATCAAATATTGGATTGCTGTAGACCTTGATTGGTATGACACTGAACCAGTAGAACAATTTAGACAAAATTGTAATGTTTGTTATATTAGCCCAGCCTAGCCATGAACAATGGATATTTTTCCAATTTTGTAGATCTGAATATATTTCTGTGAGAAGTGTTTGGTAATTGTGTTTATATAGTTCTTGTATTTGCCTTGGCAGGAGGACCGATGTATTTTATTTTTTTCTGTAGCAATTTAAAATTGAATTTCTATTTGTATTTCTTGCTGATGAACTTTGTAATATATAAAAATTCTGATTTTTTTTAGGTTTATTTTATATCCTTCAACTTTGCTAAAGCTGTGAATTATTTCCAGTAGTTTTGGGGATGGTTTTCTAAGATTTTTCTAAGTATACTATCATATCATTTGCAAAGAATGATAGCTTTATTTTCTCATTGCCTATTATAATTTTTAAATTTTCTTTTTGTTTTCTTATTGCTAAAGTAAATATTTCTAGTATAATAATTTTGAATAATAGTGATGATAATGGGCACCCTTATTTCACCACTGATATTATTGGGACTGCATCCAACTTCTGTTCATTACAAATAATCCTTTTTATAGGTTTTAGATAGATACTGTTTATTATTTTAAGGAAAGCTCCCTTATCTCTATGCTATATAATGTTTTTAATAGGAATGAATGCTGTATTTTGTCAAAACTTTTTCTGCATCTATTGATATTATCATATAAATGCTGTTCTTGTTATTGATATGGTTGATTATGCTAATAGCTATAGCATTCCTAGTATAAATCCCACTTGGTTATAATGCATTATACTGCTGATGAGTTACTATAATCTCTTTGCTAATATTGTATTTAAATTTTTTGCATCAATATTCATTAGGGGAATTGGTCTGTAATTTTTTTTCTCTGTTTTAGCCCTTCTTGATTTAGGTATAATTGTCATGTTTGTGTGATAGAAAAAATTTGGGAGTACTCCTTTACCTGTTTTCCCAAAGAGTTTACACAGAATTAGGATGAATTGTTCTGTAAAGGTTTGATAGAATTCAATTGTGAATCCATCTAGCTTAGAGATTTTTTTGTTAGGGTTCATCAATGTCTAGTTTAATTTTTTTTCAAAATTTAATTAAATTATTTTCTCTTAGATTAATCTGGGTAATTAATATTTTTATAAGTAATCATTCATTTCAGTTAGATTGACAAACTTTCTGTCATACAGTTGGGAAAATAACTCCTAATTATTGCTTTAATTTATTTTTCATTGGTGGTAAGTTCACCTCTTTCATTTTTGGTGTTGGTGATTTAAATTTTTATTTCCTTTTTTTTTTTTTTCTGGTCAAAATAACCAAAAGTTTAGCTATATTGTTAGTTTTTTTTTTTTTCCATAAAACCAGCTCTTAGTTTTATTTATTAGTTCAATAGTTTTCTTAGTCTCTATTTTATTAATTTCTTCTTTGAGTTTCAAAATTTCTAATTTGGTTTTCAATTGGGAGTTTTAATTTGTTCTTTTTCTAACTTTTTTAGTTGTATGCCTAATTTCTTGATCTCCTCTTTCTCTATTTTATTCATGTACCTATTTAGATATATAAAATTCCTTTTAAGAACTGCTTTAGCTGCATCCCAAATGTTTTGGGATGTTGTCTTATTATTGTCAATTTCTTGGATGAAATTATGGATTGTTTCTGTGGTTTGTTTTTTGACCCACTCATTCTTTAGAATTAGAATATTTAATTTACAATTGGTTTTTAGTCTGTCTTTCCCTGGGCATTTACTGAATGTAATTTTTATTGCATTGTGATCTGAAAAGGAAGCATTTACTATTTCTGCCTTTTTGCATTTGATTGTGAGGTTTTCATGCCATAATACTAGGTCAGTTTTTGTGTAGCTGCCATTCACTGATGAGAACAAAAAAAAAAAAAAAAAAAAAAAAGGTATATTCCTTTCTTTCCTATTCAATTTTCTTCAGAGGTCTATCATATCTAGGTTTCCTGGGATCCTATTAAACTCCCTAGTTTCTTTCTCATTTATTTGTGATTAGATTTATCTGATTCTGAGAGGGGTAGGTTGAAGTCTCCAAGTAGAATAGTTTTGCTTTGTATTTCTTCCTATAACTGGCTTAAAATTTTCTCTATGAATTTGCTTGTTCTACCATTTGGTGCATACACATTTAGTTTTGTTACTACTTCATTATTTACTATATACTTTATCAAGATATACTTTCCATCCTTATCCCTTTTAATAAGATCTATTTTTACTTTTGCTTTATCTGGGATCAGAATTGCTATCCTTGCTTTTTTTACTTCACTTGAAAAATAATAAATTCTGTTCCAGCCTTTTATCTTTACTCTCTATGTGTCTCTCTGTGTAAAATGTGTTTCTTGCAATCAACATATTGTAGGAGTCTGTTTTTAATTCACTCTGCTATTTGCTTCCATTTTAGGAAGAGTTCATCTTATTCACATTACCAGTTATAATTACCAGCTCAGTATTTCCTTCCATCCTATTTTCAGATATAGATATAGATATAGATAGATATAAGCATATCTATATCTATATCTATGTATGTATGCATTCTGTCTTTCTACCCTCATCTTATTCTTGTATTTTTTTAACCCACTGTACTCACTACCTTATCTTCTATCCCTGCTCCCCCTTATCTTAGTATTTTTTTTCTAACAACTCCACCCACTACCATGTCTTCTATCAATCTTTCTCCTCTTCTCTTACATTTTCCTCTAATGTTTCTACCTCCCTTCTATCCTGTCCTCTTTTCTCTTCCTCTTTCTCCTCTTACTTATTTATAAGATTAGATAAATTTATATGTCCAACTGAATGATTAAGTTATTTTCTCTTAGAGCCAAAACTGATGTGTTCAAGATTCAGATAATGCTAATTCCCCTTCCTTTTTTTCCCTGGATTGTACTAGGTCTTTTGAGCCTCTTGATGTCAATTAATTATCCCATTATACCTACCCTTTTTTCAGTATAGAACTTTTTTGTACCCCTTAATGCTGTTTTGATGCTGTCACATCACAGTGCATTCAAAACCCCACTCTCAGTCAATATGAGGCCCTCTTTGTCTATCTTAGTGATAAATACAGTTCTCAAGAGTTAAGGATTTTGTTTTTCCACCTAGGAATGTAAATAGCTTAATATTTAAATATATATATTTCCCTTATTTATCTTTCAACTGTCTTCTTGAGTCCTGTGTTTGCAGATTAAATTTTCTGTTTAGTTCTGTTTTTTTCGATAGAAATGATTGAAAGTCACTTATGCCATTGAAGCTTCACTTCTCTTGAAATTAATGTTGAATGTCTCTGAGAAACTAATTTTTGTTGTAACTTCTGCTCCTTTGCCTTCCAAAATATGGTATTCTAGGTCCTTCCTTCCATCCTTTATTGTAGAAGCTGCCAGATCCTGGATAATTCTGATTGTTACTCCTTTCTATTTGAATTGTTTTTATCTGGTTGCTTGCAGTACTTTTTTCCTTGAGAGATTGAGATTTCCTTGAGATTGTAAAACTCCAAAGGAGTTTAACAACAATGTTCCTTGAAACTTTCCTTGTGGGATCTTTTTTAGAAGTGATCAAGGGATTCTTTCAATGATTATTTCCCCCTCTGTTCCTGGAATATTGGTGTAGTTTTCCTTAATGACTTCTTGTAGAATGCTATCCAAGGCTCTTTTTTTGGTCATGGCCTTAAGGTAGAACAATAAGTCTCTCTTCTGTAACTCTTTTCCAGCTTAGCTGTTTTGCCAAATAGGTATTTCACATTTTTTCCATTCTTTTTAGTTTGTTTGATTGATTCTTGCTGTCTTACAAAGTCATTACCTTCCATTTTCCCTGTTCTAGAATTTAATATCTAATTTTCTTCAGTTATCTTTTGTATATCTTTTTTCATTAGGTTTATTCTACTGTTTAAGTAGTTGTTTTCTTCAGACAATTTTTTTTTCCTTTCATATTGTTGACTCTCTCACGCATATCTTTCATTTCTTTTCTCATTTTTTTCCTACCTCTCTTATTTGCCTTTTGAAATTTTTTATGAAAATTTCCAAGAAGCCTCTTTTTTCTTGAAAGGAAATTATTTAATCCTTTGAGATTTCTTCAGTGGACATTCTGTCTTCATCTGAGTTTGTGTTTTGGTATGCCCCAACATCATAGTAGCTTTCTATGGTCAAAGTTCTTTTTTGTTTCTTGATTGTTTCTTTCATTTTCACATTTTTGTTATTGTTTGCTTGCATTTTGTTTTCTTTCTTATTTTTTTTTCCTTTTTTGACTTGATGTTTCTTTGCAGCATTATAATAATGAAAATATGTGTAGAAGAATTTCACATTTAATATATTGGATTACTTGTCTTCTAGGGGAGGAGGTGGGAAAGGGAAAGAAATAAAATTTGGAACACAATGTTTTTGCCAAGGTGAATGTTGAAAATCACCTATGCATATGTTTTGAAAATAAAATGCTTTATTTAAAAAGTACATTTCATTCTGTATTCAGTGTTCATAGTCCTCTCTCTGGATGTGGATGGCCTTTTCTCTCTGAAGTTTGTTGGAATTGCTTTGGATCACTGAATTGCTGGAAGAGTTAATTCTATCATAGTTGATCATCATACAGTCTTGTCATTGCTGTGTACAATGTTTTTGTTGTTATCTTTATGTAATTCAGCACAGTTCATGTAAGTCATCCTAGGATTTTCTGAAATCTATTCATCATTTCCCAAAGAACAATAATATTTCATTACATTCATATATCATGACTTAGCGATTTCCCAACTGATGCACATTCACTCATTTTCTAATCTTTTCCTCCACAAATAGAGCCACTATAAATATTTTTGTATATGTGGGTCCTTTTCCCTTTTTAATGATATCTTTGGGATACAGACCCATTAGAGGCATTGCTGGACCAAAAGATATGCACATTTTTATAGGTTTGGGACATAATACCAAATTGTTGTCAAGAATGATTGAATCAATTCACCATTCCACCAAGAATGCATTAGTGTCCCAGTTTTCCCACATTCCCTTCAACATTTATCCTGATATTTTCCTGTCATCTTAACTAATCTGATAGGTGTAATTTTTTAAAAATTTGCTTTTGAGTGACTTAGGACATTTTTACAACTATAGATAGTTTTAATTTCCTCATCTGTAAATTATTTATATCCTTTGACCATTTATCAATTGAGGACTTACTTCTGTTCTTATAAATTTTATTTAGTTCTCTACATATTTTAGAAATGAGAACTTTGGAAAGATGTCTCTAAAAAATTAGATTTTCATTATGTATAAGATATATTTCAGACATAGAGAAAAACCAGTCATGGAAACAGATAATGGGGCTTCTTATGCACAGAACAGCTATTGAGTGAGCATTGCTGGAATATAGATTGGGAAGAAGGAATGAAATGTAAATAATTGAAGACTGGAAAGGTAGGAATGGACTATCTTATGAAGAACTTAGACAAGTAAAGGAATTTATCATTGGATCATATTTGAAACCACTAGAACTTGTTAAATAGTATAGTGATATAGACCTGTTCTTTTAGAAAATCTCTTTGACAGCTATTAAAGAATGGACTGAGCAGCAGTTGGTTTGGGTAGGGGAGACCCCAAAGGATGCCATTTTTTATAACCTTTTCTTTCCTGAGGCTGGGGTTAAGTGACTTGCCCAGGGTCACACAGCTAGGAAGTGTTAAGTGTCTGAAATCACATTTGAACTCTGGTCCTCCCGAATTCAAGGCTGGTGCTCTATCCACTGTGCCATCTAGCTGCCACCTAGCTGCCCCCTCCCCCAAAGGATGCTTTTAGGGTATACAAGAGAGGGAGTGAAGGTTTGAATTATGGTGATGCTCCTGTGAGTTGAAAGAAGAAAGTAGACTGAATAATATTAGGATGATATAGATATGGTATCAGAATAAGGAATCAAGAATGACATAAATCTTGTGCTATGTTGTGAAACAAAAAAATGACTGTAATTTTGTTATTCCCTTGATATTAGCAAAGAAATTTTTAACAAGAAAAGTTTGAAGGAAAAAAAAAACAAGTTATCTTTTCAGACTTTTGAGTTTGAAATGCTTTTGTAATATCCAGTTTGGGAAAGGGGATTAATAGTTAGTAATGTGGTACTACACATTTGAGAGTTACCTGTATAGACATGAGAATTAAACATAGTTTATGAGGTGACTAAGAGAAAGAATAAGGGAAAAAAAAGGTCAGGACAGAGTCTTCATGGTGTACCCAGAGTTAGGGTACATAGAACAGAAGATGAATCAGAAGGAGAAAAAAAAAAGAGAGAGAGACATCCTGAAACAAAGAGGAAGAAGTATTGAATAAGGAAGGATGATTAACAATGTATATTATAGTAAAAAGATAAAGTCTAAAACCAGATTACAGGTTTAAAACACATTTAAGAATATAGGAAGTTGAAGTACCAACCACAGTTGGCTAATCAAATATTTTTCCAGAAAACAGTAGTATAAATTAAGATTAATATTTAGTAGAGATGGTCAGATCAAAGGAGAGATTCCAAGGATGAGACAATTTGGACAGAAAAATAGACATGAGAAAAAGAACCTACCATAAATACTGGGAGATTGAAGACAAGTAATATAGGATGATAGTTGAAACAATATTTTGGGATAGATTGAAGAAGATGGTTTCAAAGTTTCAAGAAGAGATCAGTTTTTCTTAGAGAATTGAATAAATGAGAAAGTGATATCAGAGAAGAAAAACAGAAAAGGGAATTAATAGTGGATAGCCTCAATCTTTAGTTTAGGTTTTTTTTTTTTTTTTTTTTTTTTTAATTAGGAGGTAAGGGCCTCAGCTAAGTGAGTAGAGATAGGAAGGAGGTTGTGGGGGTTGATAGTAGAAGACGTTTGAAATGGCTGTTACTGAAAGTACTTACAAAAATTTTAAATTTACAAACTTTGTGTGTTTAGTTATGTACAGAAACTTTTAAGAGTTCCAGGACTTTACAATAAAATTGGTTTCCTTAATCAAACTAGACAACATTTATAAAGTATTTAGTATAGTGCACGGAACTTAACAGGTATTTAATAAATGCTTTTTCCCTTCCTCCTTAATGGGGCAGAATTGAAAAGACACTGGAACTGGGACTACAATTTCAAAAGTGGCTATGAGAAAATAGTGCATAATTAATAGATAAACTATAGACAACCTTGGATTAGATGCTGAATGTAATTGAGATTGTCTCTAGACTATTTACTGAAATGTCACCTTGACCATTAAAGATCAATAAAAGTATTATGGACATGAATAGCCCTGGAAAGTAATAGAACATTGGCATAAAATAAGGGGAAGAATAATTTGATAGAGAATTAGTGGCTAAATAACCCTGGCTGATAGAAATATCGCTTTACTGAAATATATTACAGAATAGATTAAAAAGGAAATTATATGGATTTAGGAAAATAGTTTCAATTTTATATTCTATTATTCCTGTAAAATTTCAGTATTGATACTAAGGATTTCAACATGTATATTGATATTCTCTCAAACACCCTAATCTTTTTGTTTTCCAACATTCATCCTTCTTACCAGTACCTGAAGTATAGTAGATTCTGCTCTAGCCTTTTACCTTTACTCTGTATTTATCACTGTGCTTTAAATGTGTTTCCTATAAACAACATATTGTAGGACTCTGGCTTTTAATCCAGGATGCTGTCTGTTCCACTTTATGGGAGAGTTCACCCCATCCACATTTATGGTTAAAACTACTAATTCTGTATTTCCTGCCATCTTATTAACCCCAGATTATACTTTCCCCCTTTCCTTCTTCCCTAGTATTTAACTTATGAGCATCACTTTCCTCTAGCAGCCCTTCCCTCTTTAGAATCCTTCCTTCTTTTAGAGTCCTTCCCCCTTTCTTATACCTTTCCCCTACTATTTCTATTTTCCCTTCTATTTATCCTACAGCTTCACTTTTTGCTTTTTTTCTCCCACTTTTCAATAACACAAGAGAGACCAAATATATCTAATATTTTTCTCTTTGAGCCACATCTGATAAGAGTAAGATTCTCACAATATTCATCCCCCTCCCTTCTTTTCCTCAAATGAAATAGGTTTCATTTACCTCTTTGTGAGATGTAATTTCCCTCTTTTTACCTTCACTTTTCCCTTTTTCTGGTACATTACCCTTTCTACCTCTAGTTCTTTTTTTTATATTATAACAGGAAAACCAAATTATACATGCACTCTCTTTGTATACCCATAATAAAAATACATTTCTCAAGTTCTTTTTACCTTTTTATGCTTCTCTTGAGTCCTATATTTGAAGGTCAACTTTTTTGTTTAGCTCTGGTCTTTTCATCAGAAATAAATTGAATAAACATGTTTCATTGAATGCCCATCTTCTTCCTGGAACAAAATGCTCAGTTAACAGGGCAGTTTATTCTTGGCTGCATTTCAACTTCCTTTGCTTTTTGGAATAACAGATTCTAGGTCTTTTGATCCCTTAAGGTGGAAGATGATAGATCCTGGGGGATCCTTATTGTGGCTCCTCAGGGTTTGAATTGTTCTTTTCTGGTGGCTTGTAATAGTTCTTCTGTTGTGTAATAGTTCTGAAATTTAGCCACAATATTCTTCTTTCAGGAAGTGTTTAGTGAATTATTTCAATGGCTATTTTCCCTTCTGATTCTATGACATCAAAGTAGTTCTCTTTGATGATTTCCTGAAAAATAGTGTCCATGCTCTTTTTTCATCATGATTTTCAGGGAGTCCAATAATCCTTAGATTATCTGTCCTAAATCTATTTTCCAAGTCAGTTGTTTTTCCAAGTAGGTATTTAACATTTTTTTTCCTATTTCTTCATGTTTTTTTTTTTTTTTTGCTTTGCTTGACTGATTCTTGATGTCTTCTTAAGTCATTAATTTGCATTTGTTCAATTCTGATTTTTAGTGAATTATTTCCTTCATTTACTTTTTTTTTTTTTTTTTTTTTTTACTTATTTTTGTATTTTTCCAATTGAGTTTTTAAATGAGTTGTTTTGCTCTATGGATTTTTTTTTCCATTTCACTAATTGTGTTTTTAAGGAGTTATTCTCCTTTTCTACTCCACAAATTATGTTTTCCTGGGAGTTATTTAACTTTTCCATTTCACAAAATCTTTTTTTTTAGGGAGTTGTTTTCTTTTTCATATTGTCAAATCTATCTTTTAATAAATTATATGCATTTTCCAAACCCTCTTGCAAAGTTTTCCTTTCCTTTCTCCATTTTTATTCTAGCTCTTTTTTGATATACTTTAAAATTTCTTCTAGGAGAGATTTGTGTGGTGGGGACACATCATCCTTTGGGGCTTCATCTGGAGACAATCTGCTGTTAGTTTCTTCAGGGTTTGAAATCTGTTCTTCTATTTCATCATAGAAAGTATAGTTAGAGTTCTCTTTGACTTTTTAGTCAAATTTTTTTTTCTTTTTTAAGTTGGGATCTACTTTTAGGTCAAGGGATGTTTTCCAAGTCTCCTCTATAGGCTGCAGAAAGCAGCAGCTGTGTTGGGATTGGGATGAGTCACTCTGGATGCTGGGTGGGTGAGAGTGGCCAGGTCCAATGTGACCCTGGTGCTTTGGGGTTCATTCTTTATTTTTTTTGTAGTTATGTTGGATGTTTTATAACTTCTCTTCTAATTTACTGGCTTGCAACCAGGGCAGAGTAGCCAACATTGTGGTACAGTTCTCCCCATAAATTCTCCTCCATGTTGAGTTTGCACCACTACCCGCTACCTCCTCCCCTCCCAGTTCCCTCTGAATGCAGGGCTCTGGGTCTGCTCAGCACGAACTGGAGTACTGTGCCTGGTCACCTCCCTTCACTCAACCAAAACAGACCTTTTCTGGCGATCTTTGAAATTATCTTCTGCTGGTAATTTGCTGCACTCCCAATATTCTTGGATTCTGCCAGTCCAGAACTAATTTAGAAGCTGAATTTGGTAATTAGTTGATTGTCCAGGGAGGAGATAAGAAAGAAGCATGTGTCCTCTCAGCTATCTTGGCTCTGCCCCCTGATTTTCCATTTTTTCCTTATTCCTAAACTTTGAAATTCCCTTATGTGATTACAACTTGGGATCATTTTACATCTTCCTCTCATGTACATAATGTATTCATCCTGTAAAAATCTTCTAATCCTTCAACTATTCAGTTCTTTACCTGATCATTATCTCTTCACTAGCTACAATTTTCTCTTTCCCCATATTGGCAAACTATTTCAACAGAATTATTTTTTTTTGGTAAAACAATTAAACTGAATTATATTTTTTGAGTTTTTTTGTCCTTTTAATGTATTAATGATACTTGGATTTATACCTATCATCCACTTTGCAAACAAATATGATTGATAACAGAAGAAAATCATGAAATCATTCTGATGGTATTCATTATAAATCAGTGTCATCATTTTAACTGGGTCTTCATGTACCAAGACAGTCCTTTTTATATCTGTTAAATCATGATCCCATTCATCATAGCAGGTTTTCCAAACTTTTATAATTACTTCTTCTCTTACACTCTCATCAAAGAACCTTGTGTCATATTTCACTAAAAATATTAAGTCCATTATTTCTTCACCCTCTTCCTCATCTCATTATGAGTGAGATGCCTTCGGCCACTATCTACTTTATTTCATTGGAAGAGATGATCTTTTTCCTTACCAGTGCTGAGATGCTCAATTAATCCTATTTCATACTATCTTCTGCAGCAGGTTGTCCCCACTATCATCTCCATTCTTTTACTTAACTCATCTCTTATTATGTACTTGCTGCTTATCTACTATTTATAATACTCTCAAATTGCTTCCATATTCAAAAAATGTTGATTCCATTCCCCAGCTGTCTTTTCCCTTTTGTGGCTAAATTTCCATTGGCAAGTCCACCAACAACCAATAACTCTGTTTCTTTTCAACTCATTCTCTTCCACTGGGAGTTAGCAGTGCTGATACATGACAGGTACTTGATAAATGCATATAGAATGACTGACTGACTAAATTTAGAGACCCTAGGGCTTACTTCAATATTTTGGCACAGCATGGTGTAGAATGTTCAATGGAATAAGAATATTGAATTGCAGGTTAGAGTCCTATGTACTGTAGATTTTTTTTTTTTTTTTGATTTACTGATTCAAAATACAAATTGAATTACTGATTCATTTTGTGACCTTGAACAAGTCATTTTTTTCTCTTGAACAAGTTATTTCCTTATCCAAAAATGAAATGGAGAGTGGAATAAATTATCCTGGCAACCTTCTACATAATTAATAGTAATATCTAGGTGCTTTCTTCCAAATTTGCTTGGTGTTGTCTTTTAGATTGAAATTCAATTTTACTTTGTGCCAATGGTTCACTACATTGTCTAGAATATAGTAGACAGGGAATGCTTGTTGATTGATTGACAAATTAAATACATCAAGAATAAGTAAAATAGTTTCCAAATAGCCATGATAGTTTTTCACAAATATTATATATAACATAGAGAATGCAAGATATCCCTCAGTCTTTTACAACGATTTTATTACACTTATTTACATGTTGCTTTAAAGAACTTGGCCGATGATATTTGAAACTACAGATTAGAAGCAGTAAAATATAAAGCAGTGGCAGAGTACATTTTATCCTGTAAATACAAAGAGGTGTTGTTGTTGCTGTTGGTAGTGGTAGTACTTTTAAGCAAGTGAGTGAAATCAGGCCTATGAATTAAGACTTGAATTGGAAGACTTAAGTTCAAATATTTCTTCAATTAATAGCTTTATGTCCTTAGTCAACTCATTTAACTTCTGTTTACTTCAGTTTCCTTATCTATAAAATAGAAGTAATAGTATCACTCTTTTCCCCAAGATTCATGGAGGATCGAGTAAGATAATGTAAGTAACATATGCAAACCATAAATAGTGAAGTAAATTCTAGTTGTTTATTATTATTAATTATGATGATGATGATGATGATGATGATGATGATGATGATGAGATAACTGGATAAAACAACTAGGAAATGTCAAATTGTTTTCTACTTGAGTTCCTGAAGGATATTGGAATTATCTCTAGAAAATAAGGGCTGGAAGGAAAGGCAAATTTTGAACCAAAGAAGATGAGTTCAGTTTTGGACATATAGAGTAGAAGGTTCTAAATAAATCTTTAGTTAAAGGCCAGAGGATATTCAGAAGTCATCTAATCTAATATCTCTATTTGACAGCCAGAGACATTGTCATATTTACAAGAAAGCAGGAAAACACAGATGAGATAAGCAAGAAGAAGAGGAAGATGGAGAGAGAGAGGAAAGAGAAGAAGGAAGAAGAGGAAGAAGAACAAAAGAGAGGAAGGGGGAAAAGAAGGAGAGAAGAGAAAATGAGAGGAGATGAGATAAGGGGAAAGGGGAGGAGAAAGCCAAAGACAGGGAAATGGAGAGAGACAGAGACTGAAAGGCACAATGATAGAGAAAAAGAGAGATAAGGCAGAAAAAAGAATTATCTGCATATATGTAGGAATTAAAGACATCAATGTGTCTAAAATTGGCAAGGAAGAGAGAGTAGAGAAACAAAATGTGAAGAAATTATGTTCTCTATTATCTGAGGATTGTAAAGGAATCCAATTTGCAGAACTTTAGGAGCTTATAAAACATGTAGAATAACTGCACTTCCATACTGGCCCATAGAGGCAGAGATCAGCATGAGTATGTAGGTGCTGCAGAAAGTATTAAGATTGTTATTGTGCTTGGTTTGGAAGAAGCAAACTAGTCAAAATTTGAGAGTGAATAGTATATAAGCAAACAGTACAATGTGAGGAGAGATTTTGAATTGCAAAATTTAAAAAGAACATTTGATTGGAAGAAAACTGAATTGAAAGTAAAATGCTGATGATTTATGTGAATTTATTTTGTGTCCTGCAATTTTGTTAAGTTGTGAATTATTTCTACTACTTTTTTAGTTTATTTTCTAGGGTTATCTATTTATAACATCCTATCATCTGCAAAGAGTGATAATTTGGTTTACTCATTACCTATACTAATTCCATTAATCTCTTTTTCTTCTCTCACTGCCAAAGGTAATATTTCTAATACAATATTGAATATTTATGATGATAGTGGCAACCTTGTTTCACTACTAATCTTATTGGCAATGGTTCTAATTTGTCCCTATTACATATGATGCTTGCTGATATTTTAAATATTTTAATATTTAATATTTTAAATAGATAGTACTTATCATTTTAAGGAAAAGTCCATTTATTCCTGTACTCCCTAGTATTTTTAATAGAAATGGGTGTTGGATTTTGTCAAATACTTTTTTTGCATCTATTGAGATATTTTTTAATTAAAGCTTTTTATTTACAAAACATATGCATGGGTAATTTTTTTTTTTTCTCACAGCATGCACAATCTTCTGTTCCAAATTTTCCCCTCTTTCCCCCCCATACCCTGCCTTAGATGGCAGGTAGTCCAATATATTAAATATGTTAAAATATAAGTTAAATCCAATATTTGTATGCATAATTATATAGTTATCTTGCTGCACAAGCAAAATCAGATCAAGAAGGAAGAAAAAAACTGCCAAAGAAAACAAAATTCTAGCAAACAAAACAGAGAGTGAGAATGCTATGTTGTGGTCCACACTCAGTTCCCACAGTTTTCTCTTTGGATGTAGATAATTCTCTTCATCACTGAAAAAGTGGAACTGGTTTGAATCATCTCATTTTTGAAGAGAGCTATATCCCTCAGAATTGATCATAGTACAGTCATGTTGTTGCTGTATATAATGTTCATCTGGTTCTGCTCATTATACTTAGCAAGAGTTCATGAAAATCTCTTCAGGCCTCTCTGAAATCATCCTGTTGATAAATTCTTGCAAAAAATAGTATTCCATAGCATTCATATTCCATAGCATTCATATACCATAATTTATTTAGCCATTCTTCCATTGATTGGCATCCATTCAGTTTCCAGTTTCTAGCCACTACAAAAGGGCTGTCACAACTATTTTTGCACATGTGGTTCTCCTTCCCTCCTTTAAGATCTATTGGAGAAATAAGCCCAGTAGGAATACTATTGATCAAAGAGTAACTTTTTGAGTGTAAGAAGTTCCTTTTCCTTTTGGAATATCAGATTCCAGGACCTTCAATCTTTTAAGTTGGAAGATGCTTCTATGTGTAATCCTGGTTGTGTTTTTTCCCATATTTGAATTTTTCTTTCTGGATGCTTGCAATATTTTTGCCTTGGTAAAATAATTCTGAAATTTAGCTATTATGGTCTTTGAAGTTTTCATTTTGAGGTCTCTTTTTGGAGGTGATGGGTGAATTCTTTCAATGGCTAGTTTACCTTCTGATTTTAGTACATCAGGACAATTTTCCTTGATGACTTCCTGAAATAGAATGTCCAGGCTCTTTTTTCATTATAATTTTTTAGAAGTCTAATAATTATTTTGTTTCTTCTAGATCTTTTAGCCAGTTCAGTTGTTTTTCCAATGAGATATTTTTTTCATTTTCTTCTATTTTTTTCATATTTTATGTTTTTGTTTGACTGATTCTTGACATCTCATTGAGTTATTCATTTCTATTTTTTCAATTCTAGTTTTTAGTGAATTACTTTCTTAAATTCCCTTTTTTAGTCCCTTTTGTATTTGGCCAATTGAATTTTTAAATTCTTTGTTTTGTTCTTGGATTTTTTTTTCCATTCCACAAATTCTATTTTTCAGGGAGTTGTTTCCTTTTTCCATTTCACATTCTGTCAAATCTATTTTGTAAGGGGTTTTCTTCAGATAATTTATGTGTTTCCTTTACCAAACCCTCTTGCAAATTCTCATTTCTTTTTCCCATTTTTCTTCAAATTCTCTTTTAAGATCCTTTTTGAATGCTTCCAAGAGAGTCTTGTAAGATGGGAAACAATTCATATCACCCTTTAGTGCTTCATCTGGAGAAAATCTGCTTTTAGTGTTCTTAGGGTTTGTAATCTGTTCTCTTTCTCAATAAAAACTATGTATGGTCAGAGTTATTTTTGGTTTTTTGCTCATTTTTTAAAAGATTGAATTCTGGCTTGGGGGTAAAGGGGAGATTGTCCCAAGCTCCCTCTATAGGCTGTTGGATCAGTGCTAACCAACTTCAGATGTTGTATGGATAAGTCTAGGTTGCATGATATTCTGGGATTAGGGTCTCATTATTTGCCTTTTGTATTTGTGTTTGATGGTTTACAGCTAATCTGCTGATCTAGGCTTGCAACTAGGACAAAATTGTCAGCATTGCTGCAAATTATTCCTGTTAAATTCTCCAATGCAGAGTCCATATCATTGTGGGTCTCTGCACTTCCTGCATTCAGGCATCTGCCTTTAGCTTCCTGGACTTGGCCTGCCTCATTCCATGCATGATTGAAACATAATTTATCTAAAGATCTACATTATCTTCAGCTGAAAATTTGTTAAACTCCATGTATTTATGTATTCTGTCACTCCAAAAATAACTCAGAGATTTAGAATACTGTTAATTTGAAAATAGAAAAAGTTCAGGAAAAAAAAAACAACAAAAAACATGTCTTCTCTCCACCATCTTGGGTACATCCTTGAAATATTATTGATATAAATGAAATAATGAATGAGATGATTCAGAGAATCTGGAAAGTTTAGTATAAACCCCTGGTGAATGATGTAAACTGAATAAAAACATGACAGGTCAGATGCAAACAGAGACAAACCAAATATTCTTAAATTCCTACATTAAGCTAGCTGTGGTGGTGACAAGGCTTGAATCTCTGCTACTAAGTAATATGCAATTCACTGATTTCTTGAGCTCCAGGGAGTTATTAGGATTTGGTGCTCCAACTGGCCTCACTATGATGAGCTCCCAGGAAAGAGGAAACATCAAATTGACTAAGGAGGGCAAATCTAAGTCAGTTTGATAAAGGAGCAAGTTAACGTTAAGATCTGAACATAAATAATTCTTTATTCCTAGTCTGAGAAAGACTTGGAAACTCAGTCTTAGAGAAAGAAATTGAAACAAAAAAAGATTTGCATGTTGGATTTATCGTATATTTAAAGTAAGTAAGCTAAACATAACAGAAACTTTCAGTTTATGTAGAATCCTCTTTTTCTCTTTTACTCCGTATTTGGAAAGTTCTTATTTTTTGTATTATAAAAATATAAAAAGAGATAGATTTAGGAAAGAAACAACAGTAAACAACATTTTACATGAAGGGCTCTGTCTCATAAATAGAAACTTCAAGAGGAAGAAAAAATAGAAGGGACAACTAGAGTGACCCTTACATCCATTTATGACTTTGTAATAAAGACTACAGAAAGAATTCATAGTAGAAGAAATTTAGTGACTTATGGGAAAGAGAGTCATTGAACAAGTCCTTAGAGTGTTTTCTAACACAGTCCCAGAAAAAGAATTTCCATACAGATCTTCCCCTCTATAAGGAAGGAAAGCCCCTTCTTTGTAATGGACAGGGCACAAAAGTATTCATCACTGCCTAGACAGTCAAAGATTCCTGAAGTTTCAGTTTTGCAGAACTGCTTCCCTCCCCACACCCTCTCTCTCTTCTGTGTGTGTGTGTATACTTATACATAATTATCAAGCATGTTTATCTGCAAAGGGGATCATGGAGGGATATATTTGAAAATAATGTTATATAAAAGCAAAAAAAAAAAGTCAATAGAAAATAAGAAGCACTCTTTATTGAAGACCTCCTCTGCTTACCCAGGTGTGTTCTCTGATCTGAATACATAAGGTCATGGCTGTAAAGTGTCTTTGGCACACAGTAAGCGTTTGACAAATGCTTCTTCCATTCCCCTTCCCTTTGTACTTCAATTTTCCTTTTATTTTATTTTGGTTTTGTTGTTCAGCTGTTTTTCAATAGTGGTCCACTCTTTATGACCTCATTTGGGATATTCTTGGTGAAAGTATTTTGACATTTCCTTCTCCAGCTCATTTTAGACATGAGGTAAGGTGACTTGGCCAAGATCACACAGATAGCTAATGTGCTTTCCCTTTGAAATGTAAAGAGAAACAGATTGAACTCTAATTCTTTTGACAGAAGTTGGCAGAAGGTAGAAGTATAAACTTTGGGTGAGAAATAGAAGATCAGAAAGCCATAGGGTAAGGAATAAATTAAGGGACAGAGCAAGTTGCATAGAATGAGAGGTGATGAATATTTGTTGTGGATCTGTAGAAGAGAAGTTCTTTTGTTCTGGGATGGGAGGAACAAAGTTAATAAGTGGGTATAACATAATTGTACTAGGAGATACTAAGGCTGCTTGCACATAAAATTTTATTGGAGGTAGTAAGCCAGTGACTATTGAGGATGAAAAACAGATTTACAAACAGTGTGGCAGAGAAATAATTTAGTCAAAATTGTAAATGTTTTGAACTAGGGCCCCAAAATGAAAAGGGGCAATTAGGCAGCTCAGTAATGGAGGGCTGGGCCTGGAGTCAGGAAGAATTGAGTTCAGATCCAGCTTCAGATACTTTTTAGTTATATAATCCTGGACAAATCATGTAACTCAATTTCAGTTTCCTCATCTATTAAATGAATTGAAGAAGAAAATAATGGCAAATTATTCTAATATATTTGCCAGGAAAAAACATATGAGGTCACAGAGACTCAGAAATGTTAAACACACACACACACACACACACACACACACACACACACAAAACAAACAATTGAACAAACAAAAAGAACTTGAGAGGTATTGTCTAAGGTTTGACTGAGTGAATGAATAAATGAGTGAGTAAATGACAAAATAAATAAATAAATAAAGCACTTTGAAAGTATTTACTATGGATCAAGGACTGCATTAAACATGGGTATACAAACATAATGAGAAACTCTCTAGAAATTAATACTCTAATTGGCAAATATAGCACATGTAGAATGATTCTACTGTAGTACATGTAGAAAGGCTCAGATTTTCCTAGAACAGCCCAACACTTTTGGCAGGTGCTGCAGAATCTCATCATTGCACCTCTTCTCCTCAGAGGGTGATGATGGGAAATTCACTGTATTGGTGCTTACTGTGTCTATTGAGTTCAAGACACATAAGCTATATCAATAGCAATGCATACTGTGCAGTGATCATTGCTATGGAATTCAAAGTAATTTAGTATTATCTTCCCAGATCATACCAGATTCATTTGTGATTGGTTCTCATGTAGAGAGAAGACTATCAAAATGCTAATATCAAGAATGGGCATTTACAATTCAGGTAGCCTGAAGAAAAATAAGTCTGATAAGGTGAGGGAGCATGAGACACAAATTAGTTAAAGAGATCTAGAGAAAATAGTAGGACAAATAAATATAGGTAGAAATAGGTAGGAGAAAAACATGGAGAAAGAACTTATAGCAGGTAAAGCAGAGAGTACCAAGAAAGCAAATATTCAATAGCATTAATTAATGAAGAAAGAATAAGAAAGATAAATTTATTGAGGGTATTGGGCTTGACAACTAAGAGGTCTTTAAGACCTTAGAGAAAACAACTTTAGTTAAGATGTGTGGATGATAGCCAGAAAGAAAAACTCCAGGACATGAGTGAATGGTAAAGAAGTCCAGATAGCAGAAACATTTATGTTTTGAAATGAGAGGAAAAAGAAAAAGAAAACAATAGTTTGAGGGATATAGCATATATAGATTCCTTTATTTAATCAGTTGCATTAATTATAAAAGCTTAGTAACAAACATAATTATGAATTTGATACTTATTCTTCACTCATTGATGACATATCTATATGCACTAAGTTCCACAGGCTATAGAATATTTCTATACAGTCAAATAATGACCATAAGGTGAGCTAATTTCCTTTTTCTATAATGTGGTAAGACAGAGGACAAATTTGTTGAGTGATTAAGTTGGAAATCCTAGCTTTGACCAATCTACTTCTATGCCACTGGATATTTTAATTTTGATTTCCGAAAGCTGGGACTTTAAAAATTGGATAGCACTCAAATCAGATTATGGCTGTAAATTAAAGTGCATTTAATCAGCAGCACATAATTCAATTGTCTTGAAATTCTTTTTAGTATTGTCAGCTGATAGTTGCAAAATTTCGCACATTACAATGAAGAGAAATGCATAAATTTTGGGATAGGAAGGAAATTGAATCTGTAAATTAAGATTTTGTGCTTTAGAAATTTCAAACTGTGAATAATTTTACCCAGGGAGTATTTAGACAGAGATGTGCTAATTTAGCAATGGATTTGGAAATATAAAATCTTTCAAATGGCATTAAGTATGGAATATGAATTCTTGGAACAATCTATAATCTTCGACAAAGAGAATATAATGAAGAAAAATAATTAATGCAAAATTATGTTTTGGGGTTTTCAGCAAATATATGATTTTAATGTGTTTGTGACAACAAAATATTTTACATATAGTATGAATCATGTTTACTCAAATCTAGAATTATCATCTTTCTTTATGTAGAATGTTCTATAATAATGAGATGAATACCAAATGTAATAATAGACCTATTACCTATTTTAGAATCAGAACTGCAATTTTGCACCAAAACCACTTTGTTTTTTGTTTTTTAGGAGAGCACAATGCACACCAACACAAAATTGTTTTTAATTAATTAAACCAATTCAGTTGCATGTTTAATAGTGGTTTGTCTTTTACTGCATCCACACACAATGATCGAAAACAATAATGAAATACTAACTATATAACATAAATTATATGCTTTGTAGCATTTGTGTGCATGTCATACGTACTCTGTGATATAATGCACTTATTAGAATTATTTGTTAGCAGAACGAATATATAAAAGAGTATATATTGTATGCATAATCCATGCACTATTTCTGGAACTGATATTACTGATCCACTGTGAGCAGTACATAGTATTGTATTTACTATTTTAATAGTAGTGATACTATATACATGGTGAACAGTTGATACAAATTTTTGCACACATAAAACTGGAATATCATGTACGTGGAACAGAGGAAAAGGCAGGGGCTGACCTGAAAAAATACATTAAAAGGAAGTAATATAGACTAATCACAAAAAGATTTATTGAAGCTAGGTTGTAAGAGGCTTTCAGTGTGTCCCAAAAGAGTAGTTTGCCTTTGTCCTAATACTAATAGAGAACAACTAAATTTTAGTGAACAAAGAAGATATGTGAACTGTCATACACTTTTGGAATACATATTCTTTTGAAATATAATTTTGATATCTGTGTGGAGAATGGAATAGACAAGTAAGAAGATGAATGCTTGGAGACTCATTAAATAACTATTTCAATGGTTCAAGAAAGAAGATGATGGAGCTTGAATTAAGGTGATGACTATCTAAGATTAGAAAGGTGGAAGAATAAAAGTGATACTAGAGAAGGAGAATCAACTAGGTAAAACCCTCTGTGAGATGGAAAATGGTTGTGACCTTGTTAAAAATAGGGAAGTTTGGAAAAGCAAAGGATTTTGAAAAAATCTGAGGAAAAGCTGAGTTCTGTTTTGGATGTGTTAAGTTTGAGATGCCTATTTGAAGTGTCCAAATGATAGACCATATGAAGTTGCAATTTAGGAAACAGTCTAGAGTTCTATATCTTAAGGCATATATGATCAGAATAATATTTACCAATACAGTGAGACCTGACCTCTCCTTTTTTTTTCCCTTAGGGATTAATTATCCCTAAAAGAAAACAAAGATTTCCTTGTAACTTGATAAGCTCCGGATTTCTTGAGGCAGTTTCCTGATCACCTAAATGCATAGAAATTCCCATCTACATGGAGTCTGGCCTCAATAATGAGTTGTATTTCTGAAAATCGCTGGAGTCACCATCTCCTCCAATATATTCTAACCTGCTGACCAGATATTTTCCAAATAGAAATGGGGAAGGGGCAGAGCCAAGATAGCAGAGAAGAGACACCAGTCTCTGAACTGGATTTGGAGTAACAGAACACACAAATATTTGGAGTGTAATAAATTTCCAGCAGAAGATATTTTGGAAGAACTTCAGAAAAGGTCTGTTTCAACTAGTCATGGAAGGAGCAGCTGAGCACAGGCACAGTGCAAACCCAGGGAGGTACAGCATACCACTTGCCTGAGAACATAATGAGAGGAATCTACAGCAATGTTGACTACTTTGATCTGCTTGCAATTCAGGAGATCAACAGATTAGCTGTAAGACATTCAATGAAAATACAACAGTGAGACCCTGAATCCCAAAATACAACATGGCTTGGCCAAGCCCAAAAAGCACCAAAAGTTAATCAGTACCAACCCAGGACAGCCATTGTCATCGGTAGTGGAAGTTTGGAACAGTCCCCCCTTTGCCCTGAAACCAGACCTCAACCTTTTTTTTTTTTGGGGGGGGGTTCAAAAAATAGGTATATTGATATATTGTTTTTTTTTTATTTTTATTTTTCTTATTTTTTATAATATTATCCCTTGTATTCATTTTTCCAAATTAACCCCGCCTCCCTCTATTCCCTCCCCCCGATGACAGGCAATCCCATACATTTTAAATGTGTTACAATATAGTCTAGATACAATACATGTGTGTGAATATAATTTTCTTGTTGCACAATAAACATTAGATTCCGAAGGTACATGCAACCTGGGCAGACAGATATTAGTGCTAACAATTTACATTCACTTCCCAGTGTTTCTTCTTTGGGTGTAGATACTTCTGTCCATCATTGATCAACTGGAAGTGAGTTGGTTTTTCTTTATGTTGAAGATTTCCACTTCCATCAGAATACATCCTCATACAGAATTGTTGTTGAAGTGTACAGTGATCTTCTGGTTCTGCTCATTTCACTCAGCATCAGTTGATTTAAGTCTCTCCAGGCCTCTCTGTATTCCTCCTGCTGGTCATTTCTTACAGAACAATAATATTCCATAACCTTCATATACCATAATTTACCAAACCATTCTCCAACTGATGGACATCCATTCATCTTCCAGTTTCTAGCTACAACAAAAAGAGCTGCCACAAACATTTTGGCACATATATGTCTCTTTCCGCTCTTTAGTATTTCTTTGGGATATAAGCCCAGTAGTAGCGCTGCTGGGTCAAAAGGTATGCACAGTTTGATAACTTTTTGGGCATAATTCCAGATTGCTCTCCAGAATGGCTGGATTCTTTCGCAACTCCACCAGCAATGTATTAGTGTCCCAGTTTCCCCACATCCCCTCCAACATTCATCATTATTTGTTCCTGTCATCTTAGCCAATCTGACAGGTGTGTAGTGGTATCTCAGAGTTGTCTTAATTTGCATTTCTCTGATCAGTAGTGATTTGGAACACTCTTTCATGTGAGTGGATATAGTTTCAATTTCTTCATCTGAGAATTGTCTGTTCATATCCTTTGACCATTTATCAATTGGAGAATGGTTCGGTTTCTTATAAATTAGGGTCAGTTCTCTATATATTTTGGAAATGAGACCTTTGTCAGAACCTTTACTTTTAAAAATATTTTCGCAATTTGTTACTTCCCTTCTAATCTTGTTTGCATTAGTATTGTTTGTACAGAAACTTTTTAGTTTGATGTAATCAAAATCTTCTATTTTGTGATCAATAATGATCTCTAGTTCTCCTCTGGTCATAAATTCCTTCCTCCTGAATTTATTGTAAATTGTGGTATATGAAAGTTATGGAATATTATTGCTCAGTAAGAAATGACCAGCAGGAGGAATACAGAGAGGGTTGGAGAGACTTAAATCAACTGATGCTGAGTGAAATGAGCAGAACCAGAAGATCACTGTATACTTCAACAACGATACTGTATGAGGATGTATTCTGATGGAAGTGGAAATCTTCAACATAAAGAAGATCCAACTCACTTCCAGTTGATCAATGATGGACATAGGTAGATACACCCAGAGAAGAAACACTGGGAGGGGAATGTAAATTGTTAGCACTAATATCTGTCTGCCCAGGTTGCATGTACCTTCGGATTCTAATGTTTATTGTGCAACAAGAAAATGATATTCACACACATGTATTGTACTTAGACTATATTGTAACACATGTAAAATGTATGGTATTGCCTGTCGTCGGGGGGAGGGAATAAGGGAGGGGGGGGTAATTTGGAAAAATGAATACAAGGGATAATATTATAAAATATATATATATATAATAAAAAAAATTTAAATAAATAAATAAATAAATAAATAAATAAATAAATTCCTTCCTCCTCCACAGGTCTGAGAGGTAGACTATCCTCTGTTCCTCTAATCTATTTATTATCTCCCTCTTTATGCCTAAATCATGGACCCATTTTGATCTTATCTTGGTATATGGTGTTAAGTGTGGATCCATATCTAATTTCTGCCATACTAATTTCCAGTTTTCCTAACAGTTTTTTCCGAATAATGACTTTTTATCCCTAAAGTTGGTATCTTTGGGTTTGTCAAAGATTAGATTGCTATAGATGTACCCTTTTTTGTCCTTTGTATCTAATCTGGTCCACTGATCAACCGGTCAATTTCTTAGCCAATACCAAATGGTTCTGGTGACTGCTGCTATATAATATAGCTTTAGATCAGGTACACTTAGACCACCTTCCTCTGAGTTTTTTTTTTCATTAGTTCCCTTGCAATTCTCGACCTTTTATTCTTCCATATGAATTTTGTTGTTATTTTTTCTAGGTCATTGAAATATTTTCTTGGGAGTCTGATTGGTATAGCGCTAAATAAATAGATTAGTTTGAGGAGTATTGTCATCTTTATTATATTCGCTCGGCCTATCCAAGAGCATTGAATGTCTTTCCAATTATTTAAATCTGATTTTATTTTTGTGGCAAGTGTTTTGTAATTTTTCTCATATAATTCCTGACTTTTCTTTGGTAGATGAATTCCCAAATACTTTATACTCTCAACATTTGTTTGGAATGGAATTTCTCTTTGTATCTCTTGCTGTTGCATTTTGTTAGTGATATATAAAAATGCCGAGGATTTATGTGGATTTATTTTGTATCCTGCCACTTTGCTGAAATTTTGAATTATTTCTAGTAGCTTTTTAGCAGAGTCTTTGGGGTTCTCTAAGTATACTATCATGTCATCTGCAAAAAGTGATAGTTTGATTTCCTCATTTCCTACTCTAATTCCTTGAATCTCTTTCTCGGCTCTTATTGCCGAGGCTAGTGTTTCTAGTACTACATTGAATAGTAATGGTGATAGTGGGCAAACTTGTTTCACTCCTGATCTTACTGGGAAAGGTTGCAGTTTATTTCTATTGCATATTATGCTTACTGAAGGTCTTAAATATATGCTCCTGATTATTCTAAGGAATAATCCATTTATTCCTATGCTCTCAAGAGTTTTTAGAAGGAATGGATGTTGGATTTTGTCAAATGCTTTTTCTGCATCTATTGAGATGATCATATGGTTCTTATTAATTTGATTATTAATATGGTCAATTATATTAATAGTTTTCCTAATATTAAACCAGCCCTGCATTCCTGGAATAAATCCTACTTGATCATAGTGTATTATCCTGGAGATGATTTTCTGAAGTCTTTTTGCTAATATCTTATTTAAGATTTTAGCATCAATATTCATAAGGAGATTGGTCTATAATTTTCTTTCTCAGTTTTCGCTCTACCTGGTTTAGGTATCAGTACCATGTCTGTGTCATAAAAGGAGTTTGGTAGGACTCCTTCATCCCCTATTTTTTCAAATAATTTATATAACATTGGGGCTAATTGTTCTTTAAATGTTTGGTAGAATTCACATGTGAATCCATCTGGTCCTGGGAATTTTTTCCTGGGGAGTTGATTAATAGCTTGTTCTATTTCTTTTTCTGAAATGGGACTATTTAAGCAATTTATCTCCTCCTCTGTTAATCTAGGGAGCCTATATTTTTGGAGGAAGTCATCCATTTCACTTAAGTTATCAAATTTATTGGCATAAAGTTGGGCAAAGTAACTCCTTATTATTTCTCTAATTTCCTCTTCATTGGTGGAAAGATCCCCCTTTTCATTTGTAAGACTATCAATTTGATTTTCCTCTTTCTTTTTTTTTTTTTGATCAAATTTACCAAAGGTTTATCTATTTTATTGGCTTTTTCATAAAACCAACTCTTGGTTTTATTTATTAATTCAATGTTTTTTTTTACTTTCAATATTATTGATTTCTCCTTTTAATTTTTGTATTTCAAGTTTGATTTTTGGTTGGGGGTTTATAATTTGGTCTTTTTCTAGCCTTTTAAGTTGTAAGCCCAATTCATTAATCTTCTATTTCTCTATTTTCTTCAAATAAGCCTCTAAAGATATAAAATTTCCCCTTATTACTGCTTTAGCTGCATCCCAAAGATTTTATGATGTCTCATCATTGTCATTATCTTGGGTGAAATTATTAATTGTTTCTATAATTTGCTCTTTCACCCAGTCATTCTTTAAGATGAGATTATTCAGTTTCCAATTACTTTTTGGTCTATTTACCCCTAACTTTTTACTGAATGTAGCTTTTATTGCATTGTGGTCTGAGAAGAAGGCATTTATTATTTCTGCCTTCCTACATTTAATTTTGAGATCTTTATGTCCTAATATATGATCTATTTTTGTATAGGATCCATGAACTGCTGAGAAGAAAGTATATTCCTTTCTATTGCCATATATGTTTAGTATTGATATGGCTTCATTATTTATGCTATCTTTCAGCAGGATATAGTTTCCTTCCTTATCTTTTTTAACGAGATCTACTTCTGCTTTTGCTTGATCTGAGATAAGGATAGCTACCCCTGCTTTTTTGGCTTTACCTGAAGCATAATAGGCTCTGTTCCAACCTTTTACCTTTACTCTGTATGCATCTCCCTGCTTTAAGTGTGTTTCCTGTAGAGAACATATTGTAGGGTTCTGCTTTTTGATCCAATCTGCTATCCGTCTCCGTTTGATGGGATCGTTTATCCCATTTACATTTACAGTTAAAATTACTAATTCTGTATTTCCTGCCATCATATTATCCCCAGATTATGCTTTTTCCCTTGACCCCCCTGATCCCCCTCCCCGATATTTAATTTACAGACCCCCCTTGTGACGTGCAACCCTCTCTTTTTTTTTTTTAGTATCTCTCCCCCCTCCCTCCAAGTCCCTTCACTTATTCTCCTTTTCCTTTTCCCTTTTCCTCTCCACCCTTTTAATGAGGTGAGAGAAAATTCTCTGAAAAACAAATATGTTAATTATTTACTCTTTGAGCCGATCCTGATGAGAGTAAGATTCACACAATGATTCTCCCCCTCACTAAGTTCCCTCAGATATGGTGTATTTTCTATGCCTCTTCCTGGGATGTAGTTTCCCTCTTTTTATCATTCCTTCCCCTTTTTCTGAACCAACATCCTTCCCTTTACTACACCCCCTTTTTTTCTTTTATATCAGTAAAATCAAATTCTTGAGTACTTTTTATATACCCACAACAGAGTTACAGTTCTCAAGGGTTCTGTGTACCTTTTTCTGTTTCTCTTCAGTCTTGTGGATGTAAATCAAATTTTTTGTTTAAGTCTGGTTTTTTTTTCTTAGAAACATATAGAATTCCTCTATTTTATTGAATGACCATCTTCTTCCATGGAAAAAGATGCTAAACTTAGCTGGGTAGTTCATTCTTGGTTGCAGTCCTTGATCTTTTGCCTTACGGAATATCAGGTTCCAGGCCCTTCTATCTTTTAATATGGAGGCAGCCAGATCTTGGGTGACCCTTATTGTGGCACCTTGGTATTTAAATTGTTTTTTTCTAGCTGCTTGCAGGATTTTCTCCTTTTTGTGGTAATTCTGCAGCTTAGCCACAATATTCCGTGGTGTTCTTTTTTTAGGGTCTATTTCAGAAGGAGTTCGATGAATTCTTTCCACATCTACTTTCCCTTCTGTTTCTATTATCTCTGGAAAGTTCTCTTTGATAATTCCCTGTAAAATAGAATCTAGGCTCTTTTTTTGGTCATAGTTTTCTGGAAGTCCAATGATCCGCAGATTATCTCTCCTAGATCTATTTTCCAGGTCTATAGATTTTCCCAGTAAGTATTTGACCTTGTTCTCCAGCTTCTCTTTTTTTTTTTTGTTTTGTTTGACTGATTCTTGGGTTCTCCGTGAGTCATTCATTTCTATTTGTTCCATCCTGACTTTTAAGGAGTTATTTTCTTCTTTCACAGTTTTTAGTTCTTTTTGTAAATGCCCAACTTCGTTTTTAAATGAATTATTTTGCTCTATTGAATTTTTTTCCATTTCCCTAATTTTTTTTTTTTTGAGAATTATTTTCTTTTTCCAATTCAGAAATTCTATTTTCTTGAGACTTTTTTATCTTTTCCAATTCAGAAATCCTACTTTCCTGTGATTTTTTAACCTTTTCTAATTCACAAATTTTGTTTCCCTGAATCTCCTGTGAATTCTTTATTTTTTCCAACTCCAATTTCAGGATGTTGTTATTCTCTATCATAGCTTCCCTTTCCTTTCCCCATTTTTCTTCAAACTCCCTTAATTTTTTAAGAGCTTCTTCTAGGAGAGAGTTATGTGATGGGGGGCAGGAATCATTCCCCTTTAGGTTGTTATCTGCTGTCTCTCTGCTGTTAACTTCCTCGGGGTTGGATACCCGCTCTTTCTCTGTGTAGAAGGATTCTATGGTTTTTCTGTTTTTTTTGTTCATATTTTAAAAATCTTTTGGGGTCTGTCCCTAGGGTAGGAAATTATTTATTTCCTTCTTTACCAGCTTCCTCCCAGACCGGATGGATGCAGCCATTCTAGCGCCTGAGCTAAGATAGAGCTCTGGGAGAGAGTTCCCCACCCCCTCCCTGGAAGTGCCTCAGAGGTGACTAGCACTGCTGTGCCCTGAGGGCGCTGTGTTTTAGCGGCTTCCCTGAGGTTGAGACTGAACAGTAAAGGCAGCACAAAGCCTAGCCTATGTGTCCCGGTGGGGCGTGGATGTCTGCAGCAGGTGACGTGAAAAGCTCCTGCGCTCAAACTGGAAGTGTCTGCCAGAAACCACGGTCCCTAGTTCAAAGGTTCTGCTTCTCTGGGACTTCCTGGAGCTGAGTTCCACTCCCTCCAGCTAAACTAGGCAGTGTGTGTTGCCTTGGGCCGTATCCACCCACTTGTCAATCTCTTAACTATTCTCAGGAGGTAGCTGAGGCCACGCCCCCTGGTGCCGAGATCTGCTAAGTCACCCCCAGGATCTGGGGAAAATCTAATCTATCTGAATTTTTAAGGTATTTTAGCTTTCTCTTCTGAACTGTTAAATAATTAGCAGAGAAGAGCTAACTAACAGCCTGTGCCAGATTCCTTTATCTCAGTGGCTTCTCTGATCCCAGAGCCCTCCCCAGCGCGATCGGCACTGTATGCTAGCACCCAGCCGTCTGTGCTGGCCTCTCTTCTTCCTCCCCTGGGAACTGACCTTTTCTGTTGAAACTCCAGATTCTCTTCAGCTGGTAAGTCGTGCTTCCAGTCCTTGTGGTATCTATCAGTCCAGGGCTTATTTTGAGGCTTAATTTATCTAATTGATTGTGAGGGAGTGAGGACGTTCACAGAGTCGTGTGTTTCTTCTCCGGCATCTTGGCTCCGCCCCCAGACCTCAACCTTTTAAAAAAAATGAACAAAAAAGCAAAAGGAACTCTTATCATAGAGAGTTTTTATGGAGAAAGAGAACAGATTTGAAACTCTGAGAACATTAAAAGCAGATCATCTTCAGATGAAGCCCCAAAGGGTGATATGAATTAGACCTATATCACAAGGATCTATTGGAAACAATTCAAAAAAACCTTCAAAGAGAGTTAGAAGAAAAACATGGAAAGAGAATGATAACTTTGCAAGAGGGTTTAGAAAAGGAAACACAGAAATGACCTGAAGAAAAGTCCTTAAAATATACTTAGTGAAATGGAAAAAGCAAATATCTCATTAAAATAGATATGGCAAAATGGGCAAAGAAAACAACTCTTTGAAAAACAGAATTTTTGAAATGGAAAAAAATCCAGAACAAAACAATTCATTTAAAAATTCATTATCTTATAGTCTTCTTGTTGCCATGTATAATGTATAATGATCTCCTGGTTTAGCTCATTTCACTTAGCATCAATTCATTTAAGTCTTTCCAGGCCTCTATGAAAGCATCCTGTTGGTCATTTATTACACAACAATAATATTCCATAACTTCATATACCGTAATTTATTCAGCCATTCTGCAATTAATGGGCATCCATTCACTTTCCAGTTTCTAGCCCCTACAAAAAGGGCTAGACAAACATTTTTGCACATGTAAGTCCCTTTCCCGCCTTAAGATCTCTTTGGATTAAAAGACCAGTAGAAACACTGCTGGGTCAAAGGCTATACATAGATTAATATCTTTTTCAGCAAAGTTCCAAATTGCTCTCCAGAATGGTTCACTTTGTTCACAGTTCCATCAAAAATGTATTGATGTGCCAGTTTTCCCACATCCTCTCCAACATTCATTATTATTTTTTCCTGTCATCTTAGTTAATCTGAGAGGTGTGTAGTGGTATCTCACATTTGTCTTAATTTTAATTTCTCTGAGCAATAGTGATTTGAAGCACATTTTCATATGACTAGAAATAGTTTCAATTTCTTCATATCAAAACTAAAAAATTTATCAATTTATCAATTGGAGAATGACTTGATTTTTTATAAATTTGAGTCAGTTCTATATATTTTTTGAAAATGAGAACTTTTTCAGAGTCTTTGAATGTAAATGTTTTCTCATTTTATTACTTCTCTTCTGTCTTGCCTGCATTAGTTTTGTTTTTGTACAAAAACTTTTAAACTTGATGTAATCAGAATTATCTATCTGGTGTTCAATTATAATTTCCAGTTCTTCTTACTCATCCACTGGTCTGAGAGATAAGCTACCCTATGTTCTAATTTATTTATAATATAATTCTTTATATCCAAATAATGAACCCATTTTGACCTTATATTGTTATATAATAAGATTAACAATTTGATTTTCCTCTTTTTCTAATCAAATTTATTAAAAGTTTATCTATTTTGTTGTTTTTTTCATAAAACCAACTTTTAGTTGTATTTATTAATTCAATAGTTTTTTTTTTGTTTTGTTTTGTTTTGTTTTTTAGTTTCATTTTTATTGATCTCTCCTTTTATTTTAAGAATTTCAAGCTTGTATTTGATTGGGGGTTTTTAATTCATTCTTTTTCTAGATTTTTAGTTGCAAGCCCAATTTATTGATCTTCTCTCTCTCTATTTTGTGCAAGTAAGTCTCAAGAGATATAAAATTTCCCCTTATTACCACTTTTGACTGTATCCCACAAATTTTGGTATGTTGTCTCATTAACGTCATTCTCTTGGATGAAATTATTGTGTCTATGATTTGCTGTTTCACCCCTTCATTCTTTAGGATGAAAATGTTTAGTTTCCAATTTCTTTTTGGTCTATTTTCCATTGACTTATTATTGAATATACTTTTTATTGCATCTTGATCTGAAAAAGATGCATTTACTATTTCTGCCTTTCTGCATTTGATTTTGAGGTTTTCACACTCTAATATTTAGTCAGTTTTTGTATAGATTCCATGATCTGCTGAGAAAAAATATTCCTCTCTCTCTCCTTTCAATTTTCTCTAAAGATCTATTATACCTATATTTTCTAGTATTCTATTTACCTATTTAACTTCTTATTTATTTTGTGGTTTGATTTACGTAGTTCTGAGAGTGCAAGGTTGAGATCTCCCACTCTCTTAACTGAAGTTAAATTCCCCATTAGGAATTTTCATGCTACACCACTTGGTGCATATATATTTACTATTGATATTGCTTTATTATTTATGGTATCCTTTAGCAAGATATAGTTTCCTTCCTTATCTCTTTGAATTAGATCAATTTTTGCTTTGGCTTTATCTGAGATCAGGTTGGCTATCTCTGCTTTTTTTTACTTCACCTGAAGAACAATAGATTCTTTTTTTTTTTTTTTTTTAATTTTTATTTTATTTTATAATTATAACATTTTTTTGACAATACATATGCATGGGTAATTTTTTACAACATTATCCCTTGCACTTACTTCTATTCAGATTTTTTCTCTTCCTTCCCCAACCCCCTCCCCCAGATGGCAAGCAGTCTTATATATGTTAAATATATTACAGTATATTCTAGATACAATATATGTGTGTAGAACCGAATTTTTTGTTGCACAGGAAGAATTGGATTCAGAAGGTAAAAATAACAGTTTACATTCATTTCCCAGTGTTCCTTTTCTGGATGTAGCTGGTTCTGTCCATCATTAATCAATTGGAATTGGATTAGCTCTTTTCTATGTTGAAGAAATCCACTTCCATCAGCATACATCCTCGTACAGTATCATTGTTGAAGTGTATAATGATCTTCTGGTTCTGCTCGTTTCACTCAGCATCAGTTGATCTGTATTTCTCCTGTTGGTCATTTCTTATAGAACAATAATATTCCATAACATTCATATACCATAGTTTACCCAACCATTCTCCAATTGATGGACATCCATTCATCTTCCAGCTTCTAGCCACTATGTAAAGGGCTGCCACAAACATTTTGGCACATACAGGACCCTTTCCCTTCTTTAGTAGTTCCTTGGGGTATAAGCCAAGTAGTAGTATGGCTGGGTCAAAGGGTATGCACATTTTGATAACTTTTTGGGCATAATTCCAGATTGCTCTCCAGAATGGTTGGATTCTTTCACAACTCCACCAACAATGCAACAGTGTCCCAGTTTTCCCACAGCCCCTCCAACATTCATCGTTATTTGTTCCTGTCATCTTAGCCAATCTGACAGGTGTGTAATGATACCTCAGAGTTGTCTTAATTTGCATTTCTCTGATCAATAGTGATTTGGAACACTCTTTCATAGGAGTGGAAATAGTTTTAATTTCATCATCTGAAAATTGTCTGTTCATATCCTTTGACCATTTATCAATTGGAGAATGGCTTGATTTCTTATAAATTAAAGTCAATTCTCTGTATATTTTGGAGATGAGGCCTTTATCAGAACCTTTAACTGTAAAAATGTTTTCCCAATTTGTTACTTCCCTTCTAATCTTGTTTGCATTAGTTTTGTTTGTGCAGAAACTTTTTAATTTGGTGTAATCAAAATGTTCTATTTTGTGATCAATATTGGTCTCTAGTTCTCCCTTGGACACAAACTCATTCCTCCTCCACAAGTCTGAGAGGTAAACCATCCCATGTTCCTCCAATTTATTTATGATTTCGTTCTTTATGCCTAAATCTTGGACCCATTTTGATCTAATCTTAGTATGTGGTGTTAAATGTGGGTCCATGCCTAGTTTCTGCCATACTAAATTCCAGTTTTCCCAGCAGTTTTTGTCAAATAATGAATTCTTGTCCCAAAATTTGGGATCTTTGGGTTTGTCAAAGATTAGATTGCTATTTTTATTCACTATCTTGCCCTGTGAACCTAACCTATGCCACTGATCAACTAGTCTATTTCTTAGCCAATACCAAATGGTTTTGGTGACTGTTGCTTTATAATATAACTTTAAATCAGGTACACTTAGACCACCTTCCTCTGCCTTTTTTTTTCATTAGTTCCCTTGCAATTCTCGACCTTTTATTCTTCCATATGAATTTTGTTGTTATTTTTTCTAGGTCATTAAAATAGTTTCTTGGGAGTCTGATTGGTATATCACTAAATAAATAGATTAATTTGGGGAGTATTGTCATCTTTATTATATTCGCTCGGCCTATCCAAGAACACTGAATGTCTTTCCAATTATTTAAATCTGACTTTATTTTTGTGGCAAGTGTTTTGTAATTTTGCTCATATAATTCCTGACTCTCCTTTGGTAGATATATTCCCAAATATTTTATACTATCGACTGTTATTTTGAATGGAATTTCTCTTTGTATCTCTTGCTGTTGGATTGTGTTGGTAATGTATAAAAATCCTGAGGATTTATGTGGATTTATTTTGTATCCTGCGACTTTGCTAAAATTCTGAATTATTTCTAATAGCTTTTTAGCAGAGTCTTTGGGGTTCTCTAAGTATACCATCATGTCATCTGCGAAAAGTGACAATTTGATTTCTTCATTTCCTACTCTAATTCCTTGGATCTCTTTCTCAGCTCTTATTGCCAAGGCTAGAGTTTCTAGTACTATATTGAATAGTAATGGTGATAGTGGGCAACCTTGTTTCACTCCTGATCTTACAGGGAAAGGTTCTAGTTTATCACCATTACATATGATGTTTACTGAAGGTTTTAAATATATGCTCCTTATTATTTTAAGGAATAGTCCATTTATTCCTATACTCTCAAGCGTTTTTAGTAGGAATGGATGTTGGATTTTATCAAATGCCTTTTCTGCATCTATTGAGATGATCATATGGTTTTTATTAATTTGATTATTGATATGGTCAATTATACTAATAGTTTTCCTAATATTAAACCAGCCCTGCATTCCTGGTATAAATCCCACTTGGTCATAGTGTGTTATCCTGGGAATGATTTTCAATACAGTATTTATTAAATGGAGAGATTTAGTTTGAATGTCTCATCCTGTTTCAGGTGTGTTTCCTGTAAACAACATATAGTAGGATTCTGACTTTTAATCCAGTCTGCTAACTGCTTCCTCTTTATGAGGCAGTTTGCCCCATTCACATTTATGGTTAGAAGGACTAATTCTATATTGCTTGCCATCCTATTAACCCCTGCTTATGCTTTTCCCCTTTCCTTCCCTTTTACCCTCCTATCCAGTATTAAACTGGTGAACGCCACTTGCTTTTCACAGCCCTCCCTTTTTAGGATCCCTCCCCCACCTTAAAGATCCTCCCCTTATTTTACCCCTTTTCCTCGAAATTACTGTATTCCCTTCCCCTTAGCTTACTCCTTCCCTTTCACTTTTCAATGAAGTGGAAGAAGTTTCACCATAAATCGAATATGTCTATTGATACACGCTATGTTCATCTCCCTCCTTTCTTTCTCTCAGATATAATAGGTTACCTTTGCCTCTTCATGAGATGTAGTACCACCACTTTACACTTTTTTATGATATAATCTCCTTTCCACCTCTAGTTTCTAAGACAAATTGTACATATGTTCTTTACATATTTTTTTTGACAGAAGTAGAGTTCTCAAGATTTCTTTTTACCTTTTTAGAAATCTCTTGAGTTCTGTATTTGAGGATCAAACCTTTTATGTAGGTCTGGTTTTTTCATCAAAAATAGATGGAATTCATTTATTTCGTTAAATGTCCATCTTCTTCCCTGGAAAACGATGCTCATTCTGGCTGGGTTAGTTATTCTTGGCTGCATACCAAGTTGCTTAGCCTTTCGGAATATCATGTTCCAGGCCCTGCATTCTTTTAATGTGGACGCTGCTAGATCCTGGGTTATCCTTATTGTGGATCCTCCATATCTGAATTGTTTTTTTCTAGCAGCTTCCAATATCTTTTCCTTTGTCTGATGGTTCTTGAACTTGGCCACTATATTTCTTGGCGTTTTGATTTTAGGGTCCCTTTCTGTAGGTGATCGATGAATTTTTTCAATGTCTATTTTACCCTCTGTTTCCAAAACGTCTGGGCAGTTCTCTTTGATAATTTCCTCGAAAATGGTGTCCAAGCTCTTTTTTTCCTCCCATTTTTCAGGGAGTCCAGTTATTCTCAAATTGTCTCTCCTGGATCTGTTTTCCAGGTCTGTTGTCTTTCTGGTAAGGTACTTGACAGTCTTTTCAATTGTTTCATTTCTCTGGTTTTGCTTGACTCCCTCTTGGTTTCTCCTTGAGTCATTCATTTCTACTTGTTCCAGTCTGATTTTCAATGACGTATTTTCTTCACTCACTTTTTTTATATCTCTTTGTAATTGTCCAATTGAGTTTTTATTTTCCATGGAATTTTTTTCCATTTTATCCATTTTATTTTTTAGAGAGCTGATTTCTTTTTCCAGCTCACTAATCCTGTTTTCCTTGGAGTTGTTTACCTTTTCCAGCTCACTAATCCTGTTTTCCTTGGAGTTGTTTACCTTTTCCAGCTCACTAATCTTGTTTCTCAATGATTTGATTTCTTTATCCATTCTGTCTTTGAATGCATGGGATGACTTCTCCAGGCTCTCTTGCCAAGCTTCCCTTTCCTTTTCCCATTTCTCTTCCAGCTCTCTTGGGAGAGCCTTTTTGATTTCCTCTATGAGGTTCTTTTTTATTGAGGAGCAGCTTATATCCCTCCCAGGGGATACATCTGGGGACAGCCTGTTCCTAGTCTCCTCAGCATTTGAAGTCTGCTCTCTCTCCACACAGAAGCTGTCAATGGTTAGAGCCCTTTTGAATTTTTTGTTCATTTTGTCAGAGTAGGAATCAAAGAAAACAAACTGACAAGAGAAACAATTGGTCTGTTTTGCGGGAGATGGTGCTGGATGGTATTAATGGGCTTCCTCTACAGACTGGGGGTAGGGCAGCAGAGAGCCACTAACAGAACAGCAATGACTGTACTGAGTCTGCGCTCTGAGGCTCCGAGAACGCACCGAGTCAGTCCAGGTGGGGGTTGGGGGTGGCCGGGCTCTGAGAGATGCTGGCTTTCTGGGGTTTTAATCTTCACCTCCGGTGTTTACACCCACTCCACCGCTCCTGGCTTGCTGCCAAGACGGAGCATCCACACTGGGGCAAAAGCCCTTTCACAGAAATGGCAAAGATCACACCCCTCCCCCTCTGGTCTGAGCTGTGTGAGCTGCCTGTCTTGCTCTGGCTGTCTGCCCTCAGTCTGCGCCCAGTCTGATTGACCCTCCCCCGAGCAAACACAGACCTTTTCTGGCGACTTTCAAGGATGTCTTCTCTTGGTGATAATTTGTGGATTTTTTTCTGGGTCAAGCATTAAGTCAGAGGCTTGTCATGAAGTAAGTTCTGAGAGAAAACGAGGAGCTCAAGCAGCTGTCTGCCTCCACGCCATCTTGGCTGGAAGTCAGAACAATAGATTCTGCTCCAGCCTTTTACCTTTAGTCTATATGTATCACTTTGCTTTAAATGCATTTCTTGTAAACAGCATATTGTAGGATTGTGACTTTCAATCCAGTCTGCTATCCACTTCTGTTTTATGGGAGAATTCACCCTTTTCACATTTATAGTTAAAACTACTAATTCTGTATTTCCTGCCATCCTATTACCCCCATATTATACTTTTCTCTTTCCTTTTCCCCTTTCCCTCCTCCCCAGTGTTTAAATTATGAGCACCACTTGCCTCCAACAGCCCTGCCCCTTTACAATTACTCCCCCTTTAGAGTCCCTCCCCCTTTCTTATACCTTGCCACTACTGTTTTTGTTTTCTGTCTATTTAAATTACCCCTTCCTTTTAGCCTTTTCCCTCCCACTTTTCAAAAAGATGAGAGAATTTTCTCTGTAAAATAAATATGTCTAATATATTCTCTTTGAGCCAAATCTGATGAAAGTAAGATTCACACAATGTTCATCATCCTCCCTTTTTTCCCCTCAAATATAATAGGTTTCCTTTGACTCTTTATGAGATGCAATTTCTCTCTTACTTCTATTTTTCCATTTTTCTGGTACAATCCCTTTTTTCCATCTCTAATTCAATTTTTATATTATAACAGTAAAATCAAATTATACATGCACTTTCTATTTATAACAAAAATACAGTTCTCAAGAGTTTTTTCACAATAATCATCAGTATATATATAAATCAAATATTAATAAAATAAAATATATATTAATTAAATACATACACACATATATTTACCAACAAAGTCAAGCAGCAAGAAATACAAAGAGAAATTCTATTTAAAATATTACTCTAGATAACATAAAATGTTGGGGAGTCTAACTGCCCAAGCAAAGTAAAAAAAAAAAAAAAAACTATATGAAGACAATTACAAAAAACTTTCTACACAAATAAAAGCAGATCTAATCTTTTGTGAAAACATCAAGTACTCCTGAGAAGGCCAAGCTAATATAATAAAAATGAAAATACTACCTAAATTAATCTGTTTATTGTTATAGCAATCAAAATTACAAGAAATTAATTCACAAAGCCAGAAAAATAACAAAATTCAAATGGAAGAACAAAAGGTCAAGAATTTCAAGGGAATTAATGAAAGAAAATGCAAATGAAGGTGGCTTATCTGTACCAGACCTAAAACTATATATAATAAAGCAGCAGCATCAAAACCATTTGTCACTGGCCAAGAAAAAGAGTAGGTGATCAGTGGAATAGGTTAGGTTCACAGGACTAAATAGTCAATGACTAGTAATCTGGTGGTTGTCAAATCCAAAGACCCCAGTTTTTAGGATAAAATCTCACTATTTGAAAAAAAACTGCTAGGAAAGTTGGGAAATTGGTGTGGGAGAAACTAGGCATTGATCCACAACTAACAAAATATACCAGAATAAGACTCAAATGGGTTCATGATTTAGACATAAAGAGTGGGATATTATAACCAAATTAGAAGAGCAAATGTTGCATGATGTTCATTTTTGCCTCATACACTTAGCTGTACAATTCTGGAAAATCACTTTCCTCATATATAAAATAGATATTAATAATAACACTAACAACACAAGGTGGTTGAAAAGACTGAATGAGATAACCTCTATAAAGTTATTTATAAACCTTAAAGTATTATTATTATCATTATACAATCAGATAATATAACAATATTGTAATGTTGGTACAATGATTTAATATAGTAGCTAAAGTGATTACCTTGAGGACAAGGAAAAGTTGAATTCAATTTGGGTTTTTTTGGATGTCACTTAACTACCTTAACCATGCTTCTATATTTTATTATTATATATTTTACTATAGATGGATGATTTCATAAAAAGGAGAATGAAAAGTTGGCATGAATATATAAGCAAAAAGCTTTTTTTGATTTTTGTTTCATTTGTTATCATCTAGATGGAAGTTCAATTCAGAGAGACAAGAATAAATTTCAGCCAGTGGGCTCTAGAAATATATGTGAATAAAATGTTAAGGAAGAGTTAATATCAACCTAATGATAGTATAAGTAAATCCAAGATAACTTTGTGATCCAAATGGCCAACATTTAAGGCTACTTAAGTCATTTTCCATTCTTTTTATCTCTCTTCAAAGCTTCACCAACTTCTCTTCTAAGAATAACTCATTATATTTAACCTGGAACCTTGGAAAATCTTTTAGAAAAGGACTTATAATGGGATATGTTTATGATTGGTTTCCAATATTGAATAGATCAATGGTCTGATCTAACTTCCATAAAATTTCCCTTTTTGCAAATTACAGGGAACACTGGCTTCTGATATTGTTTATTTTCTAAGAACACTCTTCATAAGCTTGCTTAGGAGATTGGCTCTTCCCCCTTTCCTCAATCTTCAAAGATAAGTCACCTGTATTTACCTGCAGTGTTCAACAGTTTTGTAAGTCTATGCTCAAATAGATTTATTTGTATTTACATCATGAATATGAATAAGGGGGAGAAGAAATCAAGGTTTTAGCACTCCTTTATTAATTAAGCATTCAACCTGATCCTAGCAATTCATTGAGGCCAGCTGTGGCCTTGTGCTCAGTTCAAACCAATGCAACTCAAGGAGAGACTGATGTTTTCTTTGCTACAGCTAGATGAGTCAGAAAGAAGTCATTTAATATTTTGCCTTTGCAAGAAACACTGAAGTTCCTTGCCCAGAAATAAATGTCTGTTCTCATGAAAACAATTTCCCAATACCTTTTTCTGATAAAGGCTTCATTACTCATGCATATATACTGTCAAAAATTATAATTATAAAATAAGAAAAAGAAAAGAAAAAAATGTTTCTCCTGAGTCCTATATTTGGAGATCAAACTTTTTGTTTAGTTCTGTTTTTTTTCATCAGAAATAGATGAAGTTCACCTATTTCATTGAATGCCCATCTTCTTCCCTGGAAAAAAAAAATGCTCATTTTGGCTGAGTAAGTTATTCTTGGCTGAATACTCAGTTCCTTAGCTTTTTGGAATATCAGATTCTGGGCCCTTTGATCCTTTAATGTAAATGCTGATAGATCCTGAGTAATCCTTATTCTCTATATTTGAAATTTTTTTCCTAGCGCCTTGTAGTATTTTTCCTTGGTCTGTTAGTTCTGGAATTTAGCTACAATATTTGTTGGAGATTTGATTTTAGGGTCCCTGTCAATAGGTGATCAATGAATTCTTTCAATGTCTGTTTTACTCTCTGTTTTTATAACATCTGGGCAATTTTCTTTGATAATTTCCTCAAAAATAGTGTCCAGGCTCCTTTTTCATCATATTTTTCAGAAAGTCCAATAATTCTCAGATTATCTCTCCTAGATCTATTTTGAAGGTCTGTTGTTTTCCCAAGAAGCTATTAAGCTATTTGACATTTTTTTCCTTTTTTTTTTTTTTTTTTGGTTTTGCTTAACTGATTCTTGGTGTCTTCTTGAGTCATTCAATTCCATTTGTTCAATTCTGATTTTTAATGAATTATTTTCTTCACTCACTTTTTGTATTTCCTTTTCTAATTGTCCAATTGAATTTTTAAGTGAGTTGTTTTGTTCTATGGAATTTTTAAGTGAGTTGTTTTGTTCTATGGAATTTTTTCCCATTTCACCAATTTTATTTTTTTTCCAATTCACTAATTCTTTTTTCAAGGATTTGATTTCTTTATCCACTCTATCTTTAAATGAGTGGGATGACTTCTCCAGACCCTCTTGCCAAACTTTCCTTTCCTTTGCCCATTTTTCTTCTAGCTCTCTTGTAAGAGCATTTTTAATTTCTTCTATGGGAGTCTTGTGTGTTGAGGATCAGATCATGTTCCCCCTTCGGGGATTCATCTGGAGATATTCTGTTTTTAGTCTCCTCAGGATTTAAAATCTGCTCTCTATCTGCATAGAAGCTCTCTATTGTTAGAGCTCACTTTAATTTGTTACTCATTTTGTCATAGAAGAATCAAAGAAAACTAACAAAAAAAGCAAATGCAATCTGTTTTTTGTTTTGTTTTGTTTTGTTTTTTGGGGGGCTGAATAGTATTACCAAGCTTCCTCTACAGACTGCAGGGGGCAGTCTAGTGAGGTATTAACAGGGCATCAATGCTTACTAGGTCTTATTGCACTTTTCCTTAATATGTATCTTCATTTCTCCCTCACTTACCAGTAATACCATATAAAAAAGAATGAAAATGGGGAGAATAGGGATATTTTCAACAACCACAAAATAATAGAAAATTTAAAAGAACAAAGTCGAACCCAAAGCTATATGAGAAGACACTTACTTTTTTATTTTATTTTATTTTATTTTATTTATTTATTTTTTACTTTGAAAAGATGATAAGCATTGGATGGAGATTCTTAAGTTTAGAACATTGCATATAACAGGGTTTTTTGGATACATTGATTAATTTTGTTGACTCTTTTTCTCCTTATTAAAATATTTGTGAAAAATAATAACTCTCTAGAAGAGGGCAAAAGAAAGGAAACTAATGGAGTTATAGATAATATAGTGAAAAAAGCATCAAAAAATTATTTAAAAAGAGGAAACAAAAAACTTAAGCAAAAAATAACCAAATTGACACAAGCAGTGTTATAAACCAATAGTACCCTAATGTCTGTGCAAATTCTACAATCTTCAAATAACATGTGAACTCCTGAAAGTCAGAGGCTGCTTTCCCATTTTGTCTTCATATCATAACTGCCCAATGGAGTGCTTTGCTTATAATATTTTACTGACACTATTTAGGTTTTACCAGAGCCATTAGCTAACACCTTTGAAAAAAATCATTAACTATTGTGGAACAGAGAATAAGTGCCTCTAGAAATACAATGCACTAGGAGAAAATATACATATTCTGAAAAGTAAACTGAGGGAACCAAAGACAAAGTTAGCCTATTCAATAATTTTGAAGAAGGTTGACCCTAGAAATTACAATTTACTAAGTAATGATTCACATTCATATAACACTGGAAACCCTACAAATCTTCATTCCCACAACCTAGGTTGTAATAAAATTAATAATAAAAATACCATTATCCATATTTTACAGACCAAGAAACTGAGGATCAGGAAGGCTAATGAATTTGGAGCCAATATTAAACTGTCCTAATTCCAAGCCTTTAGTATTCTCTGCTACAATATATTGTACCCTTGTATCTTTGATAGAGCACACTTCAACAGTGGCCCTGAAATTATGGCTGAGCAAGTCTGCATAGTCCTTTTTCTCTTTTTCTTTCATATTATTGGTAGAGTCCCTCTGCTGGGGAAAAAAAAAAAAAAAAACAATACAACAATAACAACAACAACATGTTCAGCATGCTAGAGAGAGTCTCCATTCTAAATCCATATCAAGGAAGCTGGGTAAATAAATGCAAATACATAAATAAATATATAATCACATATATTAATGAAGATAAATAGATAGATGATAGATAGATGAATAAATACCTCTGTCACATGAAACTGCAGGGGGCTAGTTTTCAAAAGGCAGAAAGTAATTATCCAACTGGACATTAGCCAGAACACCAGAGAGAACTCACATCCTTATCCCAGCTAGAAATGCCGTGGGATTTTTAATGAACACAAATGGTCATGACCTTGAGAAAGAACTTCTGAGCAGTGGTGGCCTGTGCTGCCCCCTCTCTCCACCCCATGCTGTGGAGCATTGATTCGGGACCAAGGATTAAGAATCCTGTCCAAACCATCAGGATAATGAGGAACCCCACAAAATGAGTCAGTTCAATTAAATGCCTAATTTCACAGGATGGTAACGGTGTAGTTTAGGGGCTGGTAGAAAATTGCAAAACTGCTAATGAATTTTTACAGTGAGACTTTTAAACATTTTAATGACAAAATAGGGAAATAGTCTTTTGGGATTCTTAATGCTCTTTTTTTGAGGGCCACTTATCTCCCTCCCCAACTTCTTCTGGTTAATTTTTGATTGTCAAGCATAGCCTATTTTGCCATAATTTTATATACCCAGATTTGATTGAAGAAGGGGAAGGATGAATGACACATTAACCAGATTGCAAAACATAACTGAGCTGAGATCCATGTAATATAACTTTCACAGTACAGCTTCCTTTACTCTTTGCCAAGGCAGTGTTGATAGTAGTTGCCAAGTAAAATTATGGCAAGATTTTTGAGTACAAAATAGCCACAGGGATGGATGACTTGGTTGCATGTTCCTTAGAGTAAAACTATATGCTATTTTGACTATCCAGTAGAATTTCTAGAGGGTAAAAGTACTCCCTAAGTTGATCCTTCTGTAGAAGCACTTGAAACTTGGACAAATTATAAACAGAAGGATGTAGTATTATTAAAATACTAGAATTCAAATAAATGGTTTCCACTTTTGGGAACTTTAAAGAGATGTTTAAAAAAAAGTAAAAATAAAACCTAAACTTAAAAACAACAAACAAAACCATAATAAAGTTGATTGTAACTTTATAGTCCATTTCATTTTCCTTATTTGTAGTACATTACTCTCTTTCTTATGGCATTTCAAATTCAGAAAAAGTAAAGATGAAGGAATAAGGTATATGTTACTTTCCTCTTTTGAGTCTAGGCTTCAATCCACTTTTTTTACATTAGTTACCTTCATACATCCACAATCTTGTGCAATTGGACTTTTATTATTACTTATATGTGACAGTCTCCCTCCTACCTACTTGCCCTCGGCAAATGCCTTATTCCATGCCTTGACTATATTCTTTGACTTATAATTCTTGGAATCCCTAAGTCTGTGGTCAGCTTCAGCTTGGATTTCCACCTATAATAAAGAAAAAACAAAACAAAACAAACAAAAAATATTGTAATCCCTCTTAATTGCTAGTACCTTTCTTAAACTAAAATTGTATCACTATTATTTTGCATGTATTTTAGTTCTACTTATCTGTTTTTTTTTCTACCAATGGAATATAAGTTCCTTATTGTCAGAGAATCTTTGGATTTTATTTGTATTTCTATTATGGAGCACAGTGCCTAATACTTGGTAGGTGCTTAGGAGTGGCAGTGGTTAGAGTGCCAATCTTACCTGTGTGAGGTTCAAATCTGGCCTAAACACTTAATTAGTTGTGTGATATTGACAAGCCATTTAACCCTTTTGACTCAGTTCCTCATCTGTCAAATGAGCTAGCATGGGAAAGGGCACATCACTCCAATATCTGCCAAGAAATCCCATGGATTCATGAAGAGTCTGACATAATTGAAAAATGATTTAACAGCAAAGTAAATGATAATTGAATAAATGACAGCGAGGAGATAGATTTAAGTAGAGTGGAAGATGTATTTTGGTTATTCAACTAGAGCAAATTCTGAAAAAAAAGTCCAAATCCTAAAGAATTTAGAGTTGATAAAAGAAGAAATAATTTGTTGAGCATCTTCAACTGTGAGTATAAATATAAATCGAAGGAAGGCAACAAATATTTATTAAGAGTCCCCTATGTGCCAGGCAGTGTGATAAGCATTCTACAAATATTTGACCTTCCCAACAATTCTATAAAGTAGGTGTTCTTATGATCCACATTTTATAGTTGAGGTAATTGACACAGATAGAGGTTAAGTTACTTGCTCAGGGTCACACAGAGAACTTTGAAGTGAGATGATGTCTACCTCAAGGAGTTTACTTTTTACTTAAATGGGAAAACATATATTATAGGATACACTGGAACAGGGAAAGAAGGTTGGGTGCTAGTTTAGAGGCACATAGACATAATCTCAGGAGACCTTGACTCAAGTGATTATCAATTAGAATGAAAAAAAAGGAGAAGTTATAAGATTTTTCAAAAGAAACATTTCATAGGTACCACCATAATTCCCTTAATTATAGATTTCACTTTACCTGACAAAAAATGGATTAGGCCAAAAATACTTGAAAATCAATTATTTCTTTTGACATTGATAGGAAGAATGGTTTTCAGAGTCTACCTAGTATTTGGGGAGAAAGGTCCTTTTCACTTCAAAGAATGATATTTGAAAAGCTATATGTCAGTTTATTTTCATCAGTTGTTCAGAATTTACTTAGTATGCCCAAAATTCTAAAAAAAATGATAAAGAAAATATTTTAATATATTTCAAATTTTTAAGCGTTCCTTTTTGAGAGTTCTTATTTAAAATGGAGCCCTTTTGTTAAATTTGTAAAAAAAAAAAAAAAAAAAAAGAAAAAAGAAAAAAGAAAAAAAGAGAGAAAATAATGAGTATTCAACATAATAGCTTTTAAATTTGCCATTCCAAATCTCTGATCCATGAGCCCCTGAATGTTGGCTGGCAGTCAGAGAATTTTCATAATGACTTAAATGTTACCAAACATGTCATTATGTGGATAGTAAAATTAACAGACTCTCATATGACAGCTTGTTCATTAAGGGGTGGGAGATGGAGGGAGGAAAGCCTATGAACACTTTGTCATGAGGGAGTCTCTTAGCCCTAATGCTGTGTTACAGCTCACAGTAATCATTGATCATAGAGGAAAACTTGTTTAACTAAAACTGATGTTCTGTGAAATGCTACTCAGACCAATATATAAAGAAGGAAAAGCCTTCCTCTCCATTCTCATTAGAACAACTTGTTTCTAAATTAGATGCTAAGCTGAAGTGAAGTTTAATTGAAGTGGTTGCTTTCTCTTTCTTTAGTATTCACTTGGAATGTAAAAGGTTCCTGAGTCTCCCAAATTTCAAAGAAAACTACATCAGTTGAAAGAAGGATTTTTTAGCCAAAAATTCTTCTCTGTTTGGATATTGATTTTTTTTTAATTTAGATTAACTGGAATGTTTTAAATCTTTATAAGCATACAAAGGCAACTAGCTGGCATAATAGAAAGAGTGCCAGATAGCATCAGGAATACCTGACTTTATCTCAGGGCTCAGACACTTATTAGCTAGATGATACTAGGAAAGTTACTTAACCCTGTCTTCCTCACTTTCATCATATGTAAAATGATCTGAAACAGACAATTGCAAACCAATATTTTTTGCCAAGAAAACCCCACACAGGGGCATGAAGAGTCAGATAGAACTGAAATGAACTTTTAAAAAAGCCTATAAGACCATTAGAATGGATTGAACAAATGTATAGTTTTAAAGCTGAAAAGGCCTTAAAGATCCTGTAATCCAGTATTCTTAACCTGAAATTCATTGACCCCATCAGGGGCAAATAGGAGACTTCACTGAACTCCAGTGAGAAAAACAAATATATATCCTTATTTTCATTACTTTTGCTTCCTTAGTAATCCTATGTATTTTACTTTATGCTTTAGTTTAAAAAAATGCTTCTGTGAATATTGAAGCTTAGTTAGACTACCAAAGAGATCCATGAAATTAAAAAAAAAAAAAAAAAGATTAAGTATCCCTAATGTACTCTAACCCCCTCATTTTACTGAAAAAAAAACTTGGTTCCAGAAAACAGTCCCACAGCAGAATCTGTCTTTTGACTACAAATCCATTATGAAGTTTATCTAAAATAACATTCCCATTTAAGAAATCTAAGCTTCTTTTCATGTCATAGTATTACTGTTTTTTTTTTTTTTTTAACTTCTTTTCTGAAGGAATCAGTTTAGTGAGTAAACATTATATAATTCAACTACACAACTACTCTGATGTGCCCTCTTGCAATACAGCCAAAAAGACTGATGAGGAGTGGAAAAAAAAATCTTAATTCCAGGCTAAATAAGGTTGGCTAAAATCTTTGCTGGCTGAACCTCCTCTGGCCAGAAGTCAAACTAGTCTTAATGATTACAAACTAATTAGATTTTTATTGTGTTCTCTTATCTCAAGGTTGTTTTTCCCTGGATTATCTCAGCATTATGTAAATGTCCAAACAATTCCATTATTTCATCAAGAATACCATCAAATGAAACATTTTTTAAAAATTCACTATTAATGTAACTGTGTGAGGAGATGATGAGAAAGAAGTAGAAGATCAGAAAAATAGGAATATAACTTGAAGAGTCTGCCTTAGGTTATTTCTTTCAACTCTCAACCTCTGGTTTCATATTTTCTTTCAGGCAGATGGGTAGGTCTTCTATCCTTATGGGACCAAAGAAAGGAAATTGTACTTGTCAAAATGTTCTCTTTTGCAACTAAAATGAGAAAAGAAGCTTTTGAGTGAAGAAAACTCTTTACATCAAGCTTCTCTGATAAAAACAGTGTAGCCTAGATATATTGGTACAAATATTTATGACCAAGAGCTATAGTTTTCTTTTTTCTCTTTTTCTTTTAAAAATATTTCATTTTTAATTTATTGAACAAAACCATCCATAACATTGCATAATAAAAAGATGAACATTAAACTGCAAATCTACTATGCATAATTTGCTAGTTCTTTTGAATATACAACAAAATTATAATGTAAATTTCTTTTTTTTTTCTTCCCTGTCCCCCAACTCTGACTTTCTGCATCACAGATGGCCGAAGATTAGAGAAAAATAGGTGTAGAACAATTTCACTCACACATAACATGTGTGTATGTATATAAATGTGTGTATGCATATAAATGTATAGAAAATGATTTTCTACATATTTCTATATATCATTTCTTTCTCTAGATGCAGATAATTTCTTTTTTCATATGTCTGTGTAGTTAATTTGGGTTTTTTAACAGGCAACAAAACTTATTTGCTCAGTCATTCTTATAGCAATGTTGCTGTTTTTGTATGTAATATTCTCTTGATTCCGGTCATTTTTCTTTTCATTATAAAATGCAAGTTTTTCCATGTTCTTCTTAAAATCCTTGAGCTCATAAATTTTTAAAAATATAGTAGTATTCCATCAAAATCCTATCTCTCATCTGTTCAGCCATTCCCCAATTGATTAGCATCCCTGCAGTTTTCAGATTTTTGCTACCACAAAAAAAAAAATTCTAGAACATATAGGTTCTTTTCCTATTTTTCCTAATCATTTTTGGAAATAGGAGTAGTAGTCTTACTGAGTCAAAGGATAGAGGGAGTTTGACACCTCTTTGCACATGATTCTAGATTGTTCCCCAAAATGCTTGGATCAGTTCATAAACCAACAATGAATTATTTTACCAATTTTTCTATATTCTCTCCAACATTTATCACTTCTCCTTCCTATTATTTTAGTTAATGTGGTAGATATAAAATAATTTTAAGCTTGCTTCAATCTACATTTTATATGACTATAAATTATTTTGACTTCTTTATTGGAAAATTGCCTGTGTAGATCCTTTGATCATTTATCAATTGGGGAATGACTCATATTCTTGTATATTTGAAGATCTATAGTTTTCCAAAGAATGACAAGCTATTAATTATAGGTAAAATTACTATAAATTTTTATGGAAAATGGAAATCAAGGCAACTCAATTTTGCTTCATGTTCCTAATGTTAAAAGTGATTGTAAAAATATAAATAGACATATTAGAGCATTTAAGGGAAAATAGGTACATTATTAATGGGCCCAACTATTATAGAAAACAAAATGTTAATTATGAGAGAAGAAAATTAACTAAATTGTTTCAACCCTTACCCTAGCTTTCTCTTTTATATACCTAACAGAAGTCAGAGAATGAGAAGAAACTTCATATATATCTCTCCAAAAAAATCATAGCATTAAATTTTGTGGCTAAAAACAAATTAAAGCGAATGACTATTAATTAATTGGGTAGTTTAACAAACATAGATTAAGAATATAATGAAATATTGTTGTGCCACAAGATAACAAATATGAATGATCCACAGAACTGTGGGATTATTTCTATGAACAGATTTGTCGTTAAATAAATAGAACTGAGATAATTCCATACAAAAGGACAACTATAATGTAAATAAAAGTAAGCTATAAGATAGTTAAACTGATTATTAATAATGTACAATATCTATCCCAAAGAATAAATGATGAAATACCCTTTCTTTCAAAACAAATGTGGAGACTAGGGATGATGGATGTGGTAATATCCTATGAAATGGTATTGCTGTGATAGTTGATGTTGCTTAACCTTTTTTATTATATCAAGTGAATAGTAAGTAGGAAATATATAACAGGAAATGGTTAACAAATGCACATCAAAAAACCCCAAAATTATCAATACGATATCAAAAATTCCAAATCAAGATGATAAAAATTCATATTTAAATAAAATAAATGTTTTATTTGCCTGAAATCTGTGAGTCTGTTAGTTCATCTGTAAATTGAATTTGATTTTACTTGGCTCAGAGAAACTGTTTCAAGCCTCCATTTTTGAGGATGGTTATCATTTTCTGGAATAAATTTGTGATATAAACAAAAAGAATGTGTCATTCTGAAAGCTTCAATCCACATAATCTAAAAGATAACATATCTATTTATTTTAAATATAAAGCATTTTCACAGGTGATCAGCCTAGATTTCTACCTTTCACAGAACTCTTAGATCTTTATTTTATCCCCATGTAAAAGTCTGCTGAGAAACCTACAGAGTCAGAGAGAACTTCTCTAAGTATACAAAGGAAACTGGCATCCAGAAAAAAGAGACAAAGTAAAACAATAAAGAAAATATAATCTTTCATCTAAGAGACTCAGAGAAAGGGTGCAGCATGTGGTCACCCAAGAAGTTAAATGCTGAGGTAGGAACATAATGCCACATCTCTGCTTGGGGCCATATTTTTAAGGTCACCCCAATTCTTTTAGCATGACATCACTTTTTGAACCTTTGCTCTTTTGTTGAAGTAGGTTTATTTACTGCTTGCTTCTCTGGAAACTCAACCATTGCATTTAAGTTCCTAAAAAAAGAAGCATATTTATTCAGTGTTCTTCTTGGGAAAGGACCAGCCAAGTCTTGCAAATATAACTATACATCTCATTGTCAGAGCTTCCCGTTCACTTCTCCTTCAGCAAGTGCGATTTCTGAGACTAAGAAACTGTTGCTGTAATTGTGCACTTATATTAAAAAGAACAGATGCTAGTGCTGCTACTAAGAATTATGGTGATGCTATACACATAAAGAACTATAGGGCTCAATGGTGCATTGAATAGAACACCAGTTCTGGAGTCAGAAAGTCTCATTTTCTTAAGTTTAAATCTGGCCTCAGACACTTGCTAGATGTGTGACCCTGTGCTTAACCTTGTTTGTCTTAATTTTTTTCATCTGTAAATAAGCTGGAGAAAGAAATTGCAAACATTTCCTCTATTTTTCCAGGAAAATTCCAAATGATATTGGAAAAATTCATACAAAGCTGAAAATTGAATGAATAACCACACAAAAATAACTATATGTCTAGTATCCTTAATATATTTCCTCTTCTCCTCTTCTTAGAATTCCAAACTTCAAATTTCAACCTAAATACTACATCCTATAAGACTACCATATCCCTTTAGTTACTGGAGCTTACTTTTACAAGATTTCCTTCTTTTCTTACTCTTTATGTATCTTTTACATACCTATTTATTTACTTCTTTATTTATTTATATATTTGTTTCCCCTATTAGAATGTAAGCTCATTGGCACACAAGGCTACTTTTATGCTCCAAGACTTTAGACCAGAAGATTTAATACATGCTGATTGATTAACTAGTTGATTTCCTCCTACTTTAGATGTTCTGTGAGCCTTTCTTAATCACTTACAATCATTTCAGTATACTGACAAGAGTGAATCCTCTGTTTTTTGTTATACAACTAATGTCCTAGATCTCTGAACCACTGCTCCTATATGCTCTTGAGGTCTTGGAGTTTGTTAGCTGTTCTAGACTACTTGGGATGAAATATCCTCTGCTGACAAATGTGATCTTGAATTCCAGCAGCAATTCTCAAGGATAGAGTCATTATAAATAGTATTAAAATAGAAATATAAGATTTTTTTAGCTCTTTAAAAATTTAAATTAAATCAATGGCATCTGTTTTATGAAGTCAGATTCAGAGTGGAGAAGAATTAGAAAAGAAGGAGTAAACTGCAAGTATATAGCATCTAACTCTAAGTGTTTAAGAGAAATTAATTTCTATCGATGATGCTTTACTCCTCCTTTTCCACTCTAAGAACATATGTTGGATTAGCAGTAACGGCGTCTACATATCTGAGTGTTTGTCCCTTTGGTTCTTGAGAAGGAATTACAGCCTGGGAGAAAAAGATATTTCAAAAAGAATGCAAAGGCAGAGAGGTTGGATGAAAGAACATTCCAGAACTGTTCATAAAAATATACTTTGCTATGCAGAAAACTCCCTGTGCTATTTTCTATGGTGCAAATTTGACCTCAAGTTATGTTTCTGGGGTCAAATGTCCTAAAATTGTAAGAGCTTACCACATTGAAAATAATATTTCAAAAAGTCTACATAGACCTATATCTCATACCCCATAACAAAATGAGGTCAAAATTGGCACATGATTTGTGAATTAATGATGATACCGTAAACAAATTAGGGAAACCAAGGATAATTTATCTGTCAGAACTTTGCAGATGGGATAAATTTATTACCAAAGAAGAACTAGAGAAAATTATGAAGACAAAATGGACAACTTTGATAACATCAAATTAAAAAGAATTTGCACAAATAAAACCAACAGAAACAATATTAAAAGGGAAGTACAAAGCTGCAAAAATATCTTTAGAGCCAGTGTTACTGATAAATTTTTCATTTCTAAAATATATAAATAACTGTGCCATATTTGCAATACAAGTCACTCCCCAATTGACAAATGGTCAAAGGATATTGACAGACAATTTTCAGATGATGAAATTAAAACCATCTATAATTGTTTGAAAAAATGCTCTAAATCACTATTGATTAGAGAAATGCAAATTAAAACAACTCTGAGGAACAAACTCACATCTCACAAATTGGCTAAGATTATCCAGAAAGGATAATAATTCATTTTGGAAAGGATGTGGGAAAACTGTATACTAATGCATTGTTGGTGGAGTTATGAAATGATCCAAATCAGACAGGAGGGGAAAGGAACAATATATGCAAAAATGTTTGTAACATCTCTTTTTCTTATAGGAAAGAATGGAAAAAATAATAGATATTTATCAATTGGGGAATGGTTGAATAAGTTGTAGTATATGAAGGTAATGGAATATTATTGCTCTATTAAAAATAATGAACAAGCTGATTTTAGAAAGGGCTGGAGAGATTTACATGAAGTGATGCTGAGCAAAACAAGCAGAACCAGACCTCTGGCCAAGATGTCAGAGAGGACACACACATCTACTTAACCTCCATCTTTTCTCTCAGAATAATTTATTTCAAGACAAGCCTCAGAATTAGTGTTTGACTGAAACAAAGAAACAAACAAACAAACAAACAAACAAAAAAACCACAAATAATTACCAAGAGAAGTTATCTTATAAAATTCACCAGAAAAGATCTGCTTTGGCTCATGAGTGGAGATGGTTAGATTGGGCACAAACTGAAGACAGGTAGTAGCAGCACAGCAGAGATAGTAAGGCAGGAAGTTCACACCTAAGCAAATCAGAGGGGGGGTGGGGTGTGATCTCAGTCATTTCAGTGGAGAGAGCTTTATTACAGTGTTGGCTACTTTGCCCTGCAGAAATCCAGTAGACAAGTAGAGAAGCTAAAAACACAGAGAGTAAAGTCTGTAACCCAGAAAAGCTAGGGCCTCTCAGGATCTGACCACAACAATTCACAGTGTCTCAGCATGCTCTCAGAGTCTCAGAGCCCAGATGCAGTATAGCCATTGCTGTCCCGCTAGTGCCTTGCTGCTGCCCCCTGCAGTCTGTGGAGGAAGCCATCCAGCTCCCCCAAAAAACAAACAAACAAACAAACAAAAAAAAAAAAAAAAAAACCACAACAACAGACTGCTTTTGTTTTTCTTGTTAGTTTGTTTTCTTTGATTCTTCTTTGACAAAATTAGCAAAAAAATTAAAATGGACTCTAACCATTGATACCTTCTATATGGACAGAGAACAACTTTAAAACCTGAAGAGACTAAAAATCCCCCCAAAGGGGGATATCATCTGGTCGTCAGCACACAAGACTTTCATAGAAGAAATTAAAAAGGCTCTCACAAGAGAGATAGAAGAAAAAGGGGAAAAGGAAAGGGAAGCTTGGCAAGAGAGTCTGGATAAGTCATCCCACTCATCTAAAGATAGAGTGGATAAAGAAATCAAACCCTTGAAAAACAGAATTAGTAAGTTGGAAAAAGAAAATAGCTCTTTGAAAAATAAAATTGGCAAAATGGGAAAAAAAAATTCCATACAACAAAACAATTCACTTAAAACTCAATTGGACAATTAGAAAAAAGATATAAACAAATAAGTGAAGAAAATAACTCATTAAAAATCAGAACCAAAAAAATGGAAATGAATGACTCAAGGAGACACAAAGAATCAGTCAAACAAAACCAAAAAAAATGAAACAATGGAAAATAATTTCAAATATCTTCTTGAGAAAACAAAAGACCTGGAAAATAGATCTAGGAGAGATAATCTGAGAATTATTGGACTTCCTGAAAAATATGATAAATAAAAAGCCTGGACACTATTTTCCAAGAAATTATCAAAGAGAACTGTCCAGATGTTGTAGAAACAAAGGGTAAAATAGAGATTGGAAGAATTCATCAATCACCTACTGAAAGGGACCATAAATCAAAACTCCAAGAAATATAGGGGCCAAATTCCAGAACTATTAGATGAAGGAAAAAAATACTGCAAGCTGCTAGAAAAAATCAATGCAAATAAAGAGGAGCCACAATAAGGATTACTCAAGATCTATCAGCATCCACATTAAAGAATCAAAGGGCCTGGAATATCATATACCAAAAGGCTAAGGAACTTGGTATGCAGCCAAAAATAACTTACCCAGCCAAAATGAGCATCTTTTTTCCAGGGAATAAGAAGGACATTCAATGAAATAAGTGAATTTCATCTATTTTTGATGAATAAACCTGAACTAAACAAAAAGTTTGATCTACAAATATGGAACTCAAAAGAAACCTAAAAAGGTAAAAAGAAATATTGGGAACTATATTTCTGCTATAAAGATATATAAAGAACACATATATACCTTGTTTTAGAAACTAGAGAAGGAAAGGAAATCGTACAAGGAAAAGGGTAAAGTGGGGGTATTACATATGACAAAGAGGCAAAGGAAGTCTGTCATATCTGAGAGAAAGAATGGAGGGGGATGAACACAGTGTGTATCTTACTGCCATTAGAATTGGCTTAAAGAGAAAAATATTAGACATTCAATTTATGGAGAAACTTCTCCCACTTCATTTAAATGTGGGAAGGGAAAAGGGAAAAGGGAAAAAGTAAGCTAAACCGAAGAAAACACAGAGATTCTAAGGAAAGGGAAAGATAGAGAGAGGAACTCTAAGATGGGAGGAGGGGTACTAAAAAGGGAGGACTGTGAGAAGAAAGTGGTGCTCATAAGTTTAATAATGGGGAGAGGAATAAGGGGGAAGGAAAGTGGAAAACCATAAGTAGAGTTTAACAAGATGGCAAGTAATACACAATTGGTAATTTTAACCATAAATGTGAATGGGGTTAATACCCCAATAAAGAGAAAGTGGTTAGCAGACTGGATTAAAAGCCAGAATCCTACAATATGTTGTTTACAAGAAACACCTGAAACAGGGTGATACATACAGAATAAAGGTAAAAGGTTAGAGCAGAATCTACTATGCTTCAGGTGAAGCCAAAAAAGCATGGGTAGCCATCCTCATCTCAGATCAAGAAAGCAAAAATTGATCTAATTAAAAGAGAGAAGGAAGGGCATATCTTATTTTTTTTTTTTTAGAAATTTTTTCCACAGTATATATGCATGAGTAATTTTTTTATAATATTATCCCTTGTATCCATTTTTCCAAATTGTCCCCCCCTCCCTCCACTCCCTCCCCCCCATGACAGGCAATCCCATACATTTTACATGTGTTAAAATATAACCTAGATACAATATATGTGTGTAAATACCATTTTCTTGTTTCACATTAAGAATTAGATTCTGAAGGTATAAGTAACCTGGGTAGATACACAGTAGTGCTAACAATTTACATTCACTTCCCAGTGTTCCTTCTATGGTTGTAGTTATTTCTGTCAATCATTGATCAACTGGAAGTGAGTTGGATCTTCTTTATGTTGAAGATATCCACTTCCATCAGAATACATCTTCATACAGCATTGAAGTGTAAAGTGATGTTCTGGTTCTATTTATTTCACTCAGCATCAGTTGATGTAAGTCTCTCCAAGCCTCTCTGTATTCCTCGTGCTGGCCATTTCTTACAGGGCAATAATATTCCATAACCTTCATATACCATAATTTACACAACCATTCTCCAATTGATGGACATCCTTTCATCTTCCAGTTTCTAGCCACCACAAAAAGAGCTGCTACAAACATTTTGGCAGACACAGATCCCTTTCCCCTCTTTAGTATTTCTTTAGGATATAAGCTCAATAGCAGCAATGCTGGGTCAAAGGGTATGCACAGTTTGATAACTTTTTGGGCATAGTTCCAAATTGCTCTCCAGAATGGCTGGATTCTTTCACAACTCCACCACCAATGTATCAGTGTACCAGTTTTCCCACATCCCCTCCAACATTCATCATTATTTGTTCCTGTCATCTTAGCCAATCTGACAGGTGTGTAGTGGTATCTCAGAGTTGTCTTAATTTGCATTTCTCTGATCAGTAGTGATTGGATATGAGTGGATATAGTTTCAATTTCATCATCTGAGAATTGTCTGTTCATATCCTTTGACCATTTATCAATTGGGGGATGGTTTGATTTCTTATAAATTAGGGTCTGTTTTCTATATATTTTGGAAATGAGACCTTTGTCAGAACCTTTAACTTTAAAAATATTTTCCCAATTTGTTACTTCCCTTCTAATCTTGTTTGCATTAGTATTGTTTGTACAGAAACTTTTTAGTTTGATGTAATCAAAATCTTCTATTTTGTGATCAATAATGATCTCTAGTTCTCCTCTGGTCATAAATTCCTTCCTCCTCCACAGGTCTGAGAAGTAGACTATTTTCTGTTTCTCTAATCTATTTATTATCTCATTCTTTATGGCTAAATAATGGACCCATTTTAATCTTATCTTGGTATATGGTGTTAAGTGTGGATCCATATCTAATTTCTGCCATACTAATTTCAAGTTTTCCCAACAGTTTTTTCCGAATAATGAATTTTTATCCCTAATGTTGGTATCTTTGGGTTTGTCAAACATTAGATTGCTATAGATGTACCCTTTTTTGACCTTTGTATGTAATCTGTTCCACTAATCAATTAATCTATTTCTTAGCCAATACCAAATGGTTTCGGTGACTGCTGCTATATAACATAGCTTTAGATCAGATACACTTAGACCAGCTTCCTCTGACTTTTTTTTTTCATTAGTTCCCTTGCAATTCTCGACCTTTTAGTCTTCCATATGAATATTTTTGTTATTTTTTCTAGGTCATTAAAATAATTTCTTGGGAGTCTGATTGGTATAGCACTAAATAAATAGATTAGTTTGGGGAGTATTGTCATCTTTATTATATTCACTCGGCCTATCCAAGAGCACTGAATGTCTTTCCAATTATGTAAATCTGACTTTATTTTTGTGGCAAGTGTTTTGTAATTTTTCTCATATAATTCCTGAATATTCTTTGGTAGATGGATTCCCAAATACTTTATACTCTCAACATTTGTTTGGAATGGAATTTCTCTTTGTATCTCTTGCTGTTGCATTTTGTTGGTATTATATAAAAATGCTGAGGATGTATGTGGATTTATTTTGTATCCTGCCACTTTGCTAAAACTCTGAATTATTTCTAATGGCTTTTTAGCAGAGTCTTTGGGGTTCTCTAAGTATACCATCATGTCATCTGCAAAGAGTGATAGTTTTATTTCCTCATTTCCTACTCTAATTACTTGAATCTCTTTCTCGGCTCTTATTGCCAAGGCTAGCGTTTCTAGTATTATATTGAATAGTAATGGTGATAGTGGGCAACCTTGTTTCACTCCTGATTTTACTGGGAAAGGTAGCAGTTTATTTCTATTGCATATTATGCTTACTGACGGTCGTGATTATTCTAAGGAATAGTCCATTTATTCCTATACTCTCAAGAGCTTTTAGTAGGAATGGATGTTGGATTTTGTCAAATGCTTTTTCTGCATCTATTGAGATGATCATATGGTTTTTATTAATTTGATTATTAATATGGTCAATTATACTAATAGTTTTCCTAATATTAAACCAGCCCTGCATTCCTGGTATAAATCCTACTTGATCATAGTGTATTATACTGGGGATGATTTTCTGAAGTCTTTTTGCTAATATCTTATTTAAGATTTTAGCATCAATATTCATTAAGGAAATTGGTCCATAATTTTCTTTCTCAGTTTTCGATCGACCTGGTTTAGATATCAGTACAATGTCTGTGTCATAAAAGGAGTTTGGTAGGACTCCTTCATCCCCTATTTTTTCAAATAATTTATATAACATTGGGGCTAATTGTTCTTTAAATGTTTGGTAGAATTCACATGTAAATCCATCTGGTCCTGGGGATTTTTTCCTGGGGAGTTGATTAATAGATTGTTCTATTTCTTTTTCTGAAAGGGGACTATTTAAGCAGTTTATCTCCTCCTCTGTTAATCTAGGAAGCCTATATTTTTGGAAGAAGTCATCCATTTCACTTAAGTTATCAAATTTATTGACATAAAGTTGGGGAAAGTAACTCCTTATTATTTCTCTAATTTCCCCTTCATTGGTGGAAAGATCCCCCTTTTCATTTGTAAGACTAACAATTTGATTTTCCTCTTTCTTTTTTCTGATCAGATTTACCAAAGGTGTATCTATTTTATTGGCTTTTTCATAAAACCAACTCTTGGTTTTATTTATCAGTTCAATAGCTTTTTTACTTTCAGTATTATTGATTTCTCCTTTTAATTTTTGTATTTCAAGTTTAATTTTTGGCTGGGGGTTTTTAATTTGGTCTTTTTCTAGCTTTTTAAGTTGCAGGCCCAATTTGTTAATCTTCTCTTTCTCTATTTTCTTAAAATAAGCCTCTAAATATATAAAAATTACCTTATTACCGCTTTAGCTGCATCCCAAAGATTTTGGTATGATGTCTCATCATTGTCATTATCTTGGGTGAAATTATTGTTTCTATAATTTGCCAGTCATTCTTTAAGATGAGATTATTCAATTTCCAATTACTTTTTGGTCTATTTACCCCTAACATCTTACTGAATGTAGCTTTTATTGCATTGTGATCTGAGAAGAAGGCATTTATTATTTCTGCCTTCCTACATTTAATTTTGAGATCTTTATGTCCTAATATATGGTCAATTTTTGTACAGGATCCATGGACTGCTGAGAAGAAAGTATATTCCTTTCTATTGCCATTCAGTTTTCTCCAAAGGTATATCATACCTAGTTTTTTCTAATGTTCTGTTTACTTTTTAAAATTTCTTTCTTATTTGTTTTGTGGATTGATTTTTCTAAATCTGATAGTGCAAGGTTGAGATCTCCCACTATTATAGGTTTACTGTCTATTTCTTCTTGCAATTCTCTTAACTTTTCCTTTAGAAAGTTAGATGCTATACCACTTGGTGCATATATGTTTAGTATTGATATGGCTTCAATATTTATGCTACCTTTCAACAGGATATAGTTTCCTTCCTTATCTCTTTTAACTAGATCAACTTCTGCTTTTATTTGATCTGAGATAAGGATAACTACCCCTGCTTTTTTGGCTTTACCTAAAGCATAATAGATTCTGTTCCAACCTTTTACCTTTACTCTGTATGTATCTCCCTGCTTTAAGTGTGTTTCCTGTAAACAACATATTGTAGGGTTCTGATTTTTGATCCAGTCTGCTATCCATCTCCGTTTGATGGGAGCATTCATCCCATTTACATTTACAATTAAAATTAATTTATAGACCCCACTTGTGATGCGCAGCCCTCCCTTTTTTTTTTTTTTTAGTATCCCTCCCCCCTCCCTCCAAGTCCCTTCCCCTATTCTCCTTTTCCTTTTCCCTTTTCCTCTTCCCCCTTTTAATGAGGTGAGAGAGAATTCTCTGAAAAACAAATATGTCAATTATTTGCTCTTTGAGTAAGATTCACACAATGTTTCTCCCCCTCTCTAAATTCCCTCATATATGGTGTATTTTCTATGCCTCTTCCTGGGATGTAATTTCCCTCTTTTATCACTCCTTCCCCCTTTTCTGATACTACCCCCTTCCCTTTACTACACCCCCCTTTTTATCAGTAAAATCAAATTATCCATGCATACTTTCTATATATTCACAACAGAGATACAGTTTTCAAGATTTCTGTGTACCTTTTTCTGTTTCTCTTCAGTCTTGTGGCTGTAGATCAAATTTTTTGTTTAAGTCTGGTTTTTTTCTTAGAAACATATGGAATTCCTCTATTTCATTGAATGACCATCTTCTTCCATGGAAAAAGATGGTAAACTTAGCTGGGTAGTTTATTCTTGGTTGCAATCCTTGATCTTTTGCCTTTCAGAATATCAGGTTCCAGGCCCTTCTATCTTTTAATGTGGAGGCAGCCCTTATTGTGGCACCTTGGTATTTAAATTGTTTTTTTTTTCTAGCTGCTTGCAAGATTTTCTCCTTTGTGTGGTAATTCTGCAGCTTAGCCACAATGTTCTGTGGTGTTCTTTTTTTAGGGTCTATTTCAGAAGGAGTTTGATGAATTCTTTCGATGTCTACTTTCCCTTCTGTTTCTATTATCTCTGGACAGTTCTCTTTGATAATTTCCAGTAAAATAAAATCTAGGCTCTTTTTTTGGTCATAGTTTTCGGGAAGTCCAATGATCCTCAGATTATCTCTCCTAGATCTATTTTCCAGGTCTATAGATTTTCCCAGTAAGTATTTGATGTTATTCTCCAGCTTTTCATTTTTTTTTGTTTGATTTATTCTTGGTTCTCAATGAATCATTCATTTCTATTTGTTCCATCCTGAATTTTAAGTAGTTATTTTCTTCATTCACAGTTTTTAGTTCTTTTTGTATATGCCCAATTTTGTTTTTAAATGAATTATTTTTCTCTATTGAATTTTTTTCCATTTCCCTAATTTTTTTTAGAGAATTATTTTCTTTTTCCAACTCAGAAATCCTATTTTCTTGAGACTTTTTTATCTTTTCCAATTCAGAAATCCTACTTTCCTGTGATTTTTTAACCTTTTCTAATTCACAAATTTTGTTTCCCTGAATCTCCTGTGAATTCTTTATTTTTTCCAACTCCAATTTCAGAACGTTGTTATTCTCTATCAAAGCTTCTCTTTCCTTTCCCCATTTTTCTTCAAACTCTCTTAATTTTTTAATAGTGTCTCCTAGAAGAGAGATGTGATGGGGGACAGAAATCGTTCCCTTTAGGCTGTTATCTGCTGACTCTCTGCTGTTTACTTCCTCGGGGTTGGATACCCGCTCTTTCTCTGTGTAGAAAGAATTGATCGTTCTTCTTGGTTTTTTATTCATATTTTAAAAATGTTTTGGGGTCTGTCCTTGGGGTAGGAAATTATTTATTTATTTCTTTACCAGCTTCCTCCCAGAATGGATGGATGCAGCGGTTTCTGCACCCGACCTAAGAGAGAGCTCTGGGAGAGAGTTCCCCTCCCCCTCTATGGAATTGCTTCACAGGTGATTAGCAAGGCAGTGCTTTGAGGGTGCTGTGTATCCTAGAGACTTCCCTGATGTTTAAGACTGAACAAAAAAGGCGACACAAAACCCAGCCTATGCGGTCCATGGGGCATGGATGTCAGCAGTTGACGTGAAAAGCCGCTGCACTCAAACTGGAAGTGTCTGTCCTGGAACCGCGGTCCCTATTTCAAAGGTTCCTCTTCTCTTGGACTTCCAGGGCTGAATTCCACAGCCTCCAGCCGAGCAAGGCACTATGTGTTGCCTTCGGCCGTGTCAGCCCGCTTTTCAATCTCTTAACTACCCCCAGTTGAAAGCCTGGACAGCCTAAGTTGGCCCCACCCACAGTGCTGACATCTATTGTGTCACTTCCAGATTGGGGTGGTTCTAGTATCTGGCTTTATATTTTAAAGTGCCTTGATTTCTCTTCTGAACTGCTGTTTTATAAGCAGAGAAGAGCTAACAGCCTGTGCCAGATTCTTCTATCTCAGTGGCGTCTCTGATCCCAGAGCCCTCCCCAGCGTGAATCCGCACAGTGTGCTAGCACCCAACTGTCTGTGCTGGCCTTTCTTCTTCCTCCCCTGTGAACCAACCTTTTCTGTTGAAACTCCAGTTTCTCTTCAGCTGGTAAGTCGTGCTTCCAGTCCTTGTGGTTTCTAACAGTCCAGCATTATTTTTGAGGCTGATTTAACTAATTGGTATTGAGGGAAGAAGGGAGCTCACAGAATCGAGTGTATCTTCTCCACCATCTTGGCTCCACCCCCAAGGGCACTATATCTTGCTAAAGGGTAGCATACATAATGAAGCTGTATCAATATTAAACATATACACACAAAGTGCAGCATGTAAATTCTTAAAAGATAAATTAAGAGAGCTGCAAGAAGAAATAGACAGCAAAACTATAATAGTGGAAAATCTCAACTTTGAACTCTCAGAATTACATAAATCAAACCACAAAACAAATAAGAAAGAAGTGAAAGAAGTAAATAGAATACAAGAAAAGTTTTATATGATAGATGTTTGGAGAAAACTAAATGGAGACAAAAAGGAGTACACTTTCTTCTCAGCAGTTCATGGAAAGTATTCAAAAATTGACCATATATTAGGACATAAAAACCTCAAACTCAAATGCAGTAAATGCATCTTTTCAGACCATGATGAAATGAAAATTATATTCAACACAAAGATGGGGAAATAGACCACAAAATAATTGGAAACTTAAAAAATCTCATACTAAAGAATGATTAGGTGAAATAGCAAATCATAGACATAATAACTTCAACCAAGAAAATGACTATAATAAGATATCACACAAAAATGTGTGGGATACAGCCAAAGTAGTAATAAGGGAAATTTTCTATCTGTAGAGGCTTATTTGCATAAAATAGAGAAAGAGAAGGTCAATGAATTGGGCTTGCAGCTAAAAATTTTAGAAAAGGAACAAATTAAAAACACCCAGTCAAATACTAAACTTGAAATTCTAAAAATAAAAGGAGAGATTAATAAAACTGAAGTAAAAAAAAAAAACTATTGAATTAATAAAACTAAAAGTTGGTTCTATGAGTAAAACCAATAAAATAGATAAACCTTAGTAAATCTGATTTAAAAAAAAAAAGGAAAGAGGAAAATCAAATTAGGGCAATAATTAGGGAATACTTTGCCCAACTATATGACAATAAATTTAATAACTTAAAAGGAATGGAAGAATAGCTTCAAAAATATAGCTTGCCCAGATTAACAGAGGAAGAAGTAAATTGGCTAAACAGTCCCATCTTAGAAAAGAAACAGAACAAGCTATTAATCAACACCCAAAGAAAAAATCCCCAGGACCAGATGGATTTACATGTGAATTCTAGCAAACATTTAAAGAACAATTAACTCCAATGTTATATAAACTATTTGAAAAAAATAGGGATTGAAGGAATACTACCAAATTCCTTTTATGACACAGATATGGTACTGATTCCTAAATCAGGTAGGTTGAAAAGAGAAAAAGAAAATTATTGACCAGTCTCCCTAAGGAATATTGATGCTAAAATCTTAAATAAAATATTAGCAAAAAGGTTATAGAAAATCATTCCCAGGATAATACACAATGATCAAGAAGGATTTATACCAGGAATGCAGGGCTGGTTCAACATTAGCAAAACTATTAGCATAATTGACTATGTCAATAAACAAATTAGTAAAAACCATATGAACATCTCAATAGATGCAGAAAAAACATTTGATAAAATTCAACATCCATTCCTAATAAAAACACTTGAGAGTAAAAGCATAAATGGACTTTTCCTTAAAACAATCAGGAGCATATGTTTAAAACTCTCAGTAAGCATTATATGTAATAGGGATAAACTGGAACCTTTCCCAGTGAGATCAGGAGTGAAACAAGGTTGCCCACTATCACCATTATTATTTAATATTGTATTAGAAACACAAGCCTCGGCAATAAGAGTTGAGAAAGAGATTAAAGGAATTAGAATAGGTAAGGAGCAAACCAAATTATTACTCCTTGCAAATGATATGATGGTATACTTAGAGAACCCCAGAGAATCAACTAAAAAGCTATTAGAAATAATCCACCACTTTAACAAAGTTGTAGGATACAAAATGAATCCAGATAAATCATTAGCATTTTTTATACATTGCTAACAAAATTCAACAGCAAGTTATACAAAGAGAAATTCCATTCAAAATGACTGTTGATAGCATAAAACATTTGGGAATCTATCTACCAAAGGAAAGTCATGAATTATATGAGCAAAATTACAAAACAATTTCTACACAAATAAAGTCAGATTTCAATAATTGGAAAAAACATATTAAGTGCTCTTGGATAGGCTGAACAAATATAATAAAGATGGCAATACTCCCTAAACTAATCTCTTTATTTAGTGCTATACTAATCAGACTTCCAAGAAATATTTTAATGATTTAGAAAAAAAGACAACAAACTTCTTATGGAAGAACAAAAGGTGGAGAATTTCAAGGGAATTAATGAACAAAAAAAATCAAAAGAATGTAGCCTGGCTGTATCTGATCGAAAACTATATAATAAAGCAGCAGTCACCAAAACCATGTGGTATTGGCTAAGAAATAGATTAATTGATCAGTGGAATAGATTAGGTTCACAGGACAGAATAGTTAATAACTATGGCAATCTAGTGTTTGGCAAACCCAAAGATCCCAACTTTTGGGATAAGAATACATTATTTGACAAAACTGCTGGGAAAACCGGAAAGTAGTATGGCAAAAATTAGGCATGGATCCACACTTAACACCATGCACCAAGATAAGCTCAAAATGGGTATGTGATTTAGGCATAAAGAATAAGATTATAAATAAATTAGAGGAACATAGGATAGTTTACTTCTCAGATTTGTGGAGGAGGAAGGAATTTGTGACCAAAGGAGAATTAGAGATCATTATTGATCACAAAATAGAAAATTTTGAATATGTCAAATTAAAATCATTTGTACAAACAAAACTAATGCAAACAAGATTAGAAGGGAAGAAACAAACTGGGAAAATATTTTTTACAGTTAAAGGCTCTGATAAAGGCCTCATTTCCAAAATATATAGAGAATCGACTCTATAAGAAATCAAGCCATTCTCCAATTGATAAATGGTCAAAGGATATGAACAGACAATTTTCAGATGATGAAATTAAAACTATTTCCACTCATATGAAAGAGTGTTCCAAATCACTCTTGATCAGAGAAATACAAATTAAGACAACTCTGAAATACCATTACATACCTGTCAGATTGGCTAAGATGACAAGAAAAAATAATGATGAATTTTGGAGGGGATGGTGGAAAACTGGGATACTGATGAATTCTTTGTGGAGTTGTGAAAAAAACCAACCATCCTGGAGAGCAATATGGAATTATGCCCCAAAATTATTAATCTGTGCATACTCTTTGATCCATCAGTGTTACTACTGGGCTTATATCCCAAAGAGATACTAAAGAAGTAAAAGGACCTATATATGCCAAAATGTTTGTGGGAGCCCTTTTTGTGGTGGCTAGAAACTGGAAAATGAATGGATGTCCATCAATTGGAGAATGGTTGGGTAAATTATGGCATATGAATGTTATGGAATATTATTGTTTTGTAAGAAATGGCCAGCAGGATGAATACAGAAGAACTTGGAAAGATTTACAAGAACTGATGCTGAGTGAAATGAGCAGAATCAGGAGATCATTATACACTTCACAACAATACTGTATGAGGATGTATTCTGAATTGAAGTGGATTTCTTCAAAAAAGAGAAGATCTAATTTAGTTCCACTTGATCAATGATGGACAGAATCAGCTATACTCAGAGAAGGAAGACTGGGAAATGATTGTGAACTGTTTGCATTTTTGTTTTTCTTCTCAGGTTATTTTTACCTTCTCAATCCACCTCATCCTGTGTGACAAGAAAACTGTTAGATTCTGTGCACATACATTGTATCTGGAATATACTATAACATATTTAACATGTATAAGATTGCCTGCCATCTAGGGGAACGATTAGAAGGAGGGAAGGGAAAAGTCGGAACAGAAGTGTGTGCAAGGGATTATGTTGTAAAAATTATCCATGTACATGTTCTGTCAATAAAAATTATTTAAAAAAAAACAAGCAGAACCAAAAATATAGTGTACATATTAAAAGCAAGAATGTGCAATGATCAAATATGAAAGACTTGGGTTTTTTTGTTTTGTTTTGTTTTGTTTTGTTTTTGTTTTTGTTTTTGTTTTTGTTTTTGTTTTTGTTTTTTTTTCCAGTGGTTCAGTGATTCTAAGCAGTTCCAATACACTTTGGACACAAAAATGCCATTTGTATCAAGAAAAAGAAATAAGGAGACTGAATGTAAATCAACACATGCTATGTTCACTTATTTTTTTCTATTTTTTAATCTTTCCTATGTTTTTTCCCTTTTGCTCTATTTTTTCTCTCCCAACATGATAAAGCAATGTGTATTAAAATGAATACATTTTTAGGAAAAAAAGTTCATAATATGTAGGTGATGCCCCCCACTCCACTATGACACCATGCATTATAGACATTTTCCTGTTATGTATCTGTTAACTTCTCTTTCCTTCCCTCCTTTCCCTTCTGCTTTCTCCCCTTTTACAGAGCCTCCCTTTCCTTTTAGCCTTCTCCCTCACGTCTCTGAATTTGTCTTTCTTTGAGAATTATAATTAAATGAACATCTTCACTAATTCTGAAAAGGGTTTAAAAACTTTATAATAGATTCCATGAGGAATAAAAGAGTTGTCCTCAGAGGTCATCAATTATATTGTAAACTTATTTTAGAATACTCTATATAGGCCAATTTCCAAAGAAATTTGGAATTATGAAATAAAGTGACTAAAATATTCAATATGCTATGGTACAAAGAATAGTGAAAACTTACTCCATTTTTAAGAAGAGAATGCTTATTCATGGTCAGCTTGAAGAACTCTCTGAACACAAAAGGTTTATATTAAGTTAATAAATTGATTATGTTGTTATTTTTGTATATCTGCAGCTTGTACTTCATTTCTCTGGAATGGATTACATCACTCTGTGTATACTACAGACATTGATTTAGAAAGACCTCATTTTAGACTCACCATAACTACATGAAGATAAATATTCCACTTAATTTCACTGAGATTCAATTTTTTCATCAGTAAAAATGTGGTAATTATAGCTGTAGAACCCACCTCATGAAGTTTTAAATTTTGCTAAGATTAGCAAACTTAAAAATTGTGTTTAGAAATCTAGTATAAGGCAAATATAAAATGATAGAATTAGAGGCAACATTTTTTCTAGGTCACCCAACACATCTTCTTGACAGCAACTCAAAAAACATTCCAGACCATATTCTGATGAAGAAATCCAAAAATAGGTCATAGTCATTTTATTTTCCTGCCCTGAGCAGCATGTGAGGTTATGCAGAAAGATCAGTAGATAATGGAATGAAAGGAGTCTAGAAGTTCAGCACAGTGTCAACAGAGAAAAAAGACTCAGAGTTGAGGATCATCTAAAATAACTGGGCTGAGAGGGATGAGATTAATCCCAGGATTAAAGGTACAATGGTAGAAAGAAATCCTGAGGACCAGTTCCAAGAGCAGTTATTGACCCTAACTAGTAACTCTGTCATAGTACCAACTTCTGGGCCACAATTCCAAGGTGAAGAGGAACAGTTGCAAATGTGAATAAGAGAGGCCTTAACTAAGTATAGAGCAAAGAATACATTCCTAAAATGTAACCTTCTCTGAGAATGAATAGAAGGGAGACTCAATTCCATTTAATTGTGCACATAAATCTGCAAGTGAATTACCAGGGCAGGAAAGCACAACTGAAAGCAACACAAGCAATATTGAAAAAGTTCAAAGTTCATTGAGTGGATACCCATCAACTGGGAAAATGGCTGAATAAGTTATGGTATATGGATGTTTTGGAATTTTATTCTATAAGAAATGATAACCAGCCCAATTTCAGGTAAGTGTAGAAAGACATAGTTGAACTGACGTTGAGTGAAAATACCAGAAAAAGGAGAACATTGTACACTTTAACAGCAAAATTGGGGGATAATCAATCACAGTAGACGCTTCTAGACAAACGATGATCCAAGACAATTCCAATAGACTTGGGATGAGAAATGTCATCCACATCAAAAAAGAGAACTATGGAGATTGAAAGTAGATCAAAGCAAAATATTTTCAGCTTTTTTGTTTGCTTGCTTTTCCTTTCTCATTTTTTTCCTTTTGTTCTATTTTTTCTTGCACAACATGAAAAATATGGAAGTATGTTTAGAAGGATTGTACATGTTTAATCTATGTCAGATTGCTTGCTGTCTTGGAGAGGAAGAAGTTGGAATAGGGAAGAAGAATAAATTTGAAATGCAAAATCTTTTGGAAATGAATGTTGAAAATTATCTTACTTTGTAAAATACTTTTAAGAAAAAATAAAAATCCAAAGTCAAGAAATAGTCTGAAAGAATAAACAAATTAAAAAAAAAAAGAATCTAATTGTAAGGAGTCACTAAGGGACGAGGAACCTCAGGACAAACACAGAAAGTACTGACTCAAAAAGATATCAAACCAAAGCTTATCAACAATAAAAGAATGGACACATGTTGAAGAAAAAGTCTTAGAAGCACAAAAGTTAAAAAAAAAAAAAACAATTAAAATCAAATGAGACTTATAGAAGGAATAATTGGAGGAACTGAAAATTATTCAAGACCATTGGAAAAAAAGAGAATAAAATAAGCAAATAGGTATAGAACATTACTGAAGAAAACAATTCCTTACAAATTATAATTGAGCAAATAAAGTAACAAAAAGCTACAAAACCTTCCTGCAGAACTCTTAGGAAGTTGATTAGAAAAAGCTTATTCAATTTGTTTTTCTAAAATGGGACTATTCAAGTAATTTATTTCCTCCTCTATTAATTTGAGTAATCTACATCTTTGAATGTATTCAACAATTCAATTAGGTTATCAGATTTATTGGCATACAGTTGGGCAAAATAGCTCCTATTTATTGTTTTAATTTCCTCTTCATTGGTGGAAAGTTCAATTTTGATGCTTTTAAAAAAAATCAAATCAAATTTTAAATAAATTTCTGATCAAATTGACTAAAGATTGATCTATTTTATTGTTTTCCCATAAAACCAATTCTTAGTTTTGTTTATTATTTCAATAGTTTTTTTTTTCTTTCAGTTTTATTAATCTGCCATTTCATTTTCATAATTTCAAATTTGGCACTTAAGGATTTTTAATTTGTTTTTTTTCCCTAACTTTTTTAGTTGTATGCCTGATTCACTGATATTCTTTTTCTCTATTTTATGCAAGTTAGCTTCTTGAGATATACAATTTCCCCTAAGAACTGATTTGGTCTCATCCCATAAATTTTGGTATGTTATTTCATTATCATTTTCTTGGATGACACTCATTCTTTAGGATTAGGTTATTTAATTTACAATTAATTTTGGTCAAATTTTCCTGCCCTTTTATTACTTATAAGTTTTATTGCATCATGATCTGAAGAAAAGATATATTTAAATTTTCTGCCTTTTTGTATTTGATTTTGAGATTTTATGCCCTAAAAGATGGACAGTTTTTGTTTAGATCCCATGTACTGGTCTTCCACACTTTCCTTACCCCTTGACATATATATATATATATATATATATATATATATATATATATATATATATATATATATATATATATATATATATACACACATACATATATGTATATATACATATATATGTGTGTGTATGTATGTATATAATACATATGAAAATTTCTCACCACTACAAAAAGATCTACTATAAATATTTTTGCACATATAAGTTCTTTCTGTTCAATTTTTTGCCATAGAGATCTAGGAGTGTTATAGTTGAGTCAGAGTTTGCATAGTTTTATAGCTTTTGGGGCATAGATCTTTTATCCAACTTTCCTTTTATCAATCCACTCTTTCTCTTATCCCCTTCCTTTCCAACTTCTCTATTGGGTAAGATACATTTCTGTATCTAATTGAATATATGCATGTAGTTTTCCTTTTTTGAACCAATTCTACTGTAAAAGCTCTTATTTGGCCACTTCTTTTATGTGCAATAATTTTCCCATTCTTCTTCTACCATTCCCTTTCTCCTAGTGCATCCCTCTTTCTTCAATTTTTTTTTGAGATTATCCTTATACAACCAAATCATTACCATGTCCTCTGCTTATTCAGAGACCTTCTAACTTCCCTAATAATGGTGAAGTTCTTAGTATTTAGATAGATAGATAGATATAGATAATTTTTTCATATAGGAATATAAACAGTTTAAACATAGTAAGTCCCTTATGATTTCTCTTTCATAGTTAGCTTTTTGTGTTTCTCTTAAATTTTGTATTTAAAATATTTTTTTTCTATTCATCTTTTGTTATTCATCAAGAATGAGTGAGAATCCTCCATTTCATTAAATATCTATTTTCTCATGAAGGATTTTAATGAGTTATGCTGAGTAAATGATTCTTGGTTTTCTTTCATTTTCTTTCTGAAATATATTCTAACTCATCTGCTCTGACATTGAACTTTGTGTTAAAGTTAGGCTTCATTCCTGTGGTACATGTAGCTGGTGCAGAGGACATTGTTCCAATACTCATACTTTCTCACATTAATGTTTTCTGAGCTGTTTTGGGAGTGGAGATTAAAAGTTTTGGATACTACACAGTGGCATATCTTGGGGACAGATGTGTTAATTTTTATCCTGATATAAAACTTGATCCCTATCTTGGAAGAATCTCTGATCCTTTATAGTTGCAAATGATATTGTTCCTGAGGGTTTCTGCTCCTTTGTAACTAAAAGATATCTTGTGGTAAAAGATATCTTTCTGACCACTTGCACAGTGGCCTTATAATTTCTAACATGAGAGTCCCCAGAGCTGTTATAACCTTTGCAATGTCCAAGTCCTGTATGTTAGGTTGCTGGCACATGGGCTCTGAGATAGCCCCCTTTCTAGTGCAACTAAACTCTCTGATCTCTTAAATTGTCTTGGGGTAGAAAAATGTCTCTTCTGGAATTTTTGTTGTATCTTTTTTTATTGAAACACTATTTTAAAATTCTTAGAAGGGGAATATTTGAGAAGCTTAGTTGCTTCCTTTATTATACTATCTTGAGTTCACCTCTATTTAAATAAACTATTCCTAAAGAAAGACTGGGTGAAACAAATTGCAGAAAAAAAATAATCATTCCATTAAAGATAATATAAAAATATGAAAAAATAACAAAATCTGTGGGATACAACCATAAAAGTTCTTAGGGAAAAAATCAAATTTCTAAGTCATCAATAAAAAAGAGAAAAAGAATAGATCAACAAATTGAACAGGCAACTTAAAGAACACTAGAAAAACAACAAAATATCAACCCCAATTAAATAAAAAATATAGAAATCCTTAAAATCAAAGAGAGATCAATAAAATTGAAAGTAAAATAATTATTAAACTAATAAATACAATTAAAATCTTTTTAGATCACCAAACATTTGACTAAATTGATTAAAAAGAAGAAATCAAATTTACCAGACTCAAAAATGAAAAAGGTAAATTTTAAACTACTTGAGGATATAAAAACAACTATTTGGACATATTTTGCCCAACTATGCCCCAAAACCTGAAAATCAAAATGAAATTGATGAATATTTATAAAAATTAAATTTTACGGATTAACATATTTGAAAATAGAATACATAAATAGCCATATCTTAGAAAAATAATTTGAATAATCCATGAATAAGCTCCAAAAACACAAAACCTCAGGACTAGATGGAATTACTAGTTAAATTCTATCAGATATTTGAAGAACAATTACTTCCAATATTATATGGGTTTTTTTGAATAATAAGTAAAGAAAAAGTCCTACTAAATTCCTTTTATGCCTCAAGATTTAATTTCATACCTAAAGCAGGCTGGATTTACTCCAGGAATTCAAGATCATTTCCACATAATTATAAGCATAGTTGACTGTATCAAAAACAAATGCTAGAAAAAAGGTAGAAAACTTGGATATAAGATCAGGACTGAGACAAAGATGTCCATTTTTGTGATTACTATACAATATTGGACTAGAAATGCCAGCTATAGTAATAAGAAAAGAAATACAAGATTGAACATTTTATAAGAAAAGAAAAAAGATGAACACCCTTTGATCTAGCAGTGTCTCTATTGAGTTTGTATCCCAAATAGATTATAAAAAAGGGAAAATGGCACATGTGCAAAAATATTTGTAGCAGCCCTTTTTGTAATGGCAAGGACTGGAATTTGAGTGGATGCCCATTAGTTGGAGAATGGCTGAATAAGTTATGATATAGGAATGTTATAGAATATTATTATCCTATAAGAAAAATCAGTAGGATGATTTCAGAAAAGCCTGGAGATACTTACATGAACTGATGCTAAGTGAAGTAAAACCAAGATAACATTGTACACAGAAACAAGATGATCATCTCTGATGGATGTGGCTCTTTTCAACAGTGAGGTGATTCAGGTATATTCTAATAGACTTGTGATGGAGAGAGTCATATTCATCTAGAAATAAATCTGTATGTTCTGAATACAGAAAACAACATAGCATTTTCACCTTTTTGTTTTCTTCCTTTTTTTTTCCTTCCTCATTCTTTCTCTTTTTGATCTGACTTTTCTTGCATAGCACGATGAATGTGGAAATAGTATAAAAGAGTTTCACATGTTTAACATATATTTTATTGCTTGCTGTGTAGGAGATAGGAGTTGGAGGAAGGGAAGTAGAAAAACTTGGAACATGGGGTTTTACAGGGGTGAATGTTGAAAATTATCTCTGCATGTATTTTGAAAATGAAAAGCTGTTACTTATAAAAAGAAAGGCAACAAATGTGGAGAACAAGTCAAGAAGAAAAAATATAAGAAAAATTGGACTAACTTAAAAAAAGTAATTAAAGATAATTGTACTGAAGTAATAGAACATGAAGGGAAAATACAAATAGAAAAAAAAATGTGCCAGTCACCACTTTAAAGAGATCCTATATGGAAAACGTATAGGAATATCATTGCCAAATCTGAAAACTCCCAGATCAAAAAGAAAATCTTATAAGAAATAAAAAAAATTCAAATATGTTGGAGCTACAATTAGAAATGTACAGGATTTGTCTACAGCTACGTAAAAGACCAAAGGTCCCGGGTAATATATTTATTGACAATCAAAAGAACTAGACCTGTAATTAAAAATATCACATCCAGTAAAACTAACCATAATATTGAAGAAAAAAAATGGACATTCAATGAACTTGCAGATTTTCAGGACTTTGTCTTAACTAAACCTGCACTCAATAAAAAAAAATTAAGATAAAAGTTCCAACATCAAAGATTAATTTCAAGGGACTCAACAAGGACAACTTTTCTGGTTTTTCCATAGAAATTTATACCATATGTTTAAAGCTAACATCAGTAATTGGATAACTCAGAAGAAAGATTGAGGCAGAACAGAGTATGATGTCACTCTTAGAACAAAACTGTCAAGAAAAATGTAAAAATTATAATTATGCTATATAAATGAGATACAGAGGAAGAACTTACACAGAGGCACTGGATGGAGAGAAGGGTTGGTAATTCTGAATACCTATTCACATTTGGAATGGGTTAAATAGAGATAGATAGATAGATAGATAGATAGATAGATAGATAGATAGATAGACAGACAGAGAGGTTAGGAAGGTTATAACACCCTCTATAATCTATAAAGAAATACGGTGGGAGGAGAATAAAAAAGGTGGGACAGAGAAGAGTGTTTAAATTGATAGGAGTAAGATAGTGTCTGTAAATTAATGGGAAAAGGATAAAGAAGAGGGGGAAAGGGGGAGAGAGAAGATAAGGGAGGAATCTGTGGATGGGTAGAGATTAAGTAATAGCAAGGAAAGTAAAGAAATAGAATTGAAGTAGATGAATTATTAGGGATAGGAAATAAGACATATAAACAAATAACAAGGATGATGAATATAATTCATTAGGGAAAAAAGTAGTAATTATGGATCTCAAACAAATTCAAACTTAAAGATTTGGTCAAGGGGTAACTAGATAGTGCAATGGATAGAGCACTGCTCCTGTAATCAGAAGTATCTGATATCAAGTCTGACATAAGACACTTAACACTTACTGTTAGCTATGTAACACTGGATGAGTTCCTTAACACCAATTGTCTGTGAATAAAGATTCATTTAAGTGGTAAATTCTCATTTTATGTCTGTCGCATTAAATATTATTTTAGTCCCATCTCTACATGTGTGTAAATGTATATTACTATATGTGTATATAAATGTATATGTATACATGTAAGGATATTATGTGCATATACAGATAATTGTATTGTGTGGATATGAATATATATATATATATATACATATATATATATATTATATATATAAACATATACATATATACACATACAGATACACTTACACATGCTTATTTAAATGTTTGTTTATTTAACTGTAACTTATTTGAAGGAGATGGGGGGTGATGAAAGGAGGAAAAGAATAAAGTAAAAAATACACAGAAGATGACAAAAGAGTAACTTAGAAGGAAGCAAAGATGAGTAGTCATAAATGTATAATCTCTCTTATTATTATGTATCTTTTATAGAAATGGAAATTTATTATTACATATTTTGAATCCACCCTGGTGTTCTATTGGGTACATAACAATGCTTTGTTATGTTTTTTTTTTCTTTTCTGTCATTCTTTTTTCTATTTTGTTTTTTTCTTATTTTAGGTTCAGTTTTAAATAAATAAAAATAGAAAGAAAAAAGAATATAAGAATGAAAAATTTAAAAATATATACCAAGGGATTCAAAGGACAGGGGAATGGAAAGGAAAAGGCCTTGGCATTTCCAGATCTGAAAAGGTTCTATAAAGCTAGAGCCATCAAAAAACTTAGCACTAGATAAGAAATGGAGACTCTAATTACTGATCTGATCATTCATCCATTCATTATATAATATTCAGAAGCAAATAAGTACAATAGTGCTTACAAATTCTAAATCTAATAAATCTAAAATTCTCACCTTTGGAGGCAAGCACTCAGGATTTGACAAAAACTATAGGGAAAACTTGAAAGTAGTTTGGTACAAATTAGGTATAGACAAATATCATCAAATATACTTAGTGTGATAAATGCTGGACCTATTACACATGTTTCAAAGACAATGAAATCTAAAGTATGAAAGAGGCTAACTAGTCTGTAGCTTCTTTCACTGTCTCTTTCAATCCCTTGATCTCATGGGTGGGGCTATAATTATCATTTGAGATTTGTTCTGGATGGAGTTCTAGAAATTCTGTGTCTGCAATCTCATCTGTTAAGTATTTGGATGTTGTCTCAGTCTCTTTTCATTGCAGGGTAGTGTGTGTGTGTGTGTGTGTGTGTGTGTGTGTGTGTGTGTGTGTGTGTGTGTGTAAAACAGACAGACAGATAGAGACAGAGGAAAAGGAATAAAGGAATAGAGAGAGACAGAGAGAGAGATAGGAAGAGGGATAGAGAGATACAGCAGACAGAGAGACACACAGAGAGAGACAGAGACAGAGAGAGGCAGAGGCAGAGACAGAAAGAGAGAGATACAGCTGAGACACACAGAGAGAGACAGAGACAGAAAAAGAGGCAGATGCAGAGACAGAAAGAGACAGAGACAGAGAGACAGAGAGAGACTGAGAGAAAGAGAGGGAGAGACAAAGAAAGAAAAAGAGAGAGTGAAGGAGAGAGAGACAGAGAGAAAGAGAGAGAGGAAGGGAAGGGAAAGAGGGAGAGAGAGGGGGGTAAGGGAAGGGAGGGAGGGAGGGAAAGAGAAAGAGAGAGGGAGAGGGAGGGAGAAGGAGAAAGAGAAGGAGGAAGAGGGAGAAAGAGACAGAAAGACAGACACAGAGACAGAGAGAGGGAGGGATGGAAAGAGAAGAGAGAGATGGAGAGAGAGGGATGGATAAGATAGGACAGGACACTACAGGAGAGGAGAAGAGAGAACACGAGAGGAAAGGGGAATTGAGAGGAGGGGTGAAAGAAAGGGAGAGGAAGAAAGAAAAAAGGAAGCACAGGAAGAGGGAATGGGAGCAATAACCAGTGGTGGCCATTAGACTAACACTCACAGCTTAGAGTTAGAAATGAAATGCTCTTGTTAGCAGCTGTGAATTGTATCATCTTTCCTGAAACCACAAACCTGCAACTCATCCTTCTAGAAAACATACATGCACACTATTACTGAAGTGACAGATACAATTAAATCTCCCAGCAGATGTCTGGTGGGAAGGGATAAGAGTATGAACATAACTTCAACAAACTATGTTTTATTCAGTATGGTAGCTTAAAATACTATCTTTAATCTTTTCTTCTTCTTACTTCAACCATTCTTTCCTTTTGACAGCAGATATGACACTTAAATTCTTCACACATTTTCTTTTCTGAAAATTATCATGCTTTAAAAAAACATAATGGATTGTCTATATCTAATATGGTACAGTGGAAAGAGAGTAAACCTTGAAAGACCTTGGTTCAAGTTGTACTTCGATACATATTGCTTTGGGATTTTAGACAAAACACTTAAATCCTCAGTGACCTAGGCAACCTTTTAAAATTATATTTTATTAGAGAAAAGATGATTTACATTGGTGGAGGAATCTGAAAAAAAATCATATTCCATATAAAACACAGGTCCTGCCATTTTGCTATGATCAAGTTAGTTATTTAATTTTTAGTACTTATTTTAAAATGTTTGGTATTTACTATATTCTGGTAACACAGTGGATAAAGAGTCTGAATTTAAGGCAGGGGATCTAATTTCAAATTTGACCTAAGACACTTTGATTTGTAACTCTGGGAAGGTCACTTAATTACTATTTGCTGCAGTTTCCTCATCTTTTCAAATGGAATAAGTATTATATTTACCTCCAAGGATTGTTGTGAAAATCAAATGAGATAATTTTTCTAAAAGGCTTAACTTAGTTCCTGATACCTCACAGACACTTAATAGATGTGTGTTCTTTTCCTTCCCTTCTAACTCTTATCTTAAAAGTATGAATGATCTATGAATTTTGCTGGTTTTGTTCAGTCCTTTTAGTCATATCCAATTCACTGTAACCCTTTTTGGGGTTTTCTTAACAAAGGTGCTGGAATAGTTTAGCATTTCCTTCTCCAATTAGTTTTACAGATGATAAAACAGAAGCAAACAGGGTTAGGTTACTTGCTCAGGGTAATACAGCTAGTAAGTGTCTGAGGAAGAATTTGAACTCAGGTATTCCTGAGCCTGATGCTCTATCCATTGCCATCTAGTTGCCCATTATATAGACTCTAGGCTTCTAAATAATAAAAAAAAACCCTCACCTTCTTTCATTTCTTCATTATGATGTATGCTTTTCCCATATATTTTCTACCATGAGTGCATTCTAGAGATTTTTCCTTGAGTAGGTTGTTGGATCATGTAGTTATTTATAGAATATTCCTACTTCCTATTTTGAAGTCAGAAGAATGTATGAGAGTTTGTGCTCCAAAACTTTCAAGCCCCAGTGCTACTTCGCTGGACCTGCATCAAAGAAAGACCTTTTTTTTTTTTAATTTAATTTTTATTTTATTTTATAATTATAACTTTTTTTTTTGACAGTAAATATGCATGGGTAATTTTTATAACATTATCCCTTGCACTTACTTCTGTTCAGATTTTTTCCCTTCCCCCCTCAACCCCCTCCCCCAGATGGCAGGCATTCTTATACATGTTAAATATATTACAATATATTCTAGATACAATATATGTGTGTAGAACCAAATTTCTTGTTGCACAGGAAGAATTGGATTCAGAAGGTAAAAATAAGAGTTTACACTCATTTCCCAGTGTTCCTTTTCTGGATGTAGCTGATTCTGTCCATCATTAATCAATTGGAATTGGATTAGCTCTTCTCTATGTTGAAGATAGTCACTTCCATCAGAATACATCCTCGTACAGTATCATTGTTGAAGTGTATAATGATCTTCTGGTTCTGCTCGTTTCACTTAGGATCAGTTGATGTAAGTCTCTCCAAGCCTCTCTGTATTTCTCCTGTTGGTCATTTCTTACAGAACAATAATATTCCATAACATTCATATACCATAATTTACCCAACCATTCTCCAATTGATGGACATCCATTCATTTTCCAGCTTCTAGCCACTATGAAAAGAGCTGCCACAAACATTTTGGCACATACAGGTCCCTTTCCCTTCTTTAGTATTTCCTTGGGATATAAGCCCAGTAGTAGTATGGCTGGGTTAAAGGGTATGCACATTTTGATAACTTTTTGGGCATAATTCCAGATTGCTCTCCAGAATGGTTGGATTCTTTCACAACTCCACCAACATGGATCAGTGTCCCAGTTTTCCCACAGCCCCTCCAACATTCATCATTATTTGTTCCTGTCATCTTAGCCAATCTGACAGGTGTGTAATGATATCTCAGAGTTGTCTTAATTTGCATTTCTCTGATCAATAGTGATTTGGAACACTCTTTCATATGAGTGGAAATAGTTTTAATTTCATCATCTGAAAATTGTCTGTTCATATCCTTTGACCATTTATCAATTGGAGAATGGCTTGATTTCTTATAAATTAAAGTCAATTCTCTGTATATTTTGGAGATGAGGCCTTTATCAGAACCTTTAACTGTAAAAATGTTTTCCCAATTTATTACTTCCCTTCTAATCTTGTTTGCATTAGTTTTGTTTGTGCAGAAACTTTTTAATTTGGTGTAATCAAAATTTTCTATTTTGTGATCAATAATGGTCTCTAGTTCTCCCTTGGACACAAACTCCTTCCTCCTCCACAAGTCTGAGAGGTAAACCATCCCCTGTTCCTCCAATTTATTTATGATTTCATTCTTTATGCCTAAATCTTGGACCCATTTTGATCTAATCTTAGTATGTGGTGTTAAATGTGGGTCCATGCCTAGTTTCTGCCATACTAATTTCCAGTTTTTCCAGCAGTTTTTGTCAAATAATGAATTCTTATCCCAAAATTTGGGATCGTTGGGTTTGTCAAACACTAGATTGCTATTTTTATTCACTATCTTTCCCTGTGAACCTAACCTAGGCCACTGATCAACTAGTCTATTTCTTAGCCAATACCAAATGGTTTTGGTGACTGTTGCTTTGTAATACAGTTCTAGATCAGGTACTGATAGACCACCTTCACTTAATTTTTTTTTTCATTACTTCCCTTGAAATTCTCGACCTTTTGTTGTTCCATATGAATTCTTTTGTTATTTTTTCTAGGTTATTGAAATAGTTTCTTGGAAGTCTGATTGGTATAGCACTAAATAAATAGATTAGTTTAGGGAGTATTGTCATCTTAATTATATTCGCTCGGCCTATCCAAGAGCACTGAATGTCTTTCCAATTATTTAAATCTGAATTTATTTTTGTGGCAAGTGTTTTGTAATTTTGCTCATATAATTCCTGACTATTCTTTGGTAGATGGATTCCCAAATACATTATACTCTCAATATTTGTTTGGAATGGAATTTCTCTTTGTATCTCTTGCTGTTGGATTATGTTGGCAATGTATAAAAATGCTGAGCATTTATGTGGATTTATTTTGTATCCTACCACTTTGCTAAAATTCTGAATTATTTCTAATAGCTTTTTAGCAGAGTCTTTGGGGTTCTCTAAGTATACCATCATGTCATCTGTGAAAAGCGATAATTTGATTTCCTCATTTCCTACTCTAATTCCTTGAATCTCTTTCTCAGCTCTTATTGCTGAGGCTAGAGTTTCTAGTACTATATTGAAAAGTAATGGTGATAGTGGGCAACCTTGTTTCACTCCTGATCTTACAGGGAAAGGTTCTAGTTTATCGCCATTACATATGATGTTTACTGAAGGTTTTAAATATATGCTCCTTATTATTTTAAGGAATAGTCCATTTATTCCTATACTCTCAAGCGTTTTTAGTAGGAATGGATGTTGGATTTTATCAAATGCTTTTTCTGCCTCTATTGAGATGATCATATGTTTTTTATTAATTTGATTATTAATATGGTCAATTATACTAATAGTTTTCCTAATATTAAACCAGCCCTGCATTCCTGGTATAAATCCAACTTGGTCATAGTGTATTATCCTGGGGATGATTTTCTGAAGTCTATTTGCTAATATCTTATTTAAGATTTTAGCATCAATATTCATTAAGGAAATTGGTCTATAGTTTTCTTTCTCAGTTTTTGATCTACCTGGTTTAGGTATCAGTAGCATGTCTGTGTCATAGAAGGAATTTGGTAGGACTCCTTCAATCCCTATTTTTTCAAAAAGGTTTACATAGCATTGGAGTTAGTTGTTCTTTAAATGTTTGGCAGAATTCACATGTAAATCCATCTGGTCCTGGGGACTTTTTCTTAGGAAGTTGGTTAATAGCTTGATCTATTTCTTTTTCTGAGTTGGGACTATTTAGACTACTTACTTCTTCCTCTGTTAATCTGGGCAAGCTATATTTTTGAAGGTATTTAAGTTATCGAATTTATCGGCATAAAGTTGAGCAAAGTAGGTCCTAACTATTGTTCTAATTTCCTCTTCATTAGTGATGAGTTCACCCTTTTCATTTTCAAGAGTAACAATTTGCTTTTTCTCTTTCCTTTTTTTAATCAGGTTTACTAAGGGTTTGCCTATTTTGTTGGTTTTTTCATAGAACCAACTCTTAGTTTTATTAATTAATTCAATAGTTTTTTTTTTTTTTTTTTTTTTTTTTACTTTCAATTTTATTAATCTCACCTTTTATTTTTTGAATTTCAAGTTTTGTGTTTGTCTGGGGGTTTTTAATTTGTTCCTTTTCTAGCAATTTGAGTTGTAAGCCCAATTCGTTGGCCCTCTCTTTCTCTATTTTATGCAAGTAGGCCTGTAGAGATATAAAACTTCCCCTTGTTACTGCTTTCGCTGTATCCCACACATTTTGGTATGATGTCTCATTATTGTCATTCTCTGGGTGAAGTTATTAATTATGTCTATGATTTGCTATTTTACCCAATCATTCTTTAGTATAAGATTATTTAGTTTCCAATTATTTTTGGTCTATTTTCCCCTGGCTTTTTGTTAAATGTAATTTTGATTGCATTATGGTATGAAAAGGATGCATTTACTATTTCTGCCTTACTGCATTTGATTTTGTGGTTTTTATGCCCTAGTATATGATCAATTTTTGTATAGGTTCCATGAACTGCTGAGAAGAAAGTATACTCCTTTCTGTCTCCATTTAGCTTTCACCAAAGATCTATCATATCAAACTTTTCTAGTATTCTATTTACCTCTTTGACTTCTTTCTTATTTATTTTGTGGTTTGATTTATCTAATTCTGAGAGTGCAAGGTTGAGATCTCCCACTATTATAGTTTTGCTATCTATTTCCTCTTGCAGCTCTCTTAATTTCTCTTTTAAGAATTTAGATGCTGCACCACTTGGTGCATATATGTTTCTGCTTCATTATTGATGCTGCCCTTTAGCAGGATATAATGCCCTTCCTTATCTCTTTTAATTAGATCAATTTTTGTTTTTGCTTGATCTGAGATGAGGATGGCTACTCCTGCTTTTTTGGTTTTGCCTGAAGCATAATAGATTCTGCTCCACCCTTTTACTTTTAGTTTGAATGTCTCACCCTGTTTCAGGTGTGTTTCCAGTAAACAACACATAGTAGGGTTCTGACTTTTAATCCAGTCTGCTAACTGCTTCCTCTTTATGAGGCAGTTTGCCCCATTCACATTTATGGTTATAAGGACTAATTCTATATTGCCTGCCATCCTATTAACCCCTGCTTATGCTTTTCCCCTTTCCTTCCCTCTTACCCCCCCCTACCCAGTATTAAACTGGTGAACAGCCCTCCCTTTTTAGGATCCCTCCCCTACCTTAAAGTTCCTCCCCTTATTTTACCCCTTTTCCTCCAAATTTCTGTATTCCCTTCCCCTTAGTTTACTCCTTCCCTTTCACTTTTCAATGAAGTGGAAGAAGTTTCACCATAAATCGAATATGTGTATTGATACACACTACGTTCATCTCCCTCCTTTCTTTCTCTCAGATACAATAGGTTACCTTTGCCTCTTCATGAGATATAGTACCACCACTTTACCCTTTTTTATGATATAATTTCCTTTCCACCTCTAGTTTCTAAGACAAATTGTACATATGTTCTTTACATATTTTTTAGCAGAAGTATAGTTCTCAAGATTTCTTTTTACCTTTTTAGAAATCTCTTGAGTTCTGTATTTGAAGATCAAACCTTTTATGTCGGTCTGGTTTTTTCATCAAAAATAGATGGAATTCATTTATTTCGTTGAATGTCCATCTTCTTCCCTGGAAAACGATGCTCATTCTTGCTGGGTAAGTTATTCTTGGCTGCATACCAAGTTCCTTAGCCTTTTGGAATATCATGTTCCAGGCCCTGCGTTCTTTTAATGTGGACGCTGCTAGATCCTGGGTTATCCTTATTGTGGATCCTCCATATCTGAATTGCTTTTTTCTAGCAGCTTCCAATATCTTTTCCTTTGTCTGATGGTTCTTGAACTTGGCCACTATATTTCTTGGTGTTTTGATTTTAGGGTCCCTTTCCGTAGGTGATCGATTAATTTTTTCAATGTCTATTTTACCCTCTGTTTCCAGAATGTCTGGGCAGTTCTCTTTGATAATTTCCTCGAAAATATTGTCCAAGCTCTTTTTTTCCTCACATTTTTCAGGGGGTCAGATTATTCTCAAATTGTCTCTCCTGGATCTGTTTTCCAGGTCTGTTGTCTTTTTGGTAAGGTACTTGACATTCTTTTCAATTGTTTCATTTCTCTGGTTTTGCTTGACTACCTCTTGGTTTCTCCTTGAGTCATTCATTTCAACTTGTTCCAGTCTAATTTTCAATGCTGTATTTTCTTCACTCACTTTTTTTATATCTTTTTGTAATTGTCCAATTAAGTTTTTATCTTCTATGGAATTTTTTTCCATTTTATCCATTTTATTTTTTAGAGAGCTGTTTTCTTTTTCCAGCTCACTAATTCTGTTTTCCTTGGAGTTGTTTACCTTTTCCAGCTCACTAATCTTGTTTCTCAATGTTTTGATTTCTTTATCCACTCTCTCTTTGAATTCATGGGATGACTTCTCCAGGCTCTCTTGCCAAGCTTCCCTTTCCTTTTCCCATTTCTCTTCCAGCTCTCTTGTGAGAGCCTTTTTGATTTCCTCTATGAGATTCTTTTGTATTGAGGAGCAGCTCATATCCCCCTTAGCGGATTCCCCTGGGGACAATCTGTTTTTAGTCTCCTCAGTGTTTGAAATCTGCTCTCTCTCCATACAAAAGCTATCAATGGTTAGAGCCCTTTTGAATTTTTTGTTCATTTTGTCATAGTAGGAATCAAAGAAAACAAATTGACAAGAGAAACAATAGGTCTGTTTTTGGGGGGATGGGGCTGGATGGTGTTAATGGGCTTCCTCTACAGACTGGGGGTCAGGCAGCAGAGAGCCACTAACAGAATAGCAATGACTGTACTGAGTCTGTACTCTGAGGCTCTGAGAACTCTCTGAGTCAGTCCAGGTGGGGGTTGCGGGTGGCCGGGTTCTGAGAGACACTGGCTTTCTGGGGTTTTAATCTTCACCTCCGGTGTTTACACCCTCTCTGCTGCTCCTAGCTTGCTGCCAAGACGGAGTATCCACACTGGGGAAAAAGTCTTTTTGCAGAAATGGCAGAGATCTTGCCCCTCCCCTTCTTGTTTGAGCTGTGTGAGCTGCCTGTCTTGCTCTGGCTTGCCTGCCCTCAGTCTGCGCCGAGTCTGATTGACCCTCCCCTGAGCAAACACAGATCTTTTCTGGCTACTTTCAAGGATGTCTTCTCTTGGTGATTATTTGTCGATTTCTTCCTGGGTCAAGCATTAAGTCTGAAGCTTGTCATGAAGTAAGTTCAGAGAGAAAATGAGGAGCTCAAGCAGCTGTCTGCCTCCACGCTGCCATCTTGGCTGGAAGTCTCAAAGAAAGACCTTTTAAAAAGATATACTTATCTGTGTCAAATTTGAATTAGGCCTTTTTGCTCATATGTTCTATTTCATAGAGTAGGTTCTATCTGTCCTAAAGGCAAAGACTATTTCTAATCCATCACTATAACTCTGGAACCTACATAAAAATCATATAGCAGATAAGGATAAGGAGATTTGTTGGACTAGGATACCTTTCATGGAAGTATGTGTATTCTCTGACATGTTGATAAGAGACATGCATGTCCCTCTCATGATTACCCTGGAATAAATGGGAAGTTTCTGTGCCATCCCAGCAAGGGAGGTACCCCAATCCAACACAGTCAAAGCATAACCACGTCATTTTGTTGTCACATTCATTGGACATTCAACAATCAATACTATTAGCATGTACTTCATACAAGATGAGAGATATACAATACAATATGTGCCTATTTAAAAACAAAGTAATTTCTTTTGCTTTGAAGACTTCAGAGAAGAAAAATAATACTATAATGGAGGAGACTTCTGGCCCTTTCCCATGGGAGAAAGATTATTAAAGATGGCTATCCTAAAATGTATGCTAGATCTGGAGCTAACCAGTCAATCATTAATACCCTGAGCCAAGGAATGAGATTTGGAGCCTAGTAGCTAAAATCTAAAATGTAGTATTATATGAGGTACTTCATTTATATATAAACTTAGTAGGACCAATGCTTCACAGAACTTTTGTGTTTGTTTGTTTGTTTTATATATATATAACTGACATTGGGTTCACCAGCATATGGACGAATTCCAGAATGCTAACTAACTATTAACTTCAAGATCAGGGCTAATCAATATTTCTACAACTGATTGTCAATTACTTAGATCTACTCTTTACGATATCATGACAGACATCATTGAGAAGTTTCATAACTAACATTATAGTTGTGCCTTTACAAGTTGTACTAATCACCAGCTATTTTCCTAAAGAATAATGGATACTTTATTATTAATATTATTATCAATATTATAATTAATAACATTCTATATTACTATATTAATACTATATAATATATATATAATACATTTATCATAATACATAATTATTTAATTATGTTACAAAATGCACATGACTAATGTTTTAGATTTTCAACTTTGAACTGCTTAATTACAAATAGGTCAGGTAGAACACCATATCAAGATGCTGTGAGTCTTTTGCTACATTTCAGTTTGGTGTGCTTGATCTTGGAGTTAAAGGACCTTATTTCAAGTCTGTTCTACCTGGATGACCTTGGAAAAGTCATCTAACTTTTATCAGGGCTTCATGTACCTGACCTATCAAGAGCCAGATTGGTATAGGGGTGGGGATTATTGACCTCCGAGGTCTCTCACAGTTGAAATTTAATCATTTTGGGATTAGTTTCTGCCACTTCCATTACAAGGTATTTTGTTAAAAGATTTAAGGTTTTTCAAATCATATCATTAACTGCATGAAATCCTAAATTATCCAATGTTCTGAAAAAAAAATGAAGTCACTAGCTGAAAAAAACTGCCAAGAAAATGCAAACTCTTTCACAAGTCTTCATCATGAGTTTATTTGCCCATAAAGGTAGAAAAAGAAATGTGAGGAAATTATCACAAATGTGTATTATTCAAGAAGTTGATCCTTTTATGTTGCCTATATTGCAAAACAATTAAAGGATTATCCTTATAATAATATTGGCATATTTGAGGGCCTGAAATAGATTTGAATATTGTAGATCATTCCAACTGAGTTTGTATCTTTAATTCAAATATCTTACTTTTCCATAGAAAGTGACTAAGATGCCTTTATCATAGCTATGCTAATTTTATTTGATTATAGTAGCTTTCTTTAAATATTTTATCTTAAGTGCCCCCTAGTTTGTCTCAAAATTCTTTTGAAACAGTTGCAACTCTGCAAAAATGATTTGCAATATGTATATTTCCAGGTACTGTTATTCCTAAAGATGCATTGAATTTAATTAGATCAGAGAAAAATAACTCCCCTTTTGTTCTCAACATTGTATATCATTCTTTTCGAGCAAATGATTATGCAAAAAGAATAGTAAACAAGTTTGGATATCCTAGAAGCATTTTTTTCAAAGAGATGGGCCAATGATATTTGCCAGTTTTTTCATCATTCAACATTCTTTTCCATGTTCAAAAACAGATGTTAGTCAATGCAAAAATGCTTCAAGATAAATTTCAACTATCTCTATGTAGATTTAGATAAACATTTAGAAGACAAATAAGAACATAACCTGGTTATTATTCTGTGTTTGGGTCTTTCAATTCTATTAGAAGGATTGTCTTTAGTAGAAACTTTGAAGCTGAGCAGTGGTGAGATCTTGTGATAATTTGGTCACTTGTGTCATACAAGTTCACTAGGTAGATGTGTTAGTAGGAATTAAAACCATGACTGACTTAAGTGATTTCACAGTGCAAACATTAGCTATATCTTCTCTAGAGATACCTGGCAGTGACTATTTCTATTCCATTTTAACATACAACCGGACATCAAAAGGAAAGGAGTGATGATTATTTTTTGACTATTGCAGGAACATGATATTTCTATAACTTTTAGTAGATTATGTTGTTATTTGCATGTGATTTTTTTTCCCCAGAGGCTGAGATTAAGTGACTTGCTTAGGGTCACACAGCTAGGAAGTATTAAGTATCTGTGACCAGATTTAAACTTGGGTCCTCCTGAATTCAGGACTGGTGTTGCATGTGATTTCAAACCCAAGAGGGAGATAAGGAGGGGTGCTGCTTCCATATCATGCCAGGGAGCACTAAAGAACAATGTTATTTTGGTCTTTATAATTTCTATAGTTGTAGGCTATGATAAATTTAGAATGAAATTTTCCTAGAATGGTTTTGAAGGTATAAAAAGCTAATCCAAATGGATGGATAATATTAAAAGGATGGAAGAAGAAGGTTTTACATGTATTGATATATAAAATTTGAGTTTGAATTTGCAAGGAAACTAAGAAAATTATTTTAATTCATCTACGAACAATCATTTATTATGTACCTGTTGTGCTCAGCACTTGGAATACTAATACAAATTACAAATACAAAAAGTAAAACAAATTTCCTTCCCACATACTTAGCATCTTATTCATGATTATAAGAGGAGGCTGCTACAATAGCCTAATTGAGTGATAATAAGAGATTGGATAATTTTCTTATAATTGTGTGAGATTCTGTGAGGTTATAATTCTGGGGAAAAGATTAGAAGTTTTATGATATGGAAATGCATTAGAATTTTTTTGAAGATGATAGATATCTCCATAGAATCTCCTACTTATGTTGTATTACATAATGGGGGTCCAGAAAGAGAAAGAATAAGCACTAAAAGTATATGTTAAATCCAATAAATGTAAACATATTTACACAATTATCTTGCTGCACAAGAAAAATCAGATCCAGAAAGAAAGAAAGAAAAAAAAAACCGAGAAGGAAAACAAAAATGCAAGTAAACAATAACAGAAAGAGTGAAAAATGCTATGTTGTGCTCCACATTGATTTTCCATAGTTCTCTCTCTGAGTGTAGATGACTCTCTTCATTACTGAACAATTGGAAATGATTTGAATCATCTCATTGTTGAAGAGAGCCACGTCTATCAGAATTGATCATCATATAGTCTTCTTGTTGTTACATATAATGATCTCCTGGTTTTGCTCATTTCACTTAATATCAATTCTTGTCTCTCCAGCGTTTTCTGAAATCATTCTGCTGGTCATATCTTACAGAATAATATTCCATAATATTCATATACCACAATTTATTCAGACATTCTCCAATTGATGGACATCCATTTAGGTTCTAGATTCTAGCCATTACAACAAGGGCTGCCAAAAACATTTTTGCACATGTGGGTCCCTTTCCCTTTTTTAAGATCTCTTTGGGATATGAGCCCAGTAATAACACTGCTGGATCAAAAGGTATGCACAGCTTGATAACTTTTTGAGCATAGTTCCAAATTGCTCTGATGAACTACTCTATTTTTTTAGCCAGTACCAAATGGTTTTCATGAGCACAGCTTTATAATATAGTTTTAGATCTGGTACAGCTAGGCCACTTTCATTTGATTTTTTTCATTAGTTCCCTTTGACATTTTTGACCTTTTGTGAATACAGATGAAGTTTGTTGTTATTTTTCTCAATCAGCAATCAGTAAAATAGTTTCTTGGGAGTTTGATTGGTATAGTACTAAGAAAATAGATGAGTTTATACATCCCAGGAAGAGACATAGAAAATACACCATATCTGAGGGAACTTAGTGAGGGGGAGAATCATTGTGTGAATCTTACTCTCATCAGAAGAGGCTCAAAGAGTAAATAATTAACATATTTGTTTTTCAGAGAATTTTCTCTCACCTCATTAAAAGGGGGGAGAGGAAAAGGGAAAAGGAAAAAGGGGAATAAGTGAAGGGACTTGGAGGGAGGGGGGAGGGATCCTAAAAAAAAAAAAAAAAAAAAAAAGAGGGAGGGTTGCGCGTCACAAGGGGGGTCTGTAAATTAAATATCGGGGAGGGGGATCAGGGGGGTCAAGGGAAAAAAGCATAATCTGGGGATAATACGATGGCAGGAAATACAGAATTAGTAATTTTAACTGTAAATGTAAATGGGATGAACGATCCCATCAAACGGATATGGATAGTAGATTGGATCAAAAAGCAGAACCCTACAATATGTTGCCTACAGGAAACACACTTAAAGCAGGGAGATACATACAGAGTAAAGGTAAAAGGTTGGAACAGAGCCTATTATGCTTCAGGTAAAGCCAAAAAAGCAGGGGTAGCTATCCTTATCTCAGATCAAGCAAAAGCAGAAGTAGATCTCTTTAAAAAAGATAAGGAAGGAAACTATATCCTGCTGAAAGGTAGCATAAATAATGAAGCCATATCAATACTAAACATATATGCACCAAGTGGTATAGCATCTAACTTTCTAAAGGAAAAGTTAAGAGAACTGCAAGAAGAAATAGACAGTAAAACTATAATAGTGGGAGATCTCAACCTTGCACTCTCAGATTTAGACAAATCAAACCACAAAACAAACAAGAAAGAAATTAAAAAAGTAAATAGAACATTAGAAAAACTAGGTATGATAGACCTTTGGAGAAAACTGAATGGCAATAGGAAGGAATATACTTTCTTCTCAGCAGTTCATGGATCCTATACAAAAATTGACCATATACTAGGACATAAAGATCTCAAAATTAAATGTAGGAAGGCAGAAATAATAAATGCCTTCTTCTCAGATCACAATGCAATAAAAGCTACATTCAGTAAAAAGTTAGGGGTAAATAGACCAAAAAGTAATTGGAAACTGAATAATCTCATCTTAAAGAATGACTGGGTGAAAGAGCAAATTATAGAAACAATTAACAATTTCACCCAAGATAATGATAATGATGAGACATCATATCAAAATCTTTGGGATGCAGCTAAAGCGGTAATAAGGGGAAATTTTATATCTTTAGAGGCTTATTTGAAGAAAATTGAGAAAGAGAAGATTAACGAATTGGGCTTACAACTTAAAAGGCTAGAAAAAGACCAAATTATAAACCCCCAACCAAAAATTAAACTCGAAATACAAAAATTAAAAGGAGAAATCAATAAAATTGAAAGTAAAAAAACTATTGAATTAATAAATAAAACCAAGAGTTGGTTTTATGAAAAAGCCAATAAAATAGATAAACCTTTGGTAAATTTGATCAAAAAAAAGAAAGAGGAAAATCAAATTGATAGTCTTACAAATGAAAAGGGGGATCTTTCCACCAATGAAGAGGAAATTAGAGAAATAATAAGGAGTTACTTTGCCCAACTTTATGCCAATAAATTTGATAACTTAAGTGAAATGGATGACTTCCTCCAAAAATATAGGCTCCCTAGATTAACAGAGGAGGAGATAAATTGCTTAAATAGTCCCATTTCAGAAAAAGAAATAGAACAAGCTATTAATCAACTCCCCAGGAAAAAATCCCCAGGGCCAGATGGATTCACATGTGAATTCTACCAAACATTTAAAGAACAATTAGCCCCAATGTTATATAAATTATTTGAAAAAATAGGGGATGAAGGAGTCCTACCAAATTCCTTTTATGACACAGACATGGTACTGATACCTAAACCTGGTAGATCGAAAACTGAGAAAGAAAATTATAGACCAATCTCCTTAATGAATATTGATGCTAAAATCTTAAATAAGATATTAGCAAAAAGACTTCAGAAAATCATCTCCAAGATAATACACTATGATCAAGTAGGATTTATTCCAGGAATGCAGGGCTGGTTTAATATTAGGAAAACTATTAATATAATTGACCATATTAATAATCAAATTAATAAGAACCATATGATCATCTCAATAGATGCAGAAAAAGCATTTGACAAAATCCAACATCCATTCCTACTAAAAACTCTTGAGAGTATAGGAATAAATGGATTATTCCTTAGAATAATCAGGAGTATAAATTTAAGACTGTCAGTAAGCATAATATGCAATAGAAATAAACTGCAACCTTTCCCAGTAAGATCAGGAGTGAAACAAGGTTGCCCACTATCACCATTACTATTCAATATAGTACTAGAAACGCTAGCCTCGGCAATAAGAGCCGAGAAAGAGATTCAAGGAATTAGAGTAGGAAATGAGGAAATTAAACTATCACTTTTTGCAGATGACATGATGGTATACTTAGAGAACCCCAAAGACTCTGCTAAAAAGCTACTAGAAATAATTCAAAATTTCAGCAAAGTGGCAGGATACAAAATAAATCCACATAAATCCTCGGCATTTTCATATATCACTAACAAAATGCAACAGCAAGAGATACAAAGAGAAATTCCATTCCAAACAAATGTTGAGAGTATAAAATATTTGGGAATCCATCTACCAAAGAAAAGTCAGGAATTATATGAAAAAAATTACAAAACACTTGCCACAAAAATAAAATCAGATTTAAATAATTGGAAAGACATTCAGTGCTCTTGGATAGGCCGAGCGAATATAATAAAGATGACAATACTCCCCAAACTAATCTATTTATTTAGTGCTATACCAATCAGACTCCCAAGAAACTATTTTAATGACCTAGAAAAAATAACAACAAAATTCATATGGAAGAATAAAAGGTCAAGAATTGCAAGGGAACTAATGAAAAAAAACTCAGAGGAAGGTGGTCTAAGTGTACCTGATCTAAAGCTATATTATATAGCAGCAGTCACCAAAACCATTTGGTATTGGCTAAGAAATAGACCGGTAGATCAGTGGAACAGATTAGATACAAAGGACAAAAAAGGGTACATCTATAGCAATCTAATCTTTGACAAACCCAAAGATTCCAACATTAGGGATAAAAATTCATTATTCGGAAAAAACTGTTGGGAAAACTGGAAATTAGTATGGCAGAAATTAGATATGGATCCACACTTAACACCATATACCAAGATAAGATCAAAATGGGTCCATGATTTAGGCATAAAGAGGGAGATAATAAATAGATTAGAGGAACAGAGGATAATCTACCTTTCAGACTTGTGGAGGAGGAAGGAATTTATGACCAGAGGAGAACTAGAGATCATTATTGATCACAAAATAGAAGATTTTGATTACATCAAACTAAAAAGTTTCTGTACAAATAATACTAATGCAAACAAGATTAGAAGGGAAGTAACAAATTGGGAAAATATTTTTAAAAACAAAGGTTCTGACAAAGGTCTCATTTCCAAAATATATAGAGAACTGACCATAATTTATAAGAAACCAAACCATTCTCCAATTGATAAATGGTCAAAGGATATGAACAGACAATTCTCAGAGGAAGAAATTGAAACTATATCCACTCACATGAAAGAGTGTTCCAAATCACTACTGATCAGAGAAATGCAAATTAAGACCACTCTGAGATACCACTACACACCTGTCAGATTGGCTAAGATGACAGGAACAAATAATGACAAATGTTGGAGGGGATGTGGGGAAATTGGGACACTAATACATTGCTGGTGGAGTTGTGAAAGAATCCAGCCATTCTGGAGAGCAATCTGGAATTATGCCCAAAAAGTTATCAAACTGTGCATACCCTTTGACCCAGCAGCGCTACTACTGGGATTATATCCCAAAGAAATACTAAAGAGCGGAAAGAGACGTATATGTGCCAAAATGTTTGTGGCAGCTCTTTTTGTTGTAGCTAGAAACTGGAAGATGAATGGATGTCCATCAGTTGGAGAATGGTTGGGTAAATTGTGGTATATGAAAGTTATGGAATATTATTGCTCAGTAAGAAATGACCAGCAGGAGGAATACAGAGAGGGTTGGAGAGACTTAAATCAACTGATGCTGAGTGAAATGAGCAGAACCAGAAGATCACTGTATACTTCAACAACGATACTGTATGAGGATGTATTCTGATGGAAGTGGAAATCTTCAACATAAAGAAGATCCAACTCACTTCCAGTTGATCAATGATGGACATAGGTAGATACACCCAGAGAAGAAACACTGGGAGGGGAATGTAAATTGTTAGCACTAATATCTGTCTGCCCAGGTTGCATGTACCTTCGGATTCTAATGTTTATTGTGCAACAAGAAAATGATATTCACACACATGTATTGTACTTAGACTATATTGTAACACATGTAAAATGTATGGTATTGCCTGTCGTCGGGGGGAGGGAATGGAGGGAGGGGGGGTAATTTGGAAAAATGAATACAAGGGATAATATTATAAAATATATATATATATAATAAAAAAAATTAAAAAAAAAAAAAAAGAAAATAGATGAGTTTAGGTAGTATTTTCATCTTTATTATATTTGTTCAGCCTATCCAAGAGCACTTGATATTTTCTCCAGTTGTTTAAACCTGGCTTTATTTGTGTGGAAAGTGTTTTATGGTTTGCTCATAAAGTTCTTGACTTTCCCTTGTCATATAGATCCCCAAATATTTTATACTATCAACAATTATTTTAACTGGAATTTCTTTTGTATCTCTTGCTGTTGGATTTTGTTAATGATATATAAAAATGCTGATGATTTATGTGGATTTATTTTGTATCCTGCAACTTTGCTAAAGTTGTGGATTATTTCTAATAGCTTTTTTAGTTGATTCTCTGGGGTTCTCTAAGTATCCCATCATACATATTATCTGCAAAGAGTGATAATTTGGTTTCTTCATTACCTACTCTAATTCCTTTAATTTATTTTTCTTCTCTTCTTGCCAAAGTTAACATTTATAATACAATATTGAATAGTAATGATGATAGTGGGCAACCTTATTTCACTTCTGATCTTATTGGGAATGGTTCCAGTTTATCCCCATTATATATGATGGTTACTGATAGTTTAAATAGATGCTACTGACTATTTTAAGGACGGGTCCATTTATTCTTATACTCTCTAGTGTTTTTAATAGGAATAGGTGTTGGATTTTATCAAATGCTTTTTCTGCATCTATTGAAATGATCCTAAGGTTTTTATTAATTTGGTTATTGATGTAGTCAATTATGCTAATAGTTTTCCTAATATTGAACCAGCCCTGCATTCCTGGTATAAATCCTACTTCATCATGGTGTATTATCCTGGGGATGATTTTCTGTAATCTTTTTGCTAATATTTTATTTAAGATTTTTGCATCAATATTCATTAGGGAGATTGGTCTATAATTTTCTGTCTCTATTTTCATCCCTCCTGGTTTAGGTTACAGTACCATGTCTGTCTTATAAAAGGAATTTGGTAGGAGTTCTTCATTCCCTATTCATGTCCCTTGGGGTCTCTTTCACGTGTTGATTGGTGAATTCTTTCCATAGCTACTTTACCTTCTTATTCTATGAAATTTTGGCAGTTCTCTTCAATGATTTCCTTAAAAAATAATGTCTAGGGTCTTTTTTCCATCATGATTTTCAAGTAGTCCAATAATCCTTAGATTATCTCTCCTATATCTATTTTTTCAGATCATTTTTTTGCCCAAATAGGTATTTTATGTTTTTTGAATTTTTTTTTTTTGTTTTGCTTGACTGATTCTTGATGTCTCATTGAGTCATTCATTTCCATTTTTTCAATTCTGATTTTTAGTGAAGTATTTTCTTCATTTACTGTTTTTTTTTTTTTTAACTTCTTTTTTGTATTTGTCCAATTGAGCTTTTAAATGAATTGTTTTGTTATATGGAATTATTTTTCCATTTCACAAAATTTTTAAAGAGTTATTTTCTTATTTTCTTTCTCCATTTCACAAATTCTGTTTTCCTGGGAATTCTTTATCTTTTCTTTTTCACATATTTTATTTTTCAGGGAATTGCTTCTTTCCCACTTTAATAAATCTATCTTTTAATGAGTTATATGCCTTTTCCAAACCCTCTTGCAGAAATTCCCTTTCCTTTCCCCATTTTTTCTTCTAACTCTCATTTAAGAGTCTTTTAAATTTCTTCTATGAGAACTTTGTATAATGGGGACCAGGTTATATCACCCTTTGGGGCTTCATCTGGAAACAATCTACTTGTAGTCTCCTCAGAGTTTGAAATCTGTTTTTCTCTTTCACATAGAAGCTATCTATAGTTAGAGTTCACTTTGCTTTTTTACTCTTTTTTTTAATAGCTGAACAGAAATTATTTATTACTTACAAGTGGTTCTCAGAGGTTATGTTGCCTTTCCTGCAGGTTCCTTCACTTTTTTTATTAAGCATTTTTTTAAATTAATTTTTATAATTATAACATTTTCTTTAGCAGTACATATGCATAGATAATTTTTTTTACAACATTATCCCTTGTACTCCCTTCTGTTCTGAGTTTTTCCCCTCCTTCCTTCAACCCCCTCCCCTGGATGGCGGGCATTCCCATACATATTAAATATCTTATAGTATATCTTAAGTACAATATATATGTGCAGAACCGAATTTTGTTGTTGTTGTTGCAAAGGAAGGATTGTATTCATAAGGTAAAAATAATATGGGAAGAGAAACAGAACAAAAACAAAAACAAAACAAAACAAACAAAAAAAAAAAACTCTCAGTTTACACTCATTTCCCAGTGTTCCTTTTCTGGATGTAGATGATTCTGTCCATCATTGATCAATTGGAATTCGATTAGCTCTTCTCTATGCTGAAGATATCCACTTCCATCAGAATACATCCTCATACAGTATCATTGTTGAAGTGTATAATGATCTCCTAGTTCTGCTTGTTTCACTCAGCATCAGTTGATGTAAGTCTCTCCAAGCCTCTCTGTATTGCTCCAGTTGGTCATTTCTTACATAACAATAATATTCCATAACATCCGTATACCATAATTTACCAAACCATTCTCCAACTGATGGACATCCATTCATCTTCCAACTTATAGCCACTATGAAAAGGGCTGCCACAAACATTTTGGCACATACAGGTCCCTTTCCCTTCTTTAGTATTTCCTTGGGATATAAGCCCAGTAGTAGCACATTTTGATAACTTTTTGGGCATAATTCCAGATTGCTCTCCAGAATGGTTGGATTCTTTCACAACTCCACCAACAATGCATCAGTTCCCAGTTTTCCCACAGCCCCTCCAACATTCATCATTATTTGTTCCTGTCATCTTAGCCAATCTGACAGGTGTGTAATGATATCTCAGAGTTGTCTTGATTTGCATTTCTCTGATCAAGAGTGATTTGGAACACTCTTTCATATGAGTGGAAATAGTTTTAATTTCATCATCTGAAAATTGTCTGTTCATATCCTTTGACCATTTATCAATTGGAGAATGGCTTGATTTCTTATAAATTAAAGTCAATTCTTTGTATATTTTGGAGATGAGGCCTTTATCAGAACCTTTAACTGTAAAAATGTTTTCCCAATTTGTTACTTCCCTTCTAATCTTGTGTGCATTAGTTTTGTTTGTGAAGAAACTTTTTAATTTGGTGTAATCAAATTTTTCTATTTTGTGATCAATAATGGTCTCTAGTTCTCCCTTGGACACAAACTCCTTCCTCCTCCACAAGTCTGAGAGGTAAACCATCCCATCTCCCTCCTATTTATTTATGATTTCGTTCTTTATGCCTAAATCTTGGACCCATTTTGATGTAATCTTAGTATGTGGTGTTCAATGTGGGTCCATGCCTAGTTTCTGCCATACTAATTTCCAGTTTTCCCAGCAGTTTTTTACTCATTTTTTAAAAAAGTTTTTTAAAAGGGTAAGGAAGCCTTCTCCAAGGTTTCTCTATAGGCACCAGGAAGTGTTAATTGCTGTGCTGAGAGTGGCCTGAGTTACTCCCAGTGCTGGGTGGATATGGCCAGGTCCTATGAGATTCTGAAGCTTTAGGGTTCACTATTTATCTTTTGTGTTTGTGTTGGTGTTTTATAATTTCTCTACTAATGTATAGGTTTTCAAGCAGGGCAGAATAGCCAACACTATGGCATAGTCTTCCCCATAGATTCTCCACAGTGGGGAATCTGAGCTATCCCTCAGAAACCACTCCCTAGTGTGGGTCTGTAAAGTATGCCCTGGCCTCCACGCTCTGCCTCCCTGCCTGTGTCTGGCCACCTACATCACCCAACCAAAACAGACCTTTTCTGGTGATCTTTGAAATTATCTTCTGCTGGTTAATTTGTTGTACTCCCAATATTCATGGATTTTGCCAGTCTAGCACTATTTCAGAGGCTGATTTTTGTAATTAGTGTGAGGGTTGCAGGAGAGCTCAGAAAGAAATGTATGTCCTCTCTGCCATCTTGGCTCCACCCTTACCCAGGCTATTTTCAAAGTGAGATATTCAACTCAGATGTTGCAGTCATAAATTGTATTCATACCTCTAAACTCTTATCTTCTTTAGATGTGGGGGCAGGGTATTTTACAAGCTCCATAAGGTCAGTCCTGATGGATTCTGGAAAAAGTCTCTGATCTCCATAGCAATTCTGAAAGACAATTCTATTTAAATGAGTGTTGTTTCCTTCAGTGTAATCCCACTGGGCAGTTCAACACTTCTGGCACAGATATTGTTTTTCCAAACATTTCTAAAACTCCTCTTTTGGCATTGATTTCCAAATCAGTCTTAATACAGTAAAAGAAAACCTGCTTTGATTTTTCATCATCCTGTTTCATTTTGGACCGTAAGCCATATTAACAATGTGATGGTCCCTATTCATCTTTTCCCTTGAAATAAGTGTTCTCTTTCTTCTCTACATGGTAACAAGAGACAACATGATGTATAGAATGTAGCACTAGAAATAGAATTAGTAAAGCCTAGCTTTGAATCCTATCTCCTTTTTTCCCCCCTCTTCTTTTTTTATTTTATAATTATAATTTTTTGACAGTACATATGCATGGGTAATTTTTTACAACATTGCACTCACTTCTGTTTTGACTTTTCCCTTCCCTCCCTCCACCCTTCCCCTAGATGGCAAGCAGTCTTATATATGTTAAATATGTTATAGTATATCCTAAATACAATATATGCATGCAGAACCTATCCGTTCTCTTGTTGCACAGGAAGAATTTGATTCAGAAGGTAAAAATAGCCTGAGAATAAAAACAAAAATGTAAACTGTTCACACTCATTTCCCAATGTGCCTTCTCTGGCTATAGCTGTGAATCCTATCTCTTATATTACTACTCATGACCATGGTTAAATGATGAACCTCTCTTAGCCTTCTAATTCACAGGATTGTTTAAAGACCCAGGAAGATTATGCATTTAAAAGAGCTTGCATACTTTACAATCTTTTTTTTTTTTCCCCTAACCAGAGACATTTTTAATAATTAATTAAATAATTAAATTAATTATTTTTTACAAAAAAAAATTATTCATAGTAATTTTCCAGCATTGACAATTGCAAAACCTTTTGTTTCAACTTTTCCCCTCCTTCCTCCCACCCCTTCCTTCTGATGGCAGGTTGACCAATCCATGTTAAATATGTTAAAGTATAAGTTAAATACAATATATGTATACATGTCTAAAGAGTTATTTTGCTCTACAAAAAGAATTGAATTCTGAAATAGTGTACAATTAGCCTATGAAGGCAATAAAAAATGTAGGCAGACAAGGATATAGGGATTGGGAATTCTATGTAGTGGTTCATAGTCAACTGCCTGAGTTCTTTCACTGGGTGTAGCTGATTCAGTTCATCACTTCTCTATTGGAACTGATTTGGTTCATTTCATTGTTGGAGAGGGCCACATCCATCAGAATTGATCATCATATAGTATTGTTGTTGAAGTATATAATGATCTCCTGGTCCTTCTTATTTCACTCAGCATCAGTTCATGTAAGTCTCTCCAGGCCTTTCTGAAATCATCCTGTTGTTTTCAACAAGTCAAATCTAACTTTAAAAGATAAAGACTTGCTTTCACTGGAGAAATGTAAATGAATATGTAGCCATCTCTGATGACAATTCCCAAAAAGATATTCAAAAATATCTTGATCAAAGAAAAGCATAATTTAAATAAAGGTATGACTATTCCAAATGACTTTTCAGTAGTTTTCCCCTCACAAATGAAAGAATTGGACTAAGTGGAGATTAAGGGTCATTGTAGATTTATTATTGTATTACTCTGAATCTATTATCTTAAGAAGCTTATTTGGTGGTGGTATTGTTTCTCCTTCATTATCAAAGAGAACCAAGGAGATACTATACATTAGAATGTACAAAATGTATTTACTTTTACAGTTTCATTATATATTTTGTAATCATAATTCAAAGATGTGACTTCGTGTAACCAAACATGATAGTTCACTGTGCAACTAGATTCCTAAATAATTTTCATTTTGAAGTTGTAGGATCTAGGTTTGTATTTCAATTCTGTTTTTTACTACCCAAGGCATTTCTTTCCTCTGTGCCTCAATGTTTTATGTGAAATATGTGTGAAATCTGTGAAATATGAAGAGGAACTGTAACAGATGCTTTCCAAGGTCCAACTCTAAATGTATGATCTTATAAGGACAAGAGGAAGAAACAAAATTGAACCCATTCAGTACTAGTTCACATTCATCTTTTGATTTCATCATTAACTCATCCTTCTTTATTTCACCCTGCTAACAATATTTCCCTATTAAAATGCTTGCACAAGGCTATTTAGAAAGCACCAATACCCCACTAAATCCTTTCAATGTAGATTTTTTTTTTCATTTGTGGTTTCATTATAAATGGATTATTGCAATGTTAATTTCCCCTAGTAATAAACAATACAAATTCTCAAAGAGCCATGTTTCCATGTATAGAATGTAACAGGTTTATGTGTATGTGTGTATCTGTATTGTGTATGCATATGTACATGTGCATGTTTTGCCTCCAACTTGATTGGAATATTTATTTCTTTAATAAAAATATTCTCCCAAAATTTGTGAAATAATTACTTTTAAAAAAATAAAATAAATGATATACTTAGAGATACATATTTATGTATTTTGGGGGGTCAGTCCTTACAGACTTATAAATACTTGAAAATGTGAACAGAGACAGATGTGGTATTACTAAATGAGTGAATCAGGAAAATTATTGCATAATCAAAGGGATTTTATGTTGAATGTGCAAGTGGTTAGAATTTTAAATAGCTCTTAAGCTCTCTGTGTCTATTGATTTATAGCATTTAGACTAACAAATATATATGCTGTAAACCAAAAAAGGACAACTATGTAGATAGACAATGCAACTATGTTGCTTTATCAGCAGTTTTCAATTCTCGGAGTAATGACCAAAGAAAATCTCTCCTGACATTCCTGCTTATGTGCCACAAAAAAATACTATATACTTGAACTGCCTGATGAGTACATATATTGCCACCTATTAATAAATGGAAAAATTACCAACTTGAAAGAAATCTAAAGCATATTTCTCTAACAGAACAAAGACCCATAATAAACTCCATTATTTGTTAATGGGTCACTGTATGGTGACTAGAAACCAGGAAAATTATTTATTACATATTATAGATGACCCTTTATTAAGTTCTATTAAGCCAAATTGTAGACAACTTCTTGTTACTTCAATAGCAAAGGCAAAATTCAGTTTGGATGGTTAAAAGAAACAGATCCAGGTCCCGATCTGCTATACAGTCAGCTTTCAGTTTGATTCCTCATTAAGCATCACATGAGTTAAGAAAAATTCTAGAAATAAAAGCGTACCCCTATTCCATGTATTATCTGTCTTCCTTAGGACAAAACACCTTCTAAATACTAAATATTCAATCTATTCTCTCTTGTTACTTACCTGGTCCAAAGCACGTACTATGATGATATAATCTCTACCAAGCAGGCTCCAAAGACTCACATAACGCTAGAATTCAGAACAGAAATCCAGAGGTGGCTGACCCCACTACTTACCTACTCCCTATCACTTTTTTGAATACTTCTGAAAGTGTGAATTTCCCCAAGATCTTCTAGAAAAAAATATTCATCTGGGCTCTGGGTATATATGATGCCTATTACTCATTATTTCTGCCATTAAAACTTTGAAAGAAAGAAAGCAGAGTTTTAGTAGTTCATACATGAAAAAGGTAGACCAGAAGGTTGAACAGGAAAACTCTGATTGCAGGATGGCTGTTAAGAAGACTTAATTGTTCCTAGATAGGAGGCATTAAGTTAGCAATTTGCTTCCACATAATCTAAACAATGTGCTTAAAACTACAAAAACAGTATTGTCTCTGTCTCTGTTTCTACTTCCTTCCTTCCTTCCCTCCCTCCTTCCCTTCTTCCCTCCCTCCTTCCCTTTCTTTCTCTGTCTCTCTCTGTATCTCTCTGTCTCTCTCTGTCTCTCTCTGTCCCTCTCTGTCCCTCTCTGTCTCTCTTTCTCCGTCTGTCTGTCTCTCCATCTCTGTCTCTGTCTCTGTCTCTCTCTCTCTCTCTCTCTCTCTCTCTCTCACACACACACACACACACACACACACACACATTCCTTCCCTCCCTCCTTCCCTTTCTTTCTTTGTGTCTCTCTGTATCTCTGTTTCTCTCTGTCTCTTTTCTCCCTGTTTGTCTCTCTGTCTCTGTCTCTTTCTGTCTCTGTCTCTCTCTGTCTCTGTGTCTCTCTGTGTCTCTGTGTCTGTCTCTGTGTCTGTCTGTCTGTCTGTCTGTCTCTCTCTCTCTCTCTCTCTCTCTCTCTCTCTCTCTCTCTCTCTCTCTCTTCTTTCTCTCTCTCTCTCTCTCTCTCACACACACACACACACACACACACACACACACACACACACACACAAGTGAAATCCAGTTTATCCTAAGACACCCCCTAGGGATTGCTTTTCCCCTTAGTACTGGAATTTAAATAGAATAAGTAGAGTATAGTGTAAATTCTGTTTCTTTTTTTGTTGAGGCAATTAAGCTTAAGTGACTTGCCCAGGGTCACACAGCTTAGGTGCCTGAGGCCAAATTTGAATTCAGGTTCTCCAGACTTCTGTGCTGGTGTTATCTAGTTGTCCCCAATTCTATAAGTATTTTGAAGGAAAAAAAAAATAATAAGATATTGAATCAGGATTGGAGTTTCTATGAAAGTTAAAGGGATTCTTTGATCTTTTGTTAGCAGTTTACTAAGTGATGAGTCTGTCTTTTATTCTTCAATAAAATATTTTCTCTCTTTTCAAATTGCATCATAGGTTTTAAGCCAATAGTTTTAATGTAGTTATGAAATTAAATTAATGCATTTAGTATAACTATCCTAAAGTAGGCAAAATTATTTTTCTATCACTCAGATTATTCATTCTATTGTATTATGATTACAATCAAAGTCTTTATATTGTGACTTAAAGCTCATGACACTATCCTTTGCAGAAATGCGAGGATCAAAAACCAGATTTTCTTGATGATCTCTTTTAAAAACAAAACAAAACAAAACAAAACAAAACAAAACAAAACAAAAAAGCAGGCAAATAGTATTATAATTTCCCAAAGAATGTCCCCACCAAAAATGCCAATTCTCTCTCTAGGTGAATCTAAAACATTAGCAATTAAATCTTAAAATCATGGAGCTAAAACTTTGGTGCACCTTATATAATTAACTAAGACAAACATTCCCCCTACCCCATGGGATTAACTAATTTTAAAAATCTGTTTGTAAGAGAATAAATAATTTAAAACTAATTGAATTGGATTGAAATAGATGATTATAGTACACCTACTATTTGAAATAGCTTTTTCAACACTATCACTGAGGCAGAATGTGCCAGAAAGAGATATAATTAGGGATAAAAAGCAGAGGAAGATCAGAATTCCTTTGTGCTGCTTTGAGAAAAAAAATAAAAATAAAAACACCACAAAAACATAACAAGCTCAGAGGCCAAGCCCAGATGTTACACTGAACTAGACAATGACATTCTAAGATGTAGCAGTAGCAGACACTCATGAAATCCCCATGGAAACAGTCTGAGACAAGACTCTGAGTTTAGCAGAATCTTCCTTGTGGGCCAAAGTATGTATAGACCACTTTTGCTGTGAACTAGAAGGACTCTAATTTAGAATTAAAAGTTCAAATGTTCCACTGCCAGTGACATTATATTTTTAATAAAATACATTTTAATGAAAATCCCTCAATGTTAGATAGTCATAGTAGTCAAAATCTGTTTTATTCAAATGTCTATGCAGAGAGGCCAACTTCCAGTAATGTGATCCTCCCCTCCTTTTTAGCTTGGATAGGGTTAAGGATCTGTTCTATATTGGGAAGAATCCTGGACACAGTCAGAAGAACTGATATCAAATCCTGGCTCTCCTATTTGTTTCCTCTTTTATAATCTGGTTTATTAGATCTTTGTAAGGACTTTGAGCCCTGATTTCTTCTCTTATAAACATAATAGCATCCTATAAATCAGAGCTGGTTTTTCAAAACAGTTTTTCACATCATAAACCCCTTTGAGAATCTGGTAAAAACAATGGATCCCATCTTATTATATTTTAAAATAAAGAAAATAATATTCAGAGGATCAAAAGAGTAAATAATAGATGTAGTTATTAAATGTATTTTGTTAACAATAGAATTTTTAAAATATTTTAATTAATTGTATAAGTAATTAAATTAATTAAAATGTACAAAAAATCCAGTACAATCTCCTTTTCACCTCTAGTTTCTTTTTCATATTATAACAATAAAATCAAATTATACCTGCATTCTCTATGTATACCCAAAATAGAGATATAGTTCTCAAGAGTTCTTTCATTTTTATATTTTTATGCTTCTCTTGAGTTCTATATTTGGAGGTCAAATTTTTTGTTCGGCTGTGGTCTTTTCATCAGAAGTAAATGAAATTCGCCTATATCATTCAATGTCCATCTTCTTCCCTGAAAGATAATGCTCAGTTTAGCTGGGTAGTTTATTCTTTACTGCATTCCAAGTTCCATTTCCTTTCAGAATATCAGATTCCAGGCCCTTTTATCCTTTAAAGTGGAAGGTTTTAGGTACTGGGTAATCATCATTGTGGCTCCTTGATATTTGAATTGTATATGCCTGCTTGCAATCTTTTTTCATTGGTTTGATAGTTCTGAAATTTAACCACTATAATTCTTGGAATTTTCATTTTAAGGTCTCTTGGTGAATTATTTCAATGGCTATGTTACCTTCTGAATCTAAAACATCAGGGCAGTTTTCCTTGATGATTTCCTGAAAGATAATGTCTAGACTTTTTTTTTTTTTTTTTAATCATGGTTTTCAAGAAGTCCAGTAATCCTTAGACTGTCTCTCCTAGATCTCCTAGATATAGGTCAAGTTGTTTGTCCAAAGACGTATTTTACATTTTCTCCTATTTTTTTTCATTTTGGGGGACTTTATTGGACTAATTTTTGATGTTTCATTGAGTAATTCATTTTTATTTGTTCAATTCAAAATTTTAGTGAATACTTTTCTTCATTTACCTTTTTTTTTTTTTTTTTTTTTGTTACTTTTGCATTTGGCCAAATGAATTTTTAAATGAGTAGTTTTGTTCAAGGGACTTTTTTCCCCCATTCCACAAATTCTGTTTTTGAAGGAGTTGTCTGTTTTTTTCATTTTGTCAAATCTGTTTTGGAAGGAGTATTATGCTTTTTCCATTTCACTAAATCCATTTTGTAAGAAGTTTTCTTTAGATATTTTTTGTTTCCTTTTCCTTTTTAAATTATATATTTTTTTTTATTTAGAAGATATATGCATGGGTAATTATTTAGCATTGACAATTGCAAAACCTTTTGTTCCAATTTTTCCCCGCCTTCCCTCCATCCCCTCCCCCAGATGGCAGGTAGACCAACACATATTAAATATGTTAAAGTATATATTAAATACAATATGTCCATACAATTGCTTTGCTGCACAAGAAGAATCAGACTTTGAAATAATGTACAATTAACCTGTGAAGGAAATCAAAAACGCATGCAGGCAAAAATAGAGGGATTGGGAATTCTATGTAGTGGTTCACACTCATGTCCCAGAGTTCTTTCATTGAGTGTAGCGGGCTCTATTCATTACTGAACTATTAGAATGGATTTGGTTCATCTCATTGTTGAAGAAAGCCACATCCATCAGAATTGATCATCATATAGTATTGTTGTTGATCTCTTTGTCCTACTCATTTCACTCAGCATCAGTTAATATAAGTCTCTCCAGGCCTTTGTGAAATTATCCTGCTGGTCATTTCTTACAGAACGATAATATTCCATAACATTCATATACCACAGTTTATTCAGCCATTCTCCAGTTGATGGCATCCACTCAGTTTCCAGTTTCTGGCCACTAAAAAAAGGGCTGCTACAAATATTCTTGCACATACAAGCCTCTGTCCCTTATTTAAGATCTCTTTAGGATATATGCCAAGTAATAACACTGCTAGATCAAAGAGTATGCACAATTTGATAACTTTTTGAGCATAGGTCCAAATCACTTTCCAGAATGGCTGGATGGATTCACAATTCCAACAACAATGTATCAATATCCCTATTTTCCCACATCCCTTCCAATATTCTGCATAATCTTTCCCACATTATATTTCCACATTATCTGACATTCTAGCCAATCTGACAGGTGTGTAGTGGTATCTTAGAGTTGTCTTAATTTACATTTCTCTGATTAATAATGATTTGGAACATCTTTTCATATACCTAGAAATACTTTGAATTTTTTCATATGAGAATTGTCTGTTCATATCCTTTGACCATTTATCAGTTGGAGAACGGTTTGATTTCTTATAAATTAGAGTCAATTCTCTATATACTTTGGAAATGATGCCTTTATCAGAACCTTTGACTCTAAAAATGTTTTCCCAGTTTATTGCTTCCCTTCTAATCTTGTCTGCATTTTTTTTGGTACAATAACTTTTCAATTTGATATAATCAAAATTTTCTATTTTGTGCTCAATAATGTTCTCTAGTTCTTCTTTGGTCATAAATTCCTTCTTTCTCCACAGGTCAGAGATATAAACTTTCCTATGTTCTTCTAATTTATTTATAATCTCATTATTTATGCCTAGATCATGAACCCATTTTGATAGTATCTTCAGGTACGGTGTTAAGTGTGGGTCCATGCCTAGTTTCTGCCATACTAATTTCCAGTTTTCCCAGCAGTTTTTGTCAAATAGCAAATTCTTATCCCAAAAGTTGGGATCTTTGAATTTGTCAAATACTAGATTATTAAAGTTATTGACTATTTTGTCCTTTGAACCTAAACTATTCCACTGATTAACTATTCTATTTCTTAGCCAATACTAAATGGTTTTGGTAACCACAGCTTTATAATATAATTTTAGATCTGTTACAGCTAGGCCACCTTCATTTGATTTTTCTTTTCATTAGTTCCCTTGAAATTCTTAACATTTTGTTTTTCTATATGAACTTTGTTGTTACTTTTTCTAGGTCATAAAAAAATATATATTTTTAGGAGTCTGATTGTTATGGCGGTAAATAAATAGATTAGTTTAGGTAGTATTGTCATCTTTATTAGATCTGCTCACCCAATCCAAGAGCACTTAATATTTTTTCAATTGGTTAGATCTGACTTTATTTGTGTGGAAAGTGTTTTGTAGTTTTGCTCATATAGTGCCTGATTTTCCCTTGGCAGATAGATTCTTAAATATTTTATACTATTGGCAGTTATTTTAAATGGGATTTTTCTTTGTAACTCTAACTATTCAATTTTGTTAGTGATATATAAGAATGCTGATGACTTATGTGGGTTTATTTTGTATCCTGAGACTTTGCTATAGGTGTGGATTATTTCTAATAGCTTTTTAGTAAAATTTCTGATGTTCTGTAAGTATACTATCATATCATCTGCAAAGAGTGATAATTTGGTTTCCTCATTACCTACTGTAAATCCTTTAATCTCTTTCTCAACCCTTACTGCCGACTCTAGTACTTCTAATTCAATATTGAATAGTAATGGTGAAAGTGGGCAATCTTGTTTCATCCCTGATCTAATTGGGAATGGTTCCAGTTTATCCCCATTACTGATGGTTTTAAATAGATGCTATTGATTATTTTAAGGAAAAGTCCATTTATTCCTATACTCTTAAATGTTTTTAATAGAAATGGATGTTGGATTTTATCAAATGCTTTTTCTGCATCTATTAAGATGATCATATTGATTTTGTTAATTTACTCATTGATATGATCTTTTAATATGGAAACAACTAGATCTTGAGTGATCCTTATTGTGGCTCCTCAGTATTTAAACTGATTTTTTTTTCTGCCTGCTTGTAATAATTGTTCTTTAGTCTGATAGTTCTGAAATTTAGGCACAATATTCCTTGGAGTCTTTATTTTAGGATCTTTTTAAAAAGATATTTGATGAACTCTTTCAATGCCTATTTTGCCTTCTGATTCTACTACATTCAAGCAGTTCTCTTTGATGATTTCCTGTAAAATAGTATGTAGGCTCTTTTTTCATCATAATTTTCATGAAGTCCAATAATGCTCAGATTATCTCTCCTAGATCTATTTTCCAGGTCTGTTGCTTTTTCAAGTAAATATTTAACTTTTTTCCTATTTTTTTTTTCATTTGTTTTGGTTTTTCTTGATAGATTCTTGATGTCTCAACAAATTATTCATTTCTATTTGTTCAGTTCTGATTTTTAATGAGTTATTTTCTTCATTAGCTTTTATTTTTACTTCTTTTTGTACATGTCCAATTTAGTTTTTAAATGAGTTGTTTTGCTTTCTGTAATTTTTTTCCATTTTACTATATATATATATGCATATATATATATAATTTCTTTTTTTGTTTAATTTTTTTTTTACTGAGTTATTTTATTTTTCCAATTCACAAATCCTACTTTCCTGGGAGTTCTTTACCTTTTCCAATTCATATTTCATGAAGTTGTTTTCTTTTTCCAGTTTATCAAATTTTTCTTTAAGTGAGTTATAAGCCTTTTCTGTACTCTCTTGAATAGCTTTTCTTTCCTTTCCCCATTTTTCTTCTAACTCTCTTTTAGATTTTTTAATAATTTCTTCTAGGAGAACCTTGTGTGATGGGGATAAGGCTATATCCCCTTTTGGGATTTTGTCTGGAGACTATCTGCAATTAGTCTTCTCAGTGTTGAAAACTTATTCTCTTTCTGTATAGAAGCTATCTTTGGTTAGCATGACTCTTTTACTCATTTTTTAAAAGGCCTTAGGGTCTTCCTTCAGGACAAGGAGCCAGCTTCTTCTGCAGAACAAGGATAGATATGTAGACAGTAGCTGTCCTGCAAACTGGCTGCTAAGAGCTAGAGAGTTGTGGAAGTCCCCTGGGAAAAGCCTCATCCTGGAAGTGTCTCTGCCCTGGATGGCACTAGCTGAACTGTGGAAGTGCCCTGTGAAAAGCCTCTATATCTGGATTAGTGACTGCCCTGAGGCTAGAGACTGAGCAGTGAAAGTTTCACTGCCCCAGGCAGAACAGCCCCCCCCCCCCAATAGCAGTTGCCTTGGGAAGAGCCCCACACTGGATGTGTCTCTGCCCTGGGGTGCAGGCATGATGCTGGACGTTCTATTGCCTCGGGTAGAGCCCCCTGCTGTACAGATTAGAGGCTGCCCCATGCTGAGTCCCACTGCCCTGGGCAAAAGCCTTATGCTGAAGAATGTGGCTGCACAGATGTGCTGTGGCCTGAGGTCAGTCACTCACTTCTGGTTTTGGGTGGGTATAGCCAGATCCTCTTAGATTTTGGCATTTTGGGGGGGGTACACTCTACCTTTGACTTTAACTTCTCTGCTGATCTACTGTTTTGTAACCAAAGTAGAGCAGCCAATCTGTGTTAGAGTCTTCCCTATAAATTTTCCAACCATAGAGACTACCCCCTACCAGGTCTGCTCAGTATGCTAGTCTGTGTTTCTATCTCCCTGCTTGTGCTGGTCTGCTCCTGCAGCTCATGACAAACTTTTTCTGGCGATCTTCCAGATTATCTTCAGCTTGTTAGTTGTTTGTACTTCCAATCTTTTTTACCAGTAAAGCACGATTTTTGAGGCTGAATTTGGTAACTAGTAATGAGGGTATGAGAGGAGCTTAGAATGTCATGTGTGTCTTCTCTGCCATTTTGGCTTCGCCCATAGTTATAAAATTTTTTAAAAATCTTGACACCAAGTTAAGAAGTTCTGCTTGTGATGATTTAAAACAGTCTAGGTAGTATGAATCGTTCTATTTCACTTTTCCACGTTTTATTCTTCATGAGAATAAAAAGCAAGGTAGAACCCAAAAATTAATATCACTTCAATAATTGCATACTTAGAGAAATGTATGAAGAACAATGGCTATAATATGACCAGGCTATTGCCCAAGAATTTATTCTATAACTTTTGTGCAATTGGAGTGGGGGGATGTTCAGGTAAACTAGTACATATTAAACAACTGGCTGAATTATTAACATTTTCTCTGTTACTTTCCTAAATCTTCTTTGTTGTTGTGCAATCATTACAGTTGTGACTGGCTCTTCAACACCACATTTGGGGAGAACTTGACAAAGATACTGAAGTGATTTTCCATTTTTTTTTCTTCAGCTTATTTTAGAGATGATGAGGAAATATGGCAAACATGAATTAAGTGACTTGCCTAGGGTCACATAACAAATAAGTGTCTGAGGATAGATTTGGAATCATGAAGATGAATATTCTTAATTAGAAGCCCAGTACTCTATTCATTGTGCTTCTAAACTGTCTTTCTTAAGTTTAGACAATTAATAAATTTGGACTAGGTTTAGTGGTTTAAACATATTTTTTGAAGGATTAAAAAGAACTTTCAGTTAAGCCACCCAAAAGCTGTAACCCACAAAGAATTTCTTTTGCTTTATTTCCCCTTTAGCAACAAAATAGTCCCCAAACAAAAGAGTGTACTAGAGTCAGCTCAAACAGGCATGTGAAAACAACTTTTAAATATTCAACATGTATGTCACCAAATCAACATATATTACAAATAAGAATTGTTGTACTTTTTTTCTTTTTTAAAGTTCCTATTATGAAGCAGGTGAGGTGAGCCTTTAGTACAAAAAAACTTCTTGCATTTTTTCCCTCTAATCTATGGCAATAATTTATTCCTTATGTTTTTCTCTATTCTTTTCTTTCTTCTCAATCTGCTATAAAATAAAACAAAACATTTTACAACTACCAGATTGGCTAAAATGATAGAAAGGGAAAGTAATAAATGATGAAGGGAATGTGGAAAAAAATGGGCCATATTCACTGAAGGAGGAATTGTGAACTGATGCAACTATTTTGGAGAACAATCTGAAATTATGCCCAAAGAGTTATTAAAATGTCCATACCCTTTGACCCTGCAACACCACTGCTAATTATATTTCCAAAGATGGTAAGCGAAAAAGGAAAATAATCTATATGTTCTAAAATATTATTGTAGGACTCGTTATGGTGGCAAAGCACTAGAAATTACATAGGTGCCCATAAATTAGGGAATGGCTAACCAAGTTGCAGTCTATAATTATGATGGAATACTACTGTGCTATAGGAAATGATGAGGTCAATGATCTTAGAAAAAAACATAGAAAGACTTTTATGACATAATGAAGAGCAAAATGAGCCAAACCAAGATCTAGTTAACTGTAATATTGTTTTAAGAAGGACTTTGAGCAAAATATATTTTGACTATTGTAAACACCTAAATTTACTATAAAGATCATGTGAAGAAAGAAGTTATTCTGCTTTCAGAGAAATAACTGATAATTAGATGTGTAGCATAATTCTATAAACATACACACATACTTATCCCCTACATGCCTCTATTTGTGTTTAATGGTAATCATCTTTAGGGTGGAGGGAGGAAATAATAATAAGAAACTTACATGGTAATTTTGTTGTTTATTTGAAAGGAATAGGAAGTTGTGAATAGTAAAATTGCAGTTTCATGTGTAATCATCTTTTTATTGTACTATTTTATGAAAATGCTTGTTTTATTTCATAAATTAAAAATAAAATAAAATAAACTTAAAAACATAACAACACTAACACACAAAAAATCTAATACCAACCATTTATACTATAATGTGAATTTAAATAATGTCTATTTTTCACAAAGAGTTTTTGTTTTTAAACAAAAACTTTGTGTTGTTCCTCAGTTTAAAAATGTGAAAGGCCTTCCTCTGGATATTATAATCTCTGAAGCCATACTATTTATACACAGTTACCTACCAAAGCATTTATTCATGCAATATAAAAATCACCTGAGTTGTGAGGTGCCCAGAGGAACAAACTAATTTGATACAGGACAAGTCTCTGCTTCCAAGGCACTGAATCGTTTTCAGGGCTCTGGAACATGATGAGAACAATGAGGTCTTCATGCAAAATAGGTCACTTCACCTGATTTTTTATAATGCATGGTCCTTTTGGTGGAAGTATAAGGCTGTGGTACTACTTTCCACTCCCTTAAAGGTCCTCTTTGGCCACTTTTCTCTATCACCTCTATAATAAATAAAATAATTATAAAGGAAAAATAGTGTCTCACATATATGGGTGTGCTAAAGTCAAACAGCTCATCAGACCCAATTACTAAATTTTTAACATATTTTATCTTGGAAATCAGCAAATGCTTTAAATCAGAACTTGATTTATTTTTTATTTATTATCTAGACTATAAAGTGATGGATAAAGGTTAATGATACATATTAGTCTTAAAACTGTTTCCTATATAAGTCATTCTTTAGTTTGGTTAAGTATTTACAAACATGCCACTGTTCATTAGAGTTTGTATCAGAGAGCAAAAGGACTAGTGCATATCCCAAGTAACACTTTGAGTAAATTTTGTTGTTCAATTGTTTTCGCTCATGTCTGAATCTTTGTGATACACTTGGGATTTTCTTAAGAAGATATAGAAGTAGTTTGTGATTTCCTTTTTCTAGCTTATTTTATATATTAACAACTGGGGCAAGCAAGGAAAATGACTTTTCCAGAATCACACAGCTAAATAAATATCTGAGTTTGAATTTGAATGCTTTTTGACTCAAAGCTCTTTGTGACAATGAGTAAATGAGATATCATTTGATGTTCTTCATTGATAACTATTATTTTTTAAAATTTTAATGCTGCTCCTATGCTTTATTTATTTTTGTAAATTAGGCTTGAAATCTTCTGAGCAAGAGTCATAACTTCTTGTGGGTGTTAAGTAGAAGCCCATGAAAAGAGTATAATGGATATTAAAGATGTCATATGTTTTGACAAAGTCCACAAAGAGGAGGAGAAAATATGAAATGATCAGGAGATTTCTAATCTATGCTTATCAATAGAAAAGTAAAAATAACTCATATATTAGTTATTTAGATGAAAAAATCTTTGTTTTAAGTAGCCCTGAAGAAGAGAAACAAAGGTAAACCATTATAAGTTTCTTGAAGACCTATTAAGAAAGCATTGTCCAAATCATCCATTATACTCTTGATTAATATTTTTTCAGGACCAAGTGTATATCCACTACCACAGTAGTCAATGGGGGGAATACATAAGAATCATGAAACCATATCCCACCCACAAAGTCTATAGTGTAGTTGAGGAGATGGAATCTATATCTGTGAAAGATTTAAGTAATCATTCAAGACTACTTAAAATTAAGTATCAAAATAAAAGTCACAACATGCTCTACTAGTATTAAAGAGGGGAAGGGAAAAATATGGAGAGAAATATTTAGGGGAAATCTCATGGGGGAACATTGTCAGGAGTTTATCCTATTTGCCTCAGTTTTCTCATCTGTAAAATGAACTGGAGAAGGAAATGATAAAGTACTTCAGTCTCTTTGCAAAAAAAACTAACATATGTAACAAATAAATACAACTGAGTAACAACAAGATTTTGACTAAATGGAAGAGAATGTAAAGGCATGGTAGGACAGTAGAAACAAAAAGTATAGAATCAAGAATACTCTAGTATGTTCAGAGGATGATGATGCTCCTACCTGGAGCAATGAGCATATATTGTGGAAGAATATTGAGAGGTAATGTGAAAGAAGTGCTTTTATTTATGTTTATATATTGATGTTCTTTGGTTTTGCATTAACAACTTGCTGACTTTGAAGTATAATAATGTAACATTATTCAAAGTTATAGCACAATACTGTATTTTCAAGTTATCATTTATTTGCTCCTTTCAGGGATTCATACATCATGGCTTTTCTTATTCTTTAGAATTCAGGTGCATTGATACAGTTCCTAAAGATGTATGATTAAGTAAATGATATCTAAGATATATACAAAGCTGTAGTTCACAATATTGTAATGCAATTCATAAAGATATTTTTCTACTCATCAATAAACAGACTTCTAATATGAATACAAATCATTCATACCCCTTTTTGGTTATAACATACACCATGAGGAAAAGAACTGGCCCTTTCTGAGATGCTATAGCAACAATCCAGGGTGAAGTAAAGGTAAAGGGATAGACTTTGGAAAAGATCTGGATTTCAACATAGGTTGATGCTATTATGCCATCATGGAGTGCTGTTTGTATCAGGTCTTGGAGGAAAAGTACTATTCTTTTATCTTATTTTAATTTAATAGGCACTAAAATAGGCACATATAAATATTCAGGCTCATTTAGCAATTTCATTTGTTTTATTACAAGATTGTACTAATATAAATGCTGATTTATATACTAGTGTAAGTCTCCTGCAATGTGTGATGAAATCATAAAAATCATTACCAGTTCTGTTCACTGTAACCCTCATTGCTATTGATATATATATATATATATATATATATATATATATATATATATATATATATATATATATATATATACACATATATATATGTATATATATATATACATATATATATGTATATATATATATATATATATAGACAACTGAACATTAATATTTTCTGTAGTCCTTCCATATCAAAATTTTTATTTTAACTGTGATTTTTATTAAACAATTATTTTATTAAGATTTATTATTTTTATTTAGTTATTTAATATTTTATTAACAATTATCAAAAAATAATCAGATTCTTGAAAAAAAACCTAAGTGTCAAAAAAAGAGGATGGAAAATATCATCTTTTCATCTATAATATTAAGGCTAATTATATGGATGCTTTTCTTCTGCCATTTTGTCCAAACATTTTCTCTCTATATAAGTCCTATTACTTTGCATTCATTGTTTCTAGACTTTACCTAGAAGTAGATTTTTATATTATACAAAAGAGCATAAACGTGTCTTGATATTCATCTCATTAATCACTTCACTTATTATAGAAATGTTATAAGTAGTTCTATAAAAGTGTATCAAGAAAGTAGAAAATTATTGTAAAAACACACTTATTTTGTAGGTATGTATACAGATAATACATATTTGTGTGTATATGTATAGCCTTATGTCTGTACAAGTATATACATACATACATGCGTATAGATATACATTATATTTTATATGTATGTGTTTATGTATGCATATGATTTTCTGACCTCTACCATATATACTGGTCCAGATGTATTTTCCCATCAGTAACCAGAAAAGTATTGCTAGGTGAAGGACTGAATATAGTTTAGGCTAGGGGGTATATATGAAATAAGATGCATCTCTCAATAGTTGAGTAGTTGAGTGTTGTTGTTGTTGTTGTTGTTGCAAAGGAAGAATTGTATTTGGAAGGTTAAAAAATGCTCACAGTTTACACTCATTTCCCAGTGTTCCTTTCTGGGTGTAGCTGATTCTGTCCATCCTTGATCAATTGGAATTGGATTAGCTCTTCTCTATGTTGAAGTTATCCACTTCCATCAGAATACGTCCTCATACAGTATCATTATTGAAGTGTATAATGATCTCCTAGTTCTGCTCGTTTCACTCAGCATCAGTTGATGTAAGTCTCTCCAAGCCTCTCTCTATTCCTCCTGTTGGTCATTTCTTACAAAACAATAATATTCCATAACATTCATATACCATAATTTACCCGACCATTTTCCAGTTGATGGACATCCATTCATTTTCCAGTTTCTAGCCACTACAAAAAGAGCTGCCACAAACATTTTGGCACATACAGGTCCCTTTCCCTTCTTTAGTATTTCCTTGGAATATAGGCCCAGTAGTAGTACTGCTGGGTCAAAGGGTATGCACATTTTGATAACTTTTTGGGCATAATTCCAGATTGCTCTCCAGAATGGTTGGATTCTTTCACAAATCCACCAACAATGCATCAGTGTCCCAGTTTTCCCACAGCCCCTCCAACATTCGTTGTTATTAGTTCCTGTCATTTTAGCCAATCTGACAGGTGTGTAATGATATCTCAAAGTTGTCTTAATTTGCATTTCTCTGATCAATAGTGATTTGGAACACTTTCATATGAGTGGAAATAGTTTTAATTTCATTATCTGAAAATTGTCTGTTCATATCCTTTGACCATTTATCAATTGGAGAATGGCTTGATTTCTTATAAATTAAAGTCAATTCTCTGTATATTTTGGAGATGAGGCCTTTATCAAAACATTTAACTGTAAAAATGTTTTTCCAATTTGTTACTTGCCTTCTAATCTTGTTTGCATTAGTTTTGTTTGTGCAAAACCTTTTTAATTCGATGTAATCAAAATTTTCTATTTTGTGATCAATAATGATCTTTAGTTCTCCTTTGGACACAAATTCCTTCTTCCTCCACAAGTCTGAGAGGTAAACTATCCTATGTTCCTCTAATTTATTTATGATCTCGTTCTTTAATGCCTAAATCATGGACCCATTTTGA